>NW_008341028.1:5568364-5582085 GCF_000622305.1 Nannospalax galili
ACTATCTTCTTTTTTTTATTAATTAATTTTTATTTTATGTGTATGAGTGTCATGCCTGCATGTGTGTAAGTGCAGCTGTGTCATGCAGTGCTCACAGAGGACAGAAGAGGGCTCCAGATCCCCTGGAACAGGAGTTATGACAGTATTAGCTGCCATGTGGATGCTGGGATTCAAACCTGGGTCTTCGGCAAGAGCAACCAGTGCGCTTAACTACTAAGCCATCTCTCTAGCCCCTCCATTGTCCATCTTTACAATACTCTCATGAGGCAGAAAGCTGGGACAAATGGCAAAAGTAGCCAGATCCTTTCTACCTTTGTCTGCTTGCAGCAGGAATTCCCCCAAGATTCCATTCAGAGATGGACCAATAGACTCTTAGCATAATACATGGCAGAGACTTGGGAGAGTCTTGTCCTTCTCTGTTGGTAGCTGGGAAGCCAACACCCTTGCCCAGGCAGCTTCAGCAAGGTGAGAGTCTCACAGAGGATGGCCTCGGCTATGACAGCCATCCCAGCTCAAGCCCCAGAAATATAAACCAGGCTACCCCTACACATGGTGGTGTTTTGGAAGGTGAAAATTGGAGGGTTAGAAGTTCAAGGCCAGCCTAAGCTACGAAAGATACTATCATAATCATCTAGCCCAGAAGAACCACCCAGAAGACCCTCGGAATCATGATATATAACCAGTAACATCTTTTTATCACTTAAAACCACAAATTTTGGGATGGTTTGCTCTTCAGCAAAATTGAATTGGCACAGAAGCCTAAGTTCCTTTTGAAAGTATAAAATGTCTTTTGTTTGTTCATTTTAGACAGGGTCTCACTACTGGCTGGCCTGGAACTTGCTATGTAGACCAGGCTGGCTTCAACTCTGGCTAGTCAGATCCACCTACTTCTGCCACCTGAGTGTTGGGGAAAAAAGTGTGAGCCACCACACATAACCTAAAATGTCGTTTTTAAATTTTATTTTTGTGGGGGATGCTAAAGAGATGGCTTAATTAAAACACTTGATGTTCAGGAGCTGGGGAGATGGCTCAGAGGTTAAGAACACTGGTTGTTCTTGCAGAAGACCCGGATTCGAATCCCAGCATCCACATGGCAGCTAACAATTGTCCGTAACTCCAGTTCCAGGGGATCCAATGGCCTCTTCTGTCCTCCGTAGGCATTGCATCACACGGTTGCACTTACCTATATGCAGGTAATACACTCATACACATAAAAAATAAATAAATTTTTTTAAAAAAATCAAATAAAAATAAAGTTTAAAAAAAAGAACACTTGCTGTTCTTCCAGAGGATCCAGGTTTGATTCTCAGCACCCATATGGGTGGGTAACAACCACCTGTAACTCCAGTTCCAGGGGATCCAACGCCCTCTTCTGACCTCTGTGGGCACTGCATGCATGTGATGTACTTATACGCATGTTGGCAAAACACTCATACACATAAAATAAAAATAATTAATAAAAAAAATTTTTTTTGATCTTTTTGAGACAGGGTCTCCCTGTAGCTCCAGCTGTCCTGGAACTCACTATGTAGACCAGGCTGGCCTTGAACTCACAGAGATCCACCTGCCTCTGCCTCCCAAGTGCTGGGAAATTTTATTTATGTGCATGTATATGGGGGGGTGGCATGCACAAGTCATACATATGGAGGTCAGAGGGCAACTAGGAGGAGTCAGTTTTGTCCTTCTAGGTCCTTCTAGTATGTGGGTCCCCAGGATGAAACTCAAGTCATCAGATCAGGTAACAAGTACTCTAACCCACTAAACCATCTTGCCAGCTCAAAAATGTCCAATGTCCCTTTTTTTTTCTTTTTTTTTTTAGTCTTTTTGAGACGGGGTCTCCCCAGCTGGTCTGGAACTCACTATGTAAGCCAGGCTGGCCTTGAACTCACAGAGATCTGCCTGCCTCTGACTCCCAAGTCCTGAGATTAAAGGTCTTTTTTTAAACACATACACAGAGACACGCATACATGCACACATAAAATCCTTTTGTTTGTGTTTTTGTTTTGTTTTGAGACAAGGACTCACTGTGTAGTCCTGGCTAGCCTGAAATTTACTATGTAGAGCAGGCTGGCCTCAAAATTACAGAGATCCACCTGCCTCTGCTTTTGCCAAGTACTGGAATTTTTGTTTTGTTTTGTTTTGTTTTAGGTCTCTTTGAGACAGGGTCTCTATGTAGTTACAGCTGGCCTGGAACTCACTACATAAACCAGGCTAACCTTGCTCTCACAGAGCTGCCTGCCTCTGCCTCCCAAGTGCCAGGACTAAAGGCATGCACCACCACACCCCACTGATATTTTGTTTTGGTTTTTAAAAATATTTTATTACTTTAATTTTATGTGTATAATGCCTGCATGTATATTAAGTACACCTGTGTCATGCAATGCCTAGAGGCCAGAGGAGGGCATCAGATCCCCTGGAACTGAAATTAAGGAGGGTTGTGAGTTGTCATGTGGGTGCTGGGAACCAAACCTGTGCCCTCAAACTGCTGAGCCATCTCTCTGGCACCAATACCTGCAGTTCTTGATAATGAACATTTGAGCCCTCAGTATGTACTCTGAAGAATTCCTCCAAGTGTGAAAATCCAGTCCCCCAACCGAAGTATACTATAATTATTACAGATGAGGAAACAGGTGCTGAACTGCAAGGAACAAGCTCCCTTAGTTCTGCCACTGTGCAAGTTCCTGGGCTCTCCAGACACACAGAATCTCAGGGTAAAGCCCAGGAACCTGCATTTTCAGCCAGCTGCAGAGATCATTTTGGTGCACGGGAAAGACTCAGAGTCCCTGGGTTGGTGCTGTCCCGGAGCTGTCAGCCCTAGGAACCTGCCATCCTACGAACCAAAGTCTCACCTCTGCCTTCCCTGCACTGTGGATGGTCAGGACCTTGGAGGATAAAATCCAGCTCACCAGGTCCCAAGCCTGTTTGTCTGTGTCTCCATTGGCCTGGAGAAGTTCCTTCAGGTTCGGTAACCTGCCAGCATCTGCAAGCTGAAGAAAGAGCCTCCATCAGCAAGGATCCCAAATAAAGTGGCGATCGGGCGCCCTCTAGTGGCAAATTTCACTCCTTCTGTTTAGAGAAAGTCACAGGCCTTCAAACTCCCCCAAATACCAAACCCTGAAAGCCCTAACCTCTGAAAGGCTTTGTTTCCTTTTAGTCACTTGGTAAAAAACATGACCTGAACTGAGGAAGGTTCTTTTTAGTATTCATCCTGTTACAATAGATGGGTTTTAACGTTATTGTGTGGTGTGGGATTGCTTGAGGCCGCAGGAATTCCTGAATCCATGGTAGATAGATGGTGAGGGTAGAGGGCTAGGGATGCCTTTTCCCTTCAGCTTGACAATGGATTGGTGCTATTCCTAACCTTCCCACCTCTACCTTCTTTCACTCCCAGGCTTCTTTTTCTAGTCCCTGTCCATCACCCCCTGGGGGTGGTTATTTGTAACTCATCACTTTTTATCTGCTCTCAGCCAGGCAGGTCCTGTGCATAGGTTGCTGGGAGGAACCTGAGTGAAATGTGGGAGCAGTGCTAAATAATCATCAAAGTATTCATTGTTGGGCCAAGATATTTCAGCAAGTAAAGGTACTTGCCCCCAGGACCCACATGGTGGAATAGAACTAACTCCTACAAGTTGTCCTCTGACCTCCACACATGCACCATAGCATACGCACCCACACAATAAATAAATAAATAAATAAATAAATAAATAAATAAAAATAAATAAATAAATGTTAAAAAAAATAATTGGAAGAAAAGTCTCAAAACAGGGCCTGTCAATAATCTATCACTAAGGGGGTAGAGGCTCATGAGGCTCCACCCCTCCCTAAGAATCTGTTCTACTTTGCTTTTCTGTTGTGATAAAACTGTCTCACCAGGGACTGGAGATGGCTCAGTAGTTAAGCACGCTGGCTGCTCTTGCAGAGGCCCCAGGTTCAATTCCTAGCACCCACATGGCTAACAATTGTCCATAACTCCAGTTTCAGGGAATCTGACGCCCTCTTCTGGTCTCCATGGGCACTGCATGATATGCTCACATGCTGGCAAAAAAAACATTTTTTTAAAAGAACATTCTGACTAATAGCAGCTTAGGGGAGAAAGGGTCAATTTCAGCTTATACTTCAAGTAACTGTCCATTAATGAAAAATCAGGACAATCTCAAGAAGGACACTGGAGCAGAAACCATGGAAGGCTGTTTGCTGGCTCAGGCACTGGTCATGCTCAGCTTGCTCTCATACAGCAAGGCCCATCTACCTAGAGATGGTGTCACCCACAATGTGCTGGGCCCTTTCATATCAATCATCAATCAAGACAATCTCTCACAGACATGGCCACAGGCCAATATGATGGAGGTAATTCTTCAACTGAGGTTCCCTCTTCCCAGATGACTCTAGGTTGTATCAAGCTGACAGGATCTATAGGCAGTTAATGGTTGATGGTGGTGGTGTAGCCACTTATAAGGGGCCCTTCTTTGCACCTGTAAATAACCCCTCACCCATGATCCTGTAAGCAACCCTAACAAAACTCATTGAGTTATCCAAAAAAAAAAAAAAAAATTTAAGACATTAGAGGGGCTGGTCATGGTGGAACATGCCTTTAATATGCTTTTAATCCCAGAATTCAGGAGGCAGAGACAGGTGGATCTCTGTGAGCTCAAGGCTAGCCTGGTCTACACAGTAAGTTCCAGATCAGCTGAAGCTACAGGGAAACCCTGTCTCAAAAAATATAATAAGAGATGGGGCTAAAGAGATGGCTCAGTGGTTAAGGGCACTGGCTGCTCTTGCAGAGGACCTGGGTTCAGTTCCCAGAATCCACATGGCAGCTAATGACTATCTGTAATTCCAGTGCTAGGAGAATCCAATGCCCTCTTCTGACTTCCAGGGGCATTGCACAACACGGCTGTCCTTACACACATGAAGGCAATACACTCATACACTGAAAATAAAAATAATAAGTAAAAAAAAAATTTTTTGGTTTTCTTGAGACAAGGCCTCCCTATAGCCTCAGCTGGCCTTGAACTCACAGAGATCCACCAGCCTCTGCCTTCCTTGTGCTGGGATTAAAGGTGCACACCACCATGCCCGGCTATAAAATATTTTTTTAACAAAAGAACCTGGGGGCTGGAGAGATGGCTCAATGGTTAAGAGCACTGGCTGCTCTTGCAAAGGACCCAGGTTCAGTCCCAAGCATCTACCTGGCAGCTAACAACTATTCATAACTCCAGTTCCAGGGAATCCAACACCCTTTTCTGACTTCCATGAGCATTGCACAACACAGGTGCACCTACTTACATGCAAGCAATACACTCATACACATAAAAATAACAAATAGCCAGGTGTGGTGGCGCACACCTGTAGTCCCAGCACTTAGGAGGCAGAGGTAGGCGGATCTCTGTGAGTTCAAGGCCAGCCTGGTCTACATAGTGAGTTCCAGGACAGCTGAGGCTACAGGGAGACCCTGTCTCAAAAAGACAAATAATAATAATAATAATAAATAAATAAAATATCAAATAATAATAATTAAATTAAATTTAAAAAGAACATGAGGGGGCCAGGCATGGTGGCACACACCTTTAGGTGGCAGTACTCAGGAAGCAGAGGCAGGCAGATCTCTGTGAGTTTGAGGCCAGCCTGGTCTACATAACCAGTTCGTTCCAAGCCAACCAGAACTACATAGTGAGACCCTGTCTCAAGAAAATAAATAAAAATAAATTTGAAAAAAAAAGACATGAAACTTGGTATGGTGGCACATACCTTTAATCCCACCACTTGGGAGGCAGAGGCAGCGGATCTCTGTGAGATCGAGGCCAGCCTCAACCATATAGTGAGTTCCAGGCCAACTGGGCTACAGGGAGACCCCATCTCAAAAAGACCAAAAAACCCCAGAAAATATCATAATAAAACCCATTATTATATATAATTAATATGTGCTTTTAAAAAAAAGTCAGAGAGATAGCTCAGTAGATAAAGGCACTAGCCAAGCAAGCCTGACAACCTGAGTTCAATTCCTGAAACCCACATAAAAGTAATTCCAGTACTCCTAAAGCAAGATGGGAGGTGGAGACAGAACTCGCCAGAAGTTCAAGGGCCAGCCTGGAGTATGGAGCACAGCCACAGAAACAAGAGAGAACCTTTTCTACAAGGTGGAAAGAGAGAACCCACTCCTGAAAGCTGTCCTCTGACAGCAGCACACCATGACGCTCCAACACGTCATTAAACAGGGAATGGTGGTGAAAGACTATCATCCCCAGGACTCGGGAGGTAGAGGCAGGAAGACCAAGAGTTTAAGGCCAGCTTCATCTGTACAGTAAATTCCAGGTCAGCCTGGGCTACATGAAATCTTATTTTGAAACACAAAATAAAACAGAAAAACCTAAAGAAAATAAATTACCTGAGCATACAGTAAGCAGAGGCTCCAGGAGGATCTCAAGTTGGAGACTAGCCTGGGCTACACAGCAAGACCTTATCTCCAAAAAAGGAAAAAGGAGAGCAAGCATCAAGCTGTTTGTTTTTTTAATTCTCAATCTTTAGAAAACAAAAGGATAAACAAATCCTGTCTACCCACAATCTATACTCTGTTTGTTTGAGATAGGTTCTCTGTAGCCCAGGCTGGCTCCAACCCAAAGGAATCCTCTGGCCTCAGCCTCCCCAGAGCTGAGGTTACAGGCATGCATCACCACTCCTGGCTTACACAGTCCACACTTCAGCAGATTCTGTTATGGAGCATAAGGAAAGATCCAGCTGCAGAGATGGGGGGGCCTGAATGGTGGGCAGAGCTGAGAGCTTGTGGCTTGGAGACAGGAAGTCTCCATAACCAGCAGCGTGAGCCGAAGAGAGAGGACCAATGAGTCAGAAGGAAGTGACACAGCCTCCTGGCTTAGACCAAGTGATAAGGCAGCCCTAGAGACTCTTTACAACTACCCAGATCTCCAGCTCCTGGGGCAGAGACCCAGGAATCTGTTTGCAGATGCTGCCACAGGTGAGTCTCATCACCAGGAAAAACTGGAGCTACTCAAGTGTAGATGACAGATGGTGTCATGCTAAAAAGCTGTGTCAGCAGTAAAGAAAGAATATCTGAAAAAAGTGTGTGTTCAGTACAGCGCCTAAGGTCAGAGTTACTAGAGGGTGGAGGTGCTGAGAAGGAAATAAACCAAAGGGCACCAGCCTCAGGGACCAGTGACGTTTGAAATGGTTAGGGGAGGGAAGGAAGCTGGCATGGAGAGCTGCTAGGTAAGGCTGGAGAGGTGAATGCTGCAGGTCCATATAGCTGTACCAGGCCCAGCAAACATCTAAGATTCAAACATCTAGATTTACTAAAACAGACTGGGGATAAAAAGCAAGTAGATGGCCAGGCTCAGTGGTGCACACCTTTAATCAAAGTGCTTAGGAGGCAGGCAGATCTCTGTGAGTTCAAGGCCAACCTGGTCTATGTAGCAGTTCCAGGCCAGCCAGGGTTACACAGTGAAACCTTCTCAAAACAAAACAAAACAAAACAAACAAAACAAAACAAAACAAAACAAAACAAAACAAAACAGTGGTTCTCCATGTTGGCATCACCCAGGAAGTTGAGGGTGGGGGTAATATCTCGGGGGGGCCCTCAAACCTAAAATCTTCCTGCCTCAGCCTCCAGAGTACTGGGGTTACAGGTGCATGCCACCACACCCAGCTGCCTAAGGGCTTTTAAAAATCCCAACCCTTGGGCCAGAGAGATGGCTCAGCAGGTAAACGTGCTTGCTGCCAAGATTGATGACCTGAGTTCCATTCCTGGGACCTATATGGTGGAAGGAGAGAACTGACTCCCTCAGATTGTCTTCTGACCTCCAAGTGTACCCTGTAACAAATAAATAAATAATAAATAAACAAACAAATATCCCAACACAAAGCTGAGGATGTAACTTACAGTGTTTATCTAGCATGTGTAATCTCTCTGGTTCAATCCTCAGGGCTACATAAACCAGGTAACAGAGGAAGTGGTTGGTACCAGAGCAGGGACCCCACCCCTCCACCCTCCACATCACTACCTCATAGGGTGAGATATCTTTCCTGGCACATACCCACCAGCAGTCACATTGCATTATATCTATGCTTGTATCCAGTCTTTTTGGAGGTGGGTCCCTTGTTCTCCCTACTCTTCAAATACCATCTCTGAGTGAAGCAGTTACATAAGGAGGGCCGGGGATGTAGCTCAGTGACAGAGAACTTGTCCAGCATGCTGAAGGCTCTGAGTTTGATCCCAGTATGGGGATGGGGCATAGTCAGAGAGACTAAGAACCATACCTAGAAAATAAAGAATGTACTTAAGGCACTTAAAAATATTTTATTTTTAAGCCAGGCGTGGTGGAGCATGCCTTTAATCCCAGCACTTGGGAGGCAGTGGCAGGTGGATCTTTGTGAGTTCAAGGCCAGCCTGGTCTACATGGTGAGTTCCAGGACAGCTGGGGCTACAGGGGGACCCTGTCTCAAAAAGACAAAAAAAAAATTATTTTAAAATCATGTATGTGTATGTGTTTCTGTGTGTGGGTATGTGCATGTGAATACAGTTGCCCTTAGAGACCAGAAAAGGGTGTGGGATCCCCTGGAGGTGGAGTTACTTACAGGTTGGTGTGGGCTACCCAACGTGGGTGCTGGGAACCTAACTTGGGTCCTCTGCAAGGGCAGTAAGTGCTCTTAACTGATAAGCCATCTTTCCAACCCCAACCTAAAGCACTTAAAGAATTTTATTTATTTATTTATTTATTTATTTATTTATTTATTTATTTATTTATTTATTTTAGAGTCCCTCCCTTTAAGAAGATTAGCTCTTCCTCACCCAGCAGTAATCAGCTGTCAATAATTCTTTGACTAAGATTAGGGCCTGCTGCCCATTCCCACAGTTCTGTGCTGGGCTTTTGCCTATTTGAGTTTACATGGGTCTTGTACATGCTGACACCATGGCTATATTGTTATTTTATGTGCTTGAGTGTTTTGCCTGCATGTAAGTGCACCCATGTTGTGCAATGCCCATGGATGCCAGAAGAAGGCACTGGATCCACTGGAACTGTGGGTGCTGGGAAATGAACCTGGGTCCTCTGCAAGAGCAGCTAGTGCTCTTAGCCACTGAGCCATCTCTCCAGCCCCTAAAGCACTTTTATTATCAGACTAGGTCAAATCTAATTGCTAAATTTCTTCCCTATCTAGCACCTGAGCACTCATGGAAACTATTAAATCAATTAAGAGGAGTATTAAAATCTATGTATTTTCTGCCAAAAAAAAAAAAAAATTCCAATGCCAGGACTCCACTCAGGAAAACAAAGCATAATCCGTAAGGATGGGGTCCAGACATTAGTATTTTTTTATAGCTTCCCTCAGAGACTTCAATGTTGGACAAGGTTGAAAGCCTAGAAAAAGTTATCTCCCACAGCAAATGTCAATATCTAATTTGCAATCTGAAAATAAGCATCAAAGGCCTCCCTCAGAAAGGATTGTTAGCCTTTGAAACAGCAATTTCATCTCTCAGAGTTTATTTCAAGAAAATGAGATATAAAGCCCGGCGTGGTGGCGCACGCCTTAATCCCAGCACTCGGGAGGCAGAGGCAGGCGCAGGTGGATCTCTGTGAGTTCAAGACCAGCCTGGTCTACATAGTGAGTTCCAGGACAGCTGGGGCTACAGGGAGACACTGTCTCAAAAAGCCCCCCCCAAAAGGAGAGATATAAACAATGGTTACCATAGAAGGGTATTTTATTGTGGCATTATTAAAAGTTGTGAAGAAAGCAGCCATAGTGGTTATCTGAAGGAAACTATGGAGTTGTTTTTGTTTTTGTTTTTTTTGAAACCCCCACAGGGATGGAGAAATGGTTCACTGGTTAAGAGCACTGGTTACTCTTGAAAAGGACATGGATTTGGTTCCCAGTATTCACAGCTAGCAACCATCCATAACTCCAATTCCAGGGGTTCCCATGCCCTCTTCTGACCCTGCAGGTATTGCACTACATCGATGGTCCCAGCACTCAGAAAGCTGAGGCAGGAAGAGTCCAAGTTCTAGGCCAGCCTGGAATTAAAAATTTTTTAATGAGGGGCTGGAGAAATAACTCAGTAGTTAAGAGCACTGGCTATTCTTGCAGAAGATCCCAGTATGAATCCCAGCACCCACATGGCAACTAACAACCATCCATAACTCCAGTTCCAGGGGATTCGACACGATCTTCTATCCTCTGTAGCAGTACAGGACACAGGTGCACTTACACACATGTAGGCATAACACTCATACACATAAAATAAAAATAATTAATTAAAAACAAATCATTGTTTGCTTCCCATAGTGTGTGTGGAGAACAACTTTCAGTTATCAGTTCTCTCTTTTCACCATGGGTTCTGTCCACCATGGGTTCCGCCAAGGGTTCCAGGGATCAAACTCAGGTCACCTAGTGCAGCAAATGCTCTCACCCACTCAGCCACTTTGCCTGTCCCATTCTGCTTTTCTAACAAGCCCCGAGCAATGCTGATTGTGATGCTGGTACTAATGTGTTGGGGGACCCTGCTGCTAAGGTTGTAGTCCACCATGTCCAGATAGCTCTAAGGGGCTCGGTGCTATATTGAAGGACTCCCTTTCTCAGTGGGGGCCTCCTGCTCTCTGCCTGACTTAACCTGGAAAGTGCCACCAAGCACGGATGCCTGACCTTATTTGGAACATGACCTTTGGCATAGTTATCTGTAATAAAACTGCCCCCAGTTTTTTTTCTATAGGCATTGCCCTATAGTCGGATAGGATCCCCCTACCTCATGTAAATAAAGCATACTATGAGCACCTATCAGCTGAAGCTTTGGCTGCTGCCTCCACACTATATTTTCCCTGAACCCCACTGAATAAATAGAGCTGTTTCACTGAATCTGACTCCCCAGAAAGTCTTTTCCGTCATGCTCACTGGCCATCCTGACCCTGTTTGTCGCTTCTGCTCCCTTTGTCCTCGTGGATCGGTGGCCAACGGCCCTCGAGGGGAGGAAGAGACCCACACTAATGCTGGGCTCAACCACCCTGAGCAGAGAGCCTGAAGTTAATTCTGGGGAGCCACTGCTACACACAAAGGGTCTGTGGGCCAACAGAGAAAACCAGACTATGATATTTTCCAGATGAAAAACATATAGAAATTTAACAGTTGTGATACCAGTGACACAGTTTGGCTTCAAATGACAACCTATAGTTTGGGAGGCAACAGTGAAGAGCTACAGGAAATCTCAAAAAGAGCTACAGATTCTCTGGCCTCATAAGGACTTATGCAACCCTGTGCCAAGGAACAAAGTTAGAAACCCTCAGCCTGAGCAATCAACACATACCCAATTTGATTCCTTAAATATCTGGGTAAGTACCTCCCAGGTCAGGCCTGGAGAATACAAAGAGTTCTCAGTGTAAAATCAGAGACGACTCAGTACAGAAATCTTCTCAAAACAAGATACCTGAGGTATGATTTAGGGCTGGGGACAGTCACAGGGTAAGGCCAAACACTGCCTAATGCCAAGAACTTGTTTCAATAAAGGGATTCTCAGGCAAGCAACAATCAATAAAGAAATTCAAACCATAGGCCTTATTTTTCAATGCTACAGCACATATAACATCTAAAAGTGTGAAGAAAAATCATTTTAAATGGCTGAAAGCAGTAAACATATTAGTTCCAAATGCTTTTAGCTAAATAAATGTGGGCTTTTTAAAAATAATTTTTTTTTTTTAAGATTTCGGAGTTCAGGGCTGGGCATGCTGGTGCATGCCTTTAATACCAGCACTTGGGAGGCAGAGGCAGGCAGATCTCTGTGAGTTCGAGGCCAGCCTGGTCTACATAGTGAATTTCAGAACAGCTGGGGCTACAGGGTGACCCTGTCTCAAAAAAAAAAAAAAAAAAGATTTCAGAATTCAACTTTTAATATTTTATTTATTATTATTTTTAATATTTTATTTATTTTATGTATATGAATATAGTGCCTGTATGTATGTAAGTGATCCATGTAGTGCAATGCCCACAGGGTCAGAAAAGGGTATGAGAACCCCTGGAACTAGAGTTATGGATGGTTAGCCCTGGGTGCTGGGAACTGAACCGATCTCCTCTTCAAGAGCAACCAGTGCTCTTAACTAATGAGCCATTTCTCCATCCCTGTTGGAATTAAAAAACAACAACAAAAATAACAACAAAAAAACCCCCAGCTCCATAGCGTCCTTCAGATAACCATAAAATGATCCAGGTCAAGTTCAGGCCTGGTTCCCTTTTCTTTCAAAAATTAACCTTTGAAGTCACAGGACCCATAGTAGGAGCTTGATAAATAGCTGTTGTCAAACTTAATGTTTTGTCCCCAAGTCCCTCATATCATAAACTCAGAAAAGTGTCAGAGCTCACAGAACAAACCAGGGTGGAAGTCAGTTTGCCTGTTTCTCTGACTTCCACTTCCTGTACTAGTCTGTACACTGTGGTCAAGGCTTGAAGTGTCCTCAACGTGTGTCAAGAGTCAGGGGGAGGTGGAAGGCTCAATCTTCATCCCTTGACCTCCAAAGAAGGCAAGCATAGATGACCTCATCAGAGATGATGCTAAGTATCTGTTGATTCTAAACATGTCTTTCATCTGTTAATGTGGTTCATTCCCTTAGTTCTCCTAACATTGACAAAATTTTACATTCCTAGGATAAACCTGGTCATGAGAAATTACCCACTGTGTTGGGATTCTAATATTTTGTGGAGGATTTTTGTATTTATATTCACAAATGGTACTGCTCTATAATTTTCTTATATTATCCTTATCAGATTTAATATCAAAGTTATGCTGCCTCTTTTTCTTTTTCTTTTTTTTTTTTTTTTTTCTTGGCTTTTTGAGACAGGGTCTCTCTGTAGCCCTAGCTGGCCTGGAACTCACTATGTAGATCAGGCTGGCCTGGAACTCACAGAGCACTGTTCATGTTTAACTTCACCTGAAGATTACAGTCTAGTTGGCCCTGGTGGCTCTGGGATGTCCTATTATCTGCAAAGGGAGGGATAACTTTGGGCTAGGCACAACTGATTCAATCAACATCCGTGCACTGGCCACACTAGAAATTTTGTGGAGGACTATGCAACTATTCCTCACATCACTCCTGGAAGTCACTTGTCACTGACATGAGGAAGCTGCCATCAAATGACCAGGCAGTGTCCATACGAGGGTGTGGGGCGTGTTTTCACTGGTGAAAACCTTCCCTAAGGCCAGGCTTGGATTGGTTAGTCCCCAGGGCTAGCGTGTTTTCTAACACCAGTGAGCTGCCTCTGCCTGCCGTTCCGCGGGCCACTTGGCCCAGGGCACACTCACCAGTGCCTCGAAATCCTTACAGTCGTGGCGGGCGTAGGAGGCAGGGAAGGGCCGCAGCACCGAGTCCCGCTTGTAGCTCTGCAGCGCGGAGGCGAAGAGGCTGCAGCGGAGGTCCGCCGCCAGCATGTCGCGGCTCGCCGCCTCCTTGGCTGCAGCCCTGCCGGAGAGCAGCATCCCGGGCTCGCGGTGGGGACGGCAGCGCTGCTCTGCTCAGTTCAGGGCCTGGGCCCCGGGGACCGAGAGAGGCCGGGGTTCGCGGCCCGGGGGTGGAGCTACGCAAAAGGGTGACAGGACGACGGTGTGCAGGGCGCGCCGACGAGCGTCCTCTGCAGGGCACCGGACTCGACCGCTCAGTGCAGGGCAGAGGTCGGTCCGGGAGAGACGCAAGCGCACCCGGCCAGCCCGGGATCCCGAGGCCTTGGGGCGGGGG
>NW_008341028.1:5582218-5598025 GCF_000622305.1 Nannospalax galili
GGGGGGGGGTCGGCCTGGAGGCGGGGCTATGGCATGGGATGAGGTGACCAGAGCGAGAAGCGCCGACACGTGTCCTGTTGCAGGCACAGGGCGGGGGCAGTCCCCGGGGAACCGTCCGCCGATACAGCCCACCCCGGGCCTACCTCCCCGCCCGCCGCGCCCGCACGCCGCTCCCGCTCCGCCCCGCCTGGCGGAGACCCGCCCCTTCCCGCTCCCCTCCCGGCTAGCTCAGATCCTGCCCGCCCTCCGGTCCCCGAGGGTTCCCGCGGCTCCGGGAGCGATCGGCTGCCCTGGGGTGCAGGGCGAAGTCATGCCACTGCCAGCCATCCTTGCAGCAACCCGGGTGGAACTGATTCGGATTCGGACCCCTCCTGGGGACTTGCCTTTGCCCGGGCTGGGCGGGTGGAGCCTGCCTGCCTCACCTTGGGAATTGCTGCAACCTGTAGAATCTGTTCCTTCCAAAGCTGATGGGCACCCGGGGAAACTGAGCTCGCAGTGGCTCAAGGTTTTCTTACGGTACCGTAGCAGGGCCACAGGTCCTCCCCTCTCTACCTTACAGCCTCCGGAATTCTCTGAATAGCCCAAATGTCTGACCTTAGATGTCCCAAGATCCTCTTCCCTTGAAAGGCTGTGACAGGAAGCCTGGGAAAACAAGCAACGGAAAGCAAAGGGAACAGTGACCTAACCCGGCAAAAGGGAAAAGACGGAACTCCAGGGATGATGAGTTGACTCAGCAGGTACAGGCGCTTGCCACGGAGCCTGACTACCTGAGTTAGATTCCCGGATTCCACCCACGTGGAAGGAGAGCCCCCCCCAACCCCAACTCCAGCAATTTGTTTTCTGACATCCACACCTGCGCCATAGCACATGTGCATCCACACACATATACAACACACAATAAACAAGCAAACCAATAAATTTTTTGTTTTTTGTTTTTGTCTTTTTGAGGCAGAGTCTCCCTGTAGTCCCAGCTGACCTGAGCTCACTATGTAGACCAGGCTGGCCTTGAACTCACAAAGATCTGCCTGCCTCTGCCTCCCAAGTGCTGGGATTAAAGGCATGGGCTACAATGCCCAGCCTATAAATAAATATTTTTAAAAGATTTCCTTCTTATCTTTGGCTTTCAATATATATATTTACATATTCAGTCATTTTTTGAGACAGCGTTTCCCTGTAGCCCCAGCTGACCTAGAACTCAATATGTAGAACAGGCTGACCTTGAACTCACAGAGATCATCCTGCCTCTGCCTCCCAAGTGTTGGGATTAAAGCTGTGCACCACCATGCCTGACTTGGCTTCCAATATATTTTTTTAGAGATTTTATTTATTATTTTTATTTTATGTGTATGACTGTATTGCCTGTACGTATGTAAGTGCACCTGTGTTGTACAATGCCTACAGAAGTCAGAAGAAGGCGTTGGATCCCCTGGAACTGTAGTCACCGACAGTTGTTAGCTGACATGTGGGTGCTAGGAATTGAACCTGGGTTCTCTACAAAAGCAGCTAGTGCTCTTAACTGCTGAGCCATCTCTCCAGCCTGACTTTCAATATTTTTGTCATGATGTATTTATGATTAATTCTCTCTGGATTTTCAGCTTTTTTTTCTTTTTTCATTTTTGGTCTTTTTGAGACAGGGTCTCCCTGTAGCCCCAGCTGGCCTGGGACTCACTATGTAGACCAGGCTGGCCTTGAACTCACAGAGATCCACCTGCCTCTGCTTCCCAAGTGCTGGGAGTGTTCAGCTATTTTTTTAAAAATTCTTTTTGATCATACTCTTTCCCAGATTGACCTTGAACAAAACAAAACAATAATTTCTCCCTTTTCTGCTGTTCTCTATTTGGTATGACATTGTCCTTACTACTTTTCTTCTTTAACCACAGTTCTTTGCTTCTTGGATTTATTTATAATGGTACTTTTGAAGGCTGGGCTGTTAACCTGACATCTGGTCACTTGCACAGACAGTTTCCATTGCTTGCTTTTTGTTTTCAGCAGATGAGTCATATTTTCCTGTTTCTTTGCTTGTCTCCTGAGTTTCTGTTGTAGAAAGGGCTTTTGAGTGAACATGCTGCTATTTCCCCTTCTAGTTGGGGCTTGTTATTATGCTTTGCTTGTTCATTCATTAGTGAAGTCTGTATTACTTTGGTGGAAGGTATCAAGTCCATTTCCCTCTTAAGTGTTAGGCCTCTAAAGTTGCCACTCATACAATATGGGCATGTGGGGATCTCCGGGCGCCAGCTGCTGGGCGTGGCGCCCGTCTCCCACACGTCGCTGGAGTGCGGCAGGTCCCGCGGTCCGCGTCTGCTGTTTGGGTCCCTGGCTCTCCGCCACTGGGGTGCGCGGGTTTCTGCGCACCGCGCTGCTGAGAGTCTCTGCTACCGGAACTGGCGGCTCTAGGACCGCTGTCAGCTGCCTGGTAGGGTTCCGTTTCAATTTCCACCATGCACTCCCTCTAAGCTCCAGACCCGTTGGCCACCAGGTCACGAGGGGAAGTGCGAGAAACGGCGAAAGCAGGGTCTTCGTGAGTCGATGACGGAAGGATAGCGCCCCCCGGGGAGACTGGATCACAGGATTTAGTGTTACAGCTTCAGACAAGTGACTCAGCTCAGATCTCAGTGATTCAGTTCCAGCTTTATTGGGGTAAAACCTTAGCTGATAGGTGCTCCTGGAATGCTTCATTTACATAGGGCGGTGGGCTTCTATCAGGCTATCAGATAATGCCTGATTAAAGCCTGGTAGTTTCTGTGCCAGAGGGCATGTACCTGTGATGGGCATTTCAAAAGTAAGTCAGGGAGGAGAGCAGGAGGCGCCCCGCTGAGAAAGGGAGTCTCCCCATTTGCGCTGAGCTGGCTTGCAGCTATCCAGACATGGGGAGACTGCTACCCTAAACAGCAGGGGTCCCCAACAACCAAGGAACGGAACCACATCCTTTGGGAATGCAGACGCTCGGTCCCTGGAAATGATGGGCGACCGACAGAGAATGATAATTTGATAATGGCCGCTTTCCCTCTCACATGCCCAACAGAGGTGTGGGACTGTAACACTCCTGAAGACCAACCCTCCTACCTGTTTTGTAGCAATTTTCAGCAATGACAGTAATTTGTTGATGAAGAAATCTTATAAAACAGTGAGCAAGTATCAAAATAATATACAGTATTACCGAGGGGCCAACAAGGGATTACTAAAACCAACCTAATTGTTTGGTGGGTGAAATCTTGAAAATGGATCATTACAGAGTGTTAACATTGGTTTCAACAACATTTGATTCATTTACAAAGAAACAGCATTTTTTCCCAATACTATACACATACCCCTCCCCATGTTTATTAAGCCCAGTGTTCTTCTGTTGTGAAGCACAGCCTTGGCGAGAGAGTTCATTTGCTGTTGGAGAGATTCCAGGCTTCAGTCGCAGATGTCATTGCTTAGTCCAGCTTGTCTCAGCCAGAGCAGAATCAGGTGTAGCTTGTAGCAGTTGTTGCCATAGCAACGCCTCCAGCATCCAGTGCAAGTTCGATCTCTACCAGCAGGGGGAAGAAGATTTTTCTCTGCTAGCAGCTGTGTAGGAGAAAAAGGCTTCTCACACCTGGAATGTACTAGTACACAAAAGGTGGACAGAGAGATTAACACAGTTTTGGGCTTCTTTCTCATACCATATGAAGAGAGGAGGGGCGATGCATGCTGTGCTGGAGAGAGTAGTTAGTGAGGCATTTGTAATGAGTAGGCTTGCTTGCTGAAAATGAAAATTAAATAATTAGCCAGTTTGAATCAGTAGGTATCCACTAGATGAGAGTCAGTGAAATCTTTTTCTGTTAAAAAGGCAGTTAAACATTGGGGTAGGTGGTGAAGGGAAGAAAGTTAGACTTGTTCCAGGACATAGTCGATCTTATCTGGTCCTCTGTTTGTCTTTCCTGTAGAATAATATTATGACAAGTTAGCACAGACTTAGCTGCAGGTGCAAGCTGTGGAGAGATATGAAAGTCAGCTGTGGGGTACCTAGAGCATGCACCTGAGTAGAATTCTGTTATTACTCCAATACTCCAGCGATTGTCCCATGGATCTGATTTTTTCCTGAAAAATAAAATCTCTAGAAAAAGTCTGGGAGAGCCTCAGTTGGTGTTTGTTTTAAAAAAAGTTAATGAAGAAGTCTCTCCAGGCCCGGTGGACAAGGGGGTTAGGCGGTCCCAGGCCTGTAGTGCACATAAGCAGACCTGCTCAAAACAGCCAGTAGGAATCACAGCCTGCTGGATTCCTATGGAAAGGTTGCCCTGGCCAAAAAGCTGGTCATAGTTCCAATCTATGAATCCAGGTGGTGGATCCTGCCCTGGTTGGGGTCTTAGCTGTTGATTATGAGTGTCATTTCTTTGAGCCTGCATTAGGCACTCATCTCTAAATAAGGCCTCCCATTGTACAAATAATGGACTGGGGAGGGTAGACCTACAGATATCCCTCCAGTCCTGGGGGGTAAGCAGATTAGTATTAAATGTTCGTAGTATAGATTTTGTCCATGGAGCTTGAATTCCATCCTCACGGACAGTGTCTTTAAGTTCCGCTGCTGGGAGTGGGAACCAGGCTAGTGGGTGTTGCCTTGTTATTTGTAAGTTAACAGGAAAAGCCTCTACCGGTGGGATTTGGGGGTCCTGAGGCCATTGAGGCTGGTGACTTCCACTATCCCTAAGATTACACAGTTGCTCTGTGGCTGTAGGACGTGGCTGGAACAGCATCACAGGCGGTGGCAGAGCCGCAGGATGTGGCGGCAGCCAAGGTGAAGGGGGAGGGGAATTTATCTGAGGATCTTTGGGAGCATTTGAAGTCTGGGTGTTAATATCTGGGCTTGTTAAATCAGCAAGGGGGGGTAAGAGTTAATTTTGTTGATGGGTGGGTTTTGTCTGACTTGGTCAAATTTTATTTTTGGGGCTGCTGAATCTGCTACTGGGCAGTCTGCAGGGTTTTTTAACATTTAAAACCTCTCCTTTATTATTTTCTGGTGCTTGTAAGCTTACCTAAACCTTAGGTGGGTTTCCTAAGCATTGCTCGATGGCTGCCATTATGGGGAAAAAGGAAAGGGGAAAATTATGCCTTTCCTGGAATTCTTTTTTATGAGCCAGATATGTAATGTTAGTCCAGACCTCTGGATCAGAAATGTCTGCTGACAGGATCCAGGGTGCAAATTGATATACTTCATTCCAAAATTTTGAGCTTTCTTTTCGGGAAATCTTAAGTCCTCTTGATTTAAGCAAGGCTCTAAGGGAGAGAATTTGGAGTTTTTTCTGGCGTGATGCTGAATTACCCATTATAAAAAGGAAAATAGTGTTGTCTAGCATTTAATGTTCCTGGAGCAGTCTGACACCAGGGGGCATTCTGACAGACAGAAGCCTAGCTGCAGACTTAAGGTCTGCAGGAAAAAAATGGCCTTTTTAAAATTTTTACAAGCCTAGCCACAGATTTAAGGTTTACAGGGGAAAAAAAATGGCCTTTTTAAAATTTTTACAAGCCTAGCCACAGATTTAAGGTTTACAGGGGAAAAAAAATGGCCTTTTTAAAATTTTTACAAGCCTAGCCACAGATTTAAGGTTTACAGGGGAAAAAAAATGGCCTTTTTAAAATTTTTACAAGCCTAGCCACAGATTTAAGGTTTACAGGGGAAAAAAAATGGCCTTTTTAAAATTTTTACAAGCCTAGCCACAGATTTAAGGTTTACAGGGGAAAAAAAATGGCCTTTTTAAAATTTTTACAAGCCTAGCCACAGATTTAAGGTTTACAGGGGAAAAAAAATGGCCTTTTTAAAATTTTTACAAGCCTAGCCACAGATTTAAGGTTTACAGGGGAAAAAAAATGGCCTTTTTAAAATTTTTACAAGCCTAGCCACAGATTTAAGGTTTACAGGGGAAAAAAAATGGCCTTTTTAAAATTTTTACAAGCCTAGCCACAGATTTAAGGTTTACAGGGGAAAAAAAATGGCCTTTTTAAAATTTTTACAAGCCTAGCCACAGATTTAAGGTTTACAGGGGAAAAAAAATGGCCTTTTTAAAATTTTTACAAGCCTAGCCACAGATTTAAGGTTTACAGGGGAAAAAAAATGGCCTTTTTAAAATTTTTACAAGCCTAGCCACAGATTTAAGGTTTACAGGGGAAAAAAAATGGCCTTTTTAAAATTTTTACAAGCCTAGCCACAGATTTAAGGTTTACAGGGGAAAAAAAATGGCCTTTTTAAAATTTTTACAAGCCTAGCCACAGATTTAAGGTTTACAGGGGAAAAAAAATGGCCTTTTTAAAATTTTTACAAGCCTAGCCACAGATTTAAGGTTTACAGGGGAAAAAAAATGGCCTTTTTAAAATTTTTACAAGCCTAGCCACAGATTTAAGGTTTACAGGGGAAGGGGCACCAGCTGCTGGCTGACATGAAGTTCAGAGGCTCTCACATTGGGTGCCAGATATGGGCGTGTGGGGATCTCGGGGCGCCAGCTGCTGGGTGTGGCACCGGTCTCCCACATGTCGCTGGAGTGCGGCGGGTCCTGCGGGCCGTGTCTGCTGTTTGGGTCCCTGGCTCTCTGCCCCTGGGGTACGCGGGTTTCACGCACCGCATTGCTGAGGGTCTCTGCTACCGGAGCTGGCGGCTCTAGGACCACTGTCAGCTGCCGGGTCGGGTTCCGTTTCAATTTCCACTGTGCACTCCCTCTAAGCTCGAGACCCGTTGGCCACCAGGTCACGAGGGGAGGTGCGAGAAATGGCAAAAGCAGGGTCTTCGTGAGTCGATGATGGAAGGATAGCGCCCCCCAGGGAGACTGGATCACAGGATTTAGTGTTACAGCTTCAGACAAGTGACTCAGCTCAGATCTCAGTGATTCAGCTCCAGCTTTATTGGGGTAAAACTAGGATCATTTATAGTGTAGAGACAGCAGAAGAAGCCTTAGCTGATAGGTACTTTTAGGATGCCTCATTTACATAGGGCAGTGGGCTTCTATCAGGCTATCAGATAATGCCTGATTAAAGCCTGGTAGTTTCTGTGCCAGAGGAGGGCATGTATCTGTGACGGGCATTTCAAAAGTAAGTCAGGGAGGAGAGCAGGAGGCGCCCCGCTGAGAAAGAGAGTCTCCCCATTTGCACCGAGCTGGCTTGCGGCTATCCAGACATGGGGAGACTGCTACCCTAAACAGCAGGGGTCCCCAACAATACAACACAGCAATGGTTCTGCTCAGTGACTCCATGTCACAGTGGAGTTTTCTTATTTTTCGCTGGGGGAGGTGTTGTTTTGGTTTAGTTTGTTTGTGGTTTTTACTTATTTGTTTGTTGTTGTGTCTGGTTTGTTTTGGGTTTTTTTTGAGACAGGGTCTCACTATTTTTAAAATATTTTATTATTTTCATTTTACGTATATGAATGTATTGCCTGCATGTGTGTAAGTGTACCCGTGTCATGCAATGCCTATGGAGGTCAGAAGAAGGCATCTCCCCTGGAACAAGAGTTGTGGAGGGTTGTTAGCTGCCATGTGGATGCTGGGGATCGATCCCAAAACCTCTGTAAGAGCAGTCAGAGCTCTTAACCACTGAGCCATTTTTCCAGTCCTGAGACAGGGTCTCACTATGTAGCTCTAGCTGTCCTGGAACTCACTATGTAGACCAGCCTGACCTCAAACTCACAGAGATCTGCCAGCCTTTTCCTCCCAAATGCTAAGATTAAAGACATATACCACCATCCCCAGCTTGGTTTTTGTTTTTTTGTTATTTTGTTCTAATTTTTTGAGACAGGTTCTCACTCTATAGCCCAGCATGGCCTGTAACTTTGTGTGAAGCCCAGGCTGGACTTAAATGCCCAGCAATCTACCTACCCAGCAATCCTCCTGCCTCAACTTCATGCATGCTAGAACAGTGTTCTACACAGAGCTTTCTTTTGTTTCTGTCCTGGACCCGACCATGTCCAGCTATTAAAACCCACTTGTATTGTATGATTACTCAATTGTTTTCAACAAAAGCCTGGGGACACAAATTTTTCCACAAGTTAAATCAATCAAGCTTGGACTTCTCAGAAGCAGTAGTTCCCTGGGTCAGTGTTGATATGTGGTCATTCCAGTTTCTTTTCCTTGCAAACTAGCCAGCCCATAGCTTATAAAACCAGTGAAATTGCAAAATCTCCCAGTTTCTCTTCACTACAACCTCCAGTATTGTACTTTTTCTTTCTTTCTTTCCTTCCTTTTTTTTTTTTTTTTTTTTTTTTTTTTTTTTGAGACAGGGTCTCCCTATAGCCCCAGCTGGCCTGGAACTCGTGATGTAGCACATGGCAGCGAACAACTGTCTGTAACTCTAGTTCCAGGGGATCTGATGCCTTCTTCTGACCTCCATGGGCATTGCACGACACGGGTGCACTTACCTACATGCAGGCAATACACGCATACACATAAAATAAAAATAATAAATAAAATATTTTTTTAAATGTGCTAATAGGCTGGGCCTGGTGGCATGTGCCTTTAATCCCAGCACTTGGAAGGCAGAGGCAGGTGAATCTCTGTGAGTTCAAGGCCAGCCTGGTCTATATAGGGAGTTCCAGGACAGCTGGGGCTACAGAGAGACCCTGTCTCAAAAAGACCCCCAAAAATAAATAAATAAATAAAAATAAAAATAAAGTGCTAATAGAAGGGGAGGGAGCAGCAGCCTAACCTTGGCTTGCTGAAACTCAGTGTTAACCCAGGTTGTTGTGCAACTCAAAGCAATCCTCCTGCCTCAGAATGGTGGGATTATAGCTGTGAGCCACCATGCCCAGCTTTTATTGTATTCTTTAAATGTTAAGCCTGGCATGGGGAGCATGCCTTTGATCCCAGCACTCCGGAAGCAGAGGCAGGCAGATTTCTGTAAGATCAATGTCCAGCTTGGGCTACATAGAGAGTTCCAGGCCAGCTGGGGCTTCAGGGGGGACCCTCACTAGAAACCAAGTAAATAAGGCATATAACTCCAGTTCCAGGGGACCCAGCGCTCTCTTCTGGCCTTTGTGGGCATGCGTGCATGTGGTACACTTACATACATTCAGGCAAAGCACTCATACACAAAATAAAAATAAAACCAGGGCTGGATAGATGGCTCAGAGGTTAAGAGCATGGCTGCTCTTGCAGAGGACCCAGATTTGGTTCCCAGCACATAAATGGCAGCTAAGAACTGTCTGTAACTCCAGTTCCAGGAGTTCTGACGCCCTCTTCTGACTTTCACAGGCATTGCAGGACATGGGTGCATTTGCATGTACATACAGGCAATACACTCATACACATGCAATAAAAATAATAAAAAAATATTTTTTAAAAAAGGGCTGGTTCCTCATGAAAATTTCTACTAAACACCAGAAATTTTCCAGACTTTACTGATTGTTTCTAGAGATTAGGGGGAAAAAAAGAAAGCATATCTCTAAATTATACTCCCAAAGTCTGAATACAGCAAATACTTCAAAAGTTTATGCTGGGTATGATGGCACATCCCCTGCAATCCCAACACTTGTGACATGGAAGCAGGCAGGAGGATCAGGCATTCAAGAACAGCCTTGACTATATAGCAACTCAAGGCCAACCTGTGGTACCTGAGACCTTGTCTCAAACAAACAAACAAAAAAATAAAACTGTACCAGGCATGGTGGTGCGTGCCCTTAATCCCACTTCTCTAGAAGCAGAGGCAGATAGATCTCAGTGAGATGAAGGCCAGCCTGGTCTATGTAGGGTGTTTCAGGCCAGTCAGTACGATATAGTGAGAAACTATCAAAACAAACAAACAATTAAAAAAAAAAAAAAAAAAAAAAAAAAAAGTTCTTATTTTTTTTTCTCTACTGTGATGACTGTATTATACGCTTGAGGTTAGAAGGGAGAGATGTTTTCATTCTTTGTGAGTTGAAGCACAATTCTCCATTGGGGTTTTTTTTTTTTTCAGGGTCTCCCTGTCTCAAAAAGACCAAAAAAAAAAACCAAACCAAAACAAAACAAAACAAAAAATCCACAATCAACTTCTTATCTAGAAAACTAGAAATAGCCCAGTACAGAATAATCGAAGGCCATTCAAAACTTTCTTTTCTTTTTTTTTTTTTTTGGTTTTTTTTGAGACAGGGTCTCCCTGTAGCCCCAGCTAGCCTGGAACTCGCTATGTAGACCAGGCTGGCCTTGAACTCACAGAGATCTGCCTGCCTCTGACTCCAAAGTGCTGGGATTAAAGGAATGTGCTACCATGCCCGGCCATTCAAAAATTTTTAAGGGCTTGAGTTATAGCACAGTGGTAGACACTTGCTTAGCAGGAGTGAAGCTCTAGGTTCATGCTCCAATACAGAAAAAATAAATTACTAAGAATTTCATGAAGGTGACAACAAGGCTGGACTTTCTAAGTATTAGATCTTATGCAGCTGCACAGACCTGGCTGGTCCACAGAAAACCTGGCACTTAACACTGATCGCTAAAGCTGTCATTCAAGTGAAATAAATAAATAAATTAAAATAAATAAATAAACAAACAAATAAAACAATACAATACACACACAAAACCCAATACCACATCCAATCAAAACTCAGTTCCATGTCTCCACCAGTTTCCAACCAGTTAAATACAAGAAAAATAAATAATATACATGGGGCAGGATAAAAACACGGGGATGGGAGAGAACTCTCTAGTTTAGAAGCTTGTTAACATTTCTTGCTAGGTGAGAGTCAAGAGTGTCAACATGACTGACAAAATCAGGGAAGATTGCCTGCAGAGACAACAGCCCTCTCTTGAGAAATCACTCAGACAAGTGTTAAGCAGGAAATGGGCCACGGTGGCCTAACACCAAAAGTATACAAGCCTTGAGCTTTTCAGCACTGCTTCTCATCTCAAAACCAAACCGCACCTCACAAACTGCCTTAAGTTTATATTTACAAAACCAAACCAAATTCTTTCTATAAATTACACTTATTTATTTATTGTGTGTGTATATGTGTGCACACACACACACCACAGTGCCCATGTAGGTCACAGAATACCTTGTGGGAATCAATTCTCTCCTCCCTTTGCCCTTACCCACTGGGCATCTTGCCAGTCTTTCTTTCTTTCTTTTTTTGGTCTTTTTGAGACAAGGTCTCCTTGTAGCCCAAGCAGGCCTGGAACTCACTTTGTAGACCAGGCTGGCCTCAAACTCACAGAGATCCACTTGCCTCTGCCTCCTGAGTGCTGGGACTAAAGATGTCTGCCACCATACACCAGCCTTTTTTTTTTTTTTTTTTTCCCCACATATCCTAAGATAGCCTGCAACTCCCTATGTAGCCGAGGCAGAGGCAGATGGATCTCTGTGAGTTCAAGGCCAGCCTGGTCTACATTGTGAGTTCTAGGACAGCTGAGGCTGCAGGGAAACCCTGTCTCAAAAAGACCAAAAAAAAAAAGCAAGAAAAGGTCACAAAATTATATATATTATGACACTTAGGTAGTATATTAGTTACTTTTACTTTTTGTTGCTGTGATAAAACATTGTGACCAGCCGGTGTGGCAGCCCATGCCTTTAATCCCAGCACTTGGGAGGCTGGGGCAAGCAGATCTCTGTGAGTTCAAGGCCAGCCTGGTCTGCACAATGAGTTCCAGGCCAGCTGGGGCTACAGGGAGACCCAGTCTCAAAAAGACCAAAAAAACCCCAAACCATCTTGACCAAAAGCAACTTATAGAAAAGTTTATTTTTGCTTCAGTTCCAGAGGGCTGAGTCCATCCTGGGGCAGGCGTGGCAGGCAGGACAGCATGAGCAGGAGGCTGAGCGTTCACATCCTCAGCTGCAAACATGAAGTAGAGAGAGCAAACTGGAAGTGGGGCAAAGTCATGACCTGTCAAAACCTCTTTCCCATGGCAAGGTTGCACCAAACATGGTCTTCCCAAACAGGGCCACCAACTGGGGTCCAAGTGCTCAAATGCCTGCCTGAGCCTATGTTGAACATTTCCATTCAAACCAGTACCTTTTTCCCCTCTCTCTCTCTCTCTCTCTCTCTCTCTCTCTCTCTCTGACTAAATCTGAACCTTGTAGTATCTCCTCATGTTTACTTAATACATTCAATTTTGCTTCATACAGACTAATCCTGAGATTCTTTTAAAAAATATTTTTAAAAATATTTAAATTATAAAAAATATTTATTATTTTTATTTTATGTATATGAGTTGTGCTGGATAGCTTTAGTGTCAACTTGACACACCTGGGTTGAGGGACCCTCAACTGGGGAACTGACTTCATTGGACTGGCCATGGCAATGTCCATGAGGTACCTTCTTGATTGTTGAGTAATGGGGGAGGGCCCAGCCCACTGTGGGTGGTCTGTGTTGCATAAGAAAGCAGGCTGAGCAGGGGCCAGGGGAGCAAGCCAGTAAGGAGCCTTTCTCCATGGCCTGTGCTCCAGCTCCTGCTTCCAGGTTCCTGCCCTGAGTTCCTACCTTGGGCTCCCTGATGAACTGTGCCCTGGGAGATGTAAGCTAAATAAACTCTTTCCTCCCCAAGTTGGTATTGATCAGAGTATTTTGTCACAGCAATGAAGAAACAAACTAGGACATGAGTATATTGCCTGTATGTGTATAAGTGCACCCATGTCATGCAGTGCCCTCAGAGGTCAGAAAAGGATGTTGAATCCCCTGGAACTGGAATTATGGATGGTTGTTAGCCACCATGTGGGTGCTGAGATTGGAACTCTGCAAGAGCAGTCAGTGCTCTTAACCACTGAGCCATCTCTCCAGCCCCTAATCCTGAGATTCTCTTTTTTTTTTAGTCTTTTTGAAACAGGGGCTCCCTGTAGGCCCAGCTGGCCTGGAACTCACAGAGATCCACCTGCCTCTGCCTCCCAAGTGCCCAAGTGTATGGGCGCGCGGGTTTCGCAGAGCGCCAGCTGCTGGCTGGCACCTGTCTCTCGCGCGCCTCTGGGGCAGGTCCTGTGCACCGCGTTGCTGAGGGTCTCCGTGGCTACTGGATGCTGGCGACTCTACTGGTCACTGCGCTTCCAGGCGTGTTCCGTTCCAAGCTACCTGGCACTCCCTCTAGGTTCGAGATCCGTCAGCTGCCGGGTCACGAGGGGAGGTGCTGGAATGGCGAAAGCAGGGTCTTTGTGAGTCGTTGTTTATGAAGGGACAGCCCCCTCCGGAGAGACTGAATAAGAGACTGGTACAGCTCAGCTCCTGATGCAGCTCCAATTTATTAAGGGGAAAACCAGGATATTTATAGTGTGGAGGCAGTGGCAAAAGCCTTAGTTGATAGGTGCTTTGTAGAGGGTGCCCCATTTACATGTGGTGGTGGGCTTCCACCAGGCTGCCAGACATTGCCTGATTATCACACAGGAAAACCTGGCAGTTTCTTTGCCAGAGGCCATGTTTTTGGTAGGGCATCTGTGGCGGCCACTTCAAAAGGTGAGTCAGGAAGAGAGTAAGAGACACCCTGCTGGAAAGAGGAGTCTCTGCATAGAAACACCGAGCCCCTTGGGCTATCCGGACATGGAGAGACTACTACCCAAAACAGCAGGAGTCCCCAACACAAGTGCTGGGACTACAGGCATGTGCCACCATGCCCAGCTAATCCTGAGATTCTTAATCAATTAGTTTTTATTGGATATCTATCATGAACCAGGCATGATCTGCACATAGTAAAAAGGGAGAACCAAGACTTTTTCCTGTCATGGAGCTATTATAGTCTACCAGGCAAGTTAGACAATAAACAACGAACATATTTGTAACTTCATGTAATAAGTGCTATGGAGAAACTGCTTGAGTGGCTAGAGAAATGGCTCAGCGATTAGGAGCATGTGCTGCTCTTGCAGAGGACCCAGGTTCAGTTCTCAGCACTTACATGTCAGTTCACAAAGGCAACTCCTGTTCCATGAGATCCCATGCCCTCTTCTAGCCTCTATAGGCACTTCATGTACATGGTACACTTACATACTTCTAGGTAAAACACTCATACACATAAAAAATAAAAATAAATAAATCTTTAAACAAGAACATGCTTGAATGTCTGTAGGAGATGCCGCAGTTGCCCCATCTACATCCTGTCAACGTGAGACATTTTTATGAAAGCTAGCCTTCTATCAACTTCAGCAGCTACTTACTTACCTGAGGGGTCGCTGGGATAACTGGAGTCTCCTCTACCTGGACAAACCCCTCAACTTATAGCTGATGGGAATTGTGGATTAGTATCTGGATCTTTTTCACCTTAGGAAGACAACTGAGGTTCCCAGAGTTTCTTAGTGTACCAAGCTCCAAGCTCTACAGAAGTAACTTATTTCATCACATACCTTCTCTGAACGTCTTTTCTCCACACCCCCACTTCCTGAGCTACCTTCCAAATAAGCTACTTGCACTTGTTCAGAGCTCAGCAATAATAGGAAATTGGCAGTGCAACAGTGACCAGAGATTTCTTTACTGTGGCAAAAGCTATTTATTTGATTTATTTGTTTTTATATGTAGGAGTGTTTTGCCTGTGTGTATGTAAGTGCACCCATGCATGCAATATCCTAAAAGGCCAGAAGAGGACATTGGATTCTCTGGAACAGGAGTTATGGTGGTTGTTAGCCACCATGTGGGTGCTGGGAACTGAACCTGGGTCTTCTGCAAGAGCAACCAGTGCTCTTAACTGCTGAGCCATCTCTCCAGCCCCAATTTTTGTTTCATAGGGTCTCACTATGTAGACAAGGCTGACCATGAATTCATAGAGACCTGCCTGCCTCTGCCTCCTCAGTGCTGAGATTAAAGGCATGTGCCACCAGGCCCGGCTCTGTGGCATAAATTAAGATCCTAGCTTTAGCTGAGCCTGGTATCTAAGGGACATTGGAAGGGAGTGGAACTCCTCAGGCTAACCTGGTATCTTCAGGCTGCCTCCCACTGCTGCTCACACAGACCTGGAAAGGATGGGGGGAAAAACAGTCACTATGATGATCAAGTTTTCTACATTTAAACATCCAAAAGAATAGGCAAGATGGTTTGCTACCAAACCTCACTGAGTTTGATCCCAAGGACTGACATGGTAAAGGGATAGAACCAGCTCCTAAAAGTTGTCCTCTGAACTCCCCACACATGCACCATGACAATGCACCCGCATACATACCCACACTAAATAAATAAATGTAATGTAAAAAGCATCTAAACATCCCAGGGAACCTATAATCTATTAGAACCAAAGGCTTTAGAGTTGTTGAGCACTCAGGAAACAGGCAGGTGGATCTCTGTGAGATTGAGGTCATCCTCTACATAGTGAGGTCAGGCCTGCTGGGACTACAGAGAGACTCTGTCTCAAAAAATCAAAACAAAACAACCAAAAAAAAAAAAAACCCAAAACAAACAAACAAAACCCCTCTACTGTGTTATTATATGTCAGCAGTAATCAATTATAAATTGCAGCTTAAAAATCTGTACTAGGGGTTGCTGGAGAGATGGCTCAGTGGTTAAAGCACTGGTTGCTCTTGTAGAGACTACTAATCACCTATAACTTCATTGCAGAAGATGAATGCACTAACATACATGGAAGCAAAGCTCATACACATAAAGGGCTGGAGAGATGACTCAATGGTCAAGAACACTTGTTACTCTTGCAGAGGACCTGGGTTCAGTTCCTGCACCTACATCAGATGGCTCACAATCACCTGTAAGTCCAGTTGCTGGAGTTTTGTAGCCCTCTCTGGGCTTGCACCTTGCATGCACATGGTACACCTACTGACAAGCAGGTACACACATTTACACATAAATAAAAATAAATGAAAAGCAAAATTAAAATTAAAATCAACACTAGCTACAAACACTACAAGAAATTAGAACAAAAGGCTTCATGGTAAGATTACAAAACTACATTGAAAGATTTTATATATATATATATA
>NW_008341028.1:5598093-5621107 GCF_000622305.1 Nannospalax galili
TTAAGACAGGGTCTCCCTGAAGCTCCAGCTGGCCTGGAACTCACAGGATCTACCTGCCTCTGCCTCCCAAGTGCTGGGGCTAAAGGTGTGTGCCGCCATGCCCGGCTAAAAGATATTTTTAAAGTGATAGTGTCTCATCCTACTAGACTTTAAAAAAATATCTCTTAGTCAGGCGTAGTGTCGCATGCCTTTAATCCCAGCACTTGGGAGACAGAGGCAGGTGGATCTCTGTGAGCTTGAGGCCAGCCTAGTTTACAAGTGAGTTCCAAACCAGTTGGGGCTACAGGGAGGACCTGTCTCAAAAAGACAAAAAGAAAAAAAAAAAAAAATCTCTTAAGGAGCTGGAGAGAGGGATCAGCAGTTAAAAGCACTGGCTACTCTTGCAGAGGACCCAGATTTGGTTCCTAGCACCAGATTGATGCTACCAACTGTCCACAACTCCAGTTCCAGGTGATCCACTGCCCTCTTCTGGTCTCCAAAGGCATTGCATACATGTGGTACACTTACGTACATGCAGGCAAAACACCCATACATATAAAATTAAAATAAATAAATAAAAATTTTAGGCTGTGCATGGTGGCCCATGCCTTTAATCCTAGCACTGGGAGGCAGAGGTAGGCAGATGTCTGTGAGTTCAAGGCCAACCTGGTCTACATAATGAATTCCAGGCCAGCTGGGATTACAAGGGAGACCCTGTCTCAAAAAGACAAAAAAAAAAAAGTAATAAAACCTGAGAACCTCAGATGGTGATTGAGAAAATAATAATAATATCAATAACGATGATGATGCCAGGTACCACATCAGTAACAGACCTGTGTTTTCTGGGATTTTGTTTGTGATGTTTTCTTTCTTTTTTCAAATATTTTATTTATTTATTTTAATGTACGTGAATGAGTGTTATGCCTGCATGTAAGTAAGTGCATCCATGTAATGCAATGCCCATGGAGGACAGAAGAGGCTGTTGGATCCCCTGGAACTGGAGTTATGGACATTTGTTTGCTGCCATGTGGGTGCTGGGAATCGAACCTGGATCCTCTGCAAGAGCAGTCCATGCTCTTAACTGCTAAGCCATCTCTCCAGCTCTCCACAAAACCACATATTTAACTCAGAACGCTTGAAACTGCATAACACCATGCTGGCTTTATTTATTATTTTTATTTTATGTGTATGTGTGTATTGCCTGCATGTAGGTAAGTGCACTGTGTCATGCAATGCCAGTGGAGGACAGAAGAGGCCGTTTTATCCCCTGGAACTGGAATTTATGGACAGTTGTTGGCTGCCATGTGGGGCTGGGATTCGAAACTGGGTCTTGTGCAAGAACAACCAGTGTTCTCAAGCGCTGAGCCATCTTTCCAGGCCCCCAATGTCTTCTTTTTTAATGGAGCCTGCTGGGTGTCTCTATAATTTCGTTCAGATATCTACAGAACTGTTGCTGATACTGATGCATAACACACTGCTATTACTGATTTTTTTTTTAATTATTATTTTTATTTTTGGTGTTTTTAAGATAGGGTCCCTTGTAGCCACAGCTGACCTGGATTCGCTACGGAGACCAGGCTCCTCTCAAACTCACTGAGATCTGCCTGCCTCTGCCTCTGCTTCCTGAGTGCTGGGATTAAAGGCGTGGGCCACCACGTCTGGCATTACGGGTCTTTTTATATAAATATAAACACATACACATACATATATATAAGCTGAATTTTTTTTTTAGCTAGCTATGTTGTCAACTTCGGAAAAATGGCTCCCAGCTTACCTTGTTGAATACAGAAATCAACAGCCATATTGGTCTAGAAGCACCATTTTTTTTTTTTTCCATTTTTACAGAGGTGATGCACTGTATTAAATAGTTTTACCTATGTGGGTTTGATTACAGAAACTAATAAAAGTATTGTCCAAACAATGAAGGAAAAAAAAAGGAAAGAAAAAAAAAAAAAAAAAAAAGGAAAAGCACACACTGCTAACAGTTTTGAAACCCTCTGTGGGCCCTGTCTCAATCCCACCCCTAACTACAAGAAATTTGTTCATTTCTGCGTCCTTTACAGACCCTCGCCATCTAAACTGCTGGAAACTCCTTTATTTAAAAGAAATCATACTCAGAATCCCAGCGTACCAAGGCATAAATCCGGCGGGCTAAGCAGGAAAGGTTTAACCCACGCGGTGCAAAGCCTGGGCTCTGGGGGGTGCCCCCTGTAGGCGCCCCAAGGAACCAGGCCGTGTCTCAAGGGCGATTACTCAGTCTTATTTGCATACCCATAATACACTGCAAATAATTCAGGGATTTTCATGGAAATATACTTATTCGTTACTCGAAAATTTAAATCTAGGAAATATTTTTTAAGAAACTCATTAGCTAATTGTTTGTCCCACAATGGTTCTGTCAATACATAGCCACCATCAGTTTAATAGGAGATGAAGTTACTGTAGACTTCCATCGCAAACCACATGAAGCATACTCTGGTTTCTCTTCAGATCGTATAAATCTTTCGCCTTTTACTAAAGATTTCCGTGGAGAGGAACAACTCTGAGTCTGAAACCAATTTTTTGAGGCCTTGTTTTGACAAGGCTACATAATCTTGTCAAAAAAAAAAAATGAAAAGCTTGTTAGTGTTTTTCCGTGGATGTACTGTGTGACTGCTGTGTGCAATAGATCCGAATCTGTTCAGTGTCTGTCGCTTCTTGCTGGAAGCGGTATAGAGATTCCCGAGGTGCTTGCTGGAAGCGGTATAGAGATTCCCGAGGTGTGGTGGTGTGGGATTTAAAATGCGTATCACTACACTAGTGGGATTTTTCTTTTTTTATTTACAAGAAGCCAGGTTTATTTTCGCTGCTTAGTATGACGTTGTAGCTTTTTTTTCTTTTGACATTGTATTTATTATTTTATGTGTATGAGTGTATTGCCTGCATGTATGTGAGTGCACCCCTGCTGTCCAATGCCACCATATAGGTTCTGGGAATCCCCCTGGAACTGGAGTTAAGGACGGTTCGTAGCCACCATATGGGTTCTGGGAATCGAACCTGTGTCTTCTGCAAGAGCAGTCAGTGCTCTTAACCGTGGAGTCATCTCCTCCTAATCAACAATTAAAGGGTTTTAAAAAGAAAAACACTCTTAGTTGGGCGAGGTGGCGCACGCCTTTAATCCCAGCATTTAGGAGGCAGAGGCAGGTGGATCTCTGTGAGTTCAAGGCCAGCCTGGTCTACATTAGTGAGTTCCAGGAATGCTGGACACTACTATATTTCTTAATGAATACACTAAATCTTTAAGGTAGTAATTCTTTTATATGAAGTCCCCGTAAAGCCATCAGATGTTGAAAAGTTTTTAAGCAGCTGGAAAGATGACTCAGCTGTTAAGAGCACTGACTATTCTTGCAGGAGACCTGGGTTCGATTCCCAGCACCCATATGGTGGCTGACAACCATTCTTAACTCCAGTTCTAGGGGCCCAATGCCCTCTTCTGACCTCCACAGGCATTGTACAACACAGGTACATTTACATGCATGCAGGCAATACACTTATATACTTAAAAATAATAAATTTAAAAATTCTTTTTTTTTTTTTTGTCCTTTTGAGACAAGGTCTCCCTGTAGCCCCAGCTGCCTGGAACTCACTATGAAAACCAGTCTAGAGATCCTTGAACTCATAGAGATCCACCTGCCTCTGCCTCCCAAGTGCTGGGACTAAAGGCATGCACCACCATGCCCAGCCTAATGAAATATTTTTTAAAAAAAGAAAAACTTTTGAAACGTGAACCAGGACTCAGCAGGTAGAGGTGCTTGTTGCCAAGCCCAATGACCTGATGATTCCCAGGACCCTACATGGTGGAAGGAGAGTGCCAACTCCCCCAAGTTGTCCTCTGACTTCCACACAAACACATGGCACTCACACTTGGTCTCTAGCTCAATAAATAAATAATAACCAACCTCTGCCCACATATATAAGAGAGTTCCTAAACTGGGCTAACTGATTTGGGAAGACCCACCCTGAATGTGGGCAGGATCTTTCATGGGCTGAGTTAAAAGGAGAAAGTGAGGCTGGGCGTGGTGGTGCACAGAGACATGCAGATCTTTGCAAGTTCAAGGCCAGCCTGGTCTACATGGGAGTTCCAGGCCAGCTGGGTTTACAGGGAGACCCTGTCTCAAAAGGACGAAAAAAGAGGAAAAGAAAAGAAAGGAGAGAGAGAGAGAGAGAGAGAGAGAGAGAGAGAGACAAACTCCTTCCATTCTCCAGCTTCGTTTAAGAAGTTTTGTTGAGAATAGTACAGCTACTGGGGGGAAGGAAGGAAGGAAGGAAGGAAGGAAGGAAAGGAGAATGAGAACTGAGCACCAGCATCCATTCCTCTGCTTCCTGACTGTGGACGGGATGTGAACAGCTGCTTTACCCTCCTGCTGCCTTGCCTTCCCACCATGATGGGCTGTACCCCCTAACTGTGGGTCAAAATAAACCCTTCTTAAGTTGCTTATGTCAGATATTTTGTCACAAGACTAAACACATGCTGTCTAGTCATTCACTTAATGGTGCTTAATGTGACCTATCATTTTCTGTTTCCCTTACCGTGCCTTTCACATAGCAAGTTCTAGACCAACCAGTGCTACAGAGTGGGACCTATCTATAAAAAGAAAAAAGAAAGAAAAAAAAAAAAAGGCAGCCGGGTGTGGTGGCACACGCCTTTAATCCCAGAGATCTGGACTTTACCAAGAGAGCCACCTCCTCCCCTATGTCATCCGCATCACTATCCCCTGTGGAAAACTACTCTTCGGGGTGCAGAGCACTCTGGACTGTTTTTGTCCTAACAGGTAGGCTCAGCTTGTTGGTCTTTTCTTGAATAATCATTCCTGCCCACCATCTGCCTCTTGGGTTGTTTCCCTCCAAGCAGATGGTCAGTGCAAAGGGACTGGTGCTGAGGATGGTACTGGCCTGGTGTGTACAAGGTTCTGAGTTTGATCCCTGGCATTGGGGAAAAACATACAGACACACACACACAGAGGAACACACAGACAGACAGACAGACAGACACACACACACGGATGTTTTAATATAAGAGACAGACACTCAGAATGCTTCAGAATGTTGCAGATGCCATGCTCAAAGGAAGGGATCTGGAGGTGTGTCTGCTACTTCTGCTGCCTTTCAGCTCCAAGAATTTTTAACCACTTGATCTTTTGCTAAAGGTAGGCTTTTGGGGTCCCCTGTATCAGAGCCTGGAGCAGTAGGAGGTGATGAGGGAGTAGAGATAGAAATTAGAGCTACTTTGGGGCTAGAGACAGGACTCAGCAGTTAAGAGAACAGGCTGCTCTTCCAGAGGGCCTAGGTTCAGTTCTCAGTACCCACATGACCGCTAACAACCATCAGTAATTCCATTTTCAGGGGATCTGATGCCCTCCTCTGGTCTCCATGGGCAGCGCATGAACAAGTGCACTTACGTACATGCAGGTAAAATAATCATACCCACAAAATAAAAATAAATTAAATTAAAAAAAGAAATTAGAGATACTTTGACCTCAAGAGCAACATGTTATTGCTATGCCCCACGCCTTTAGTCCCAGCACTCAGGAAGCAGAGGCAGGAGGATCTCTGTGAGTTCAAGGCCAGCCTGATCTACATAGCAAGTTCCAGGTCAGCTGGGACTACAGAGAGACCCTGTATCAAAAAGACCAAAAAATAAAAATAATAACCAGCACATGCTGGTTATGGTGGCACATGCCTTTAATATCAGCACTTGGGAGGTAGAGGCAGACGGATCTCTGTGAGTTTGAAGCTAGCCTGGTCTACATAGCGAGTTCCAGGCCAGCTGGGGCTACAAGGAGACCCTGTCTCAAAAAAACCAAAAAAAAAAAAAAAAAAGGAATGGAGATAATGCCATTGTCTTCTCCCTTAAAGGTTAATCCAGTGGGGCAGGTCTGGCTAGGGAACCATCCCTAGGAAGGAGGATTCACCTTAAGATAATGTGTTTTTCCTTGCCAGAGCCCTTGCTATTTATTAGACAGCAGTTAGGTTTGATTGGTTCAGGACTTAGAAAGGCCTATTTACTCCTTTTTCTTCTTTTGTTCACCCCTTCCCCATCCCCTTGTCATCCTGTTCCATCCCATCTTCCCCTCACCCTCACCCCCCACACAACGGTCTTCTGGATGCTCACCAGAGTCTAAGTAAACACTTTAGGCTCTCTTGCTGTTTTTCTAAAATTCTCCCCACCTTGTGGCTGCTGACCACCTTGCTAATCTTTTCCATTCTCCTTCTCCAGGCAGGCAGCTACAAGATTGACAGCCTGCCTACTGTGGGATTTTCTTTTAAACTCTTATAACTTGTCCTCAAGTTTCCGTTTTGTTTATTTATTTTAAATATTTTTATGTATTTTTTATGTGTATGCATGTATTGCCTGCATATATGTAAGTACACTCTTTACATATTGCACAGCACGTGTTGTGCAATGCCCATGGAGGTCAGAAGAGGGCATCAGATCTCCTGGAACTGGAGTTATGGATGGTTGTTAGCTGCCATGTGGGTGCTGGGAATCAAACCTGGGTCTTCAGCCAGTGCTCTTAACTGCTGATCCATCTCTCCAGCCCCTCAATTTTCCATTTGAGTCTTTTTTGTCCTCGAACTTCCGTTGTGTTCGTCCTTCTTTCTTTTTTTGGCCTTTTTGAGACAGGGTCTCTGTAGTCCCAGCTGGCCTGGAACTCACTATGTAGACCAGGCTGGCCTCGAAATAGAGATCCACCTGCCTCTGCCTCCCAGGTGCTGGGATTAAAGGCGTGGGCCACCACGCCTGGCTTCTTTTTTATGACCAGAACGTTTATTTTATGACTGATGGCTGAAATCCTCAATGTGAACTGTGTGCTCCAACAGCTGCCCTCTTGGTTTCGGTGTTGTTCCTTCAGGAATCCATGTCCGAATCTGCAATGAACAGTTTTTAGGCGCCTCATTCCCCCGTCCCAGTAGTGTTTCGTCTCCTGGCCTTGGCACTACAGTTTTTCTTTCTCTTGCACTTGGCAGGGCACCTTTGCCACAGCCGCCTTCTGAAGGTGGCGGGCCTTAGAGCAGGGCGGCTGTATCTTATTGCGACGCTTTCCAAATGATGACCTTCCCTTCCACATCTTGCTTCTGCTGCAGGCCAAAGACCAGAAGATAAGGCGCTCCCGCTATTTTGTCGTAAATTCTCTTATTAAAGGGACTGTCAACCCTGAGGGGACTCCTCTTTTCCTGGAATCATATGATAGCTCTGCTGAGACTCCCCCATGCTTCCGGTTAGACGTCTTTCCTGTCTTTTAATTCTTTAATCAGCAGAGAAACAAACCCATTCCTGAACCCCTAGAAGGCTTCAAAGGCACTTGCTGCCAAACCTGAATATCTTAGTTCAATCCCTGGAGCCCGCACAGTGGGAGGAGAAAATGGATTTTCACAAGCTTTCTTCTGACCTCCATATGTGTGTCATGGCAAGTTTGTGTGCTCCCTCCATAAATGGTTTATAAAACCTTTAAAAAAAAGATTTAATTTTTAAAAAATTTTCTAAATATGAGTGTTTTACCTTCATGGAAAGTGCACCTGTGTATGTAATTCCCACAGAAGCCAGAAGAGGGCGCCAGATCCCCTGGTACTGGAGTTTTACACGGTTGTTGGCTGCCACGTGGGTGCTGGGAACAAACCTGAATCCTCTACAAGAGCAACCAGTGCTCTTAACCACTGAGCAAACTCCCAAACCTCTGTAAAACCTTAAGAAAAAAAGAATAGCAACCTGGAAAAGTGACCTTAAGGAAGAAAGGTTTATTTTGGCTAATGGTTTCAGATGTCAGTCCATTGTTTGGCTCTACTGTTTTTGGGCCTGTGGTGACAGTGCATCATGACTGGAGCATGTAGAGGAGGAGGCCTGCTCTCCTCATGGCATCTGAGACACAAAAAGATAAGGTGGGGCCAGGGTCACACTATCCCTCCAAGTGTGCTTACTTCCTCTCATTAGGCCCCCCTCTTGTAGGTCCAACACCTGCCAGCATGCTCCAGGCTGATGACCAAGCCTTTTCAGGAGGGAACCATTAGAGGTACAAACAATAGGGACTGCAGAGATCCAGTTAATAACACTTGATGATCTTGCAAAGGAATTCAGTTCCCAGCGCCCACATGACTAACAACTGTCTGTAACACCAGTTCCAGGGGAACTGACGCCCTTTTCTGGCCTCCTCAGGCTCCTGTACGAATGCGGTACCCATAAACTCATACAGGCACAAACACACACACATAAATATAAAAAGATCCAAACTATAGCTGTCACTGAAATGTATATAAACACTAAGATGGGAGGTATTTTAACGAGGTCTGTTTGCACAGATTTCTCTCAGGCAGATGTCCTGTCTCCAGTGATTAGAATGTTCCTTCTCTCCTGCTGTGGGCAGAGAATCTTTCACAGGGTGTTTCATTTGTTCCCAGAAGAGAAGGTGAGGTCAGAGTGCCATTCGTGTACATGCTGGGTTTTTTCTTTTTTAAAAAAAGTATATTATTTATTATCTTTATTTTGTGTGTCTGAGTATATGCCTGCATGTGTGTAAGTGCACCTGTGTCATGCAATGCCTGCAGAGGTCAGAAGAGGGTGTCAGATCCCCTGGAACTGGAGCTATGGATGGTTGTTAGCCACCATGTGGGTGCTGGGAATTGAACCTGGTTCCCCTGCAAGAGCAGCCAGGGCTCTTAACTGCTGAGCCATCTTTCCAGCCCCACATGCTGTTTCTCTAATGTCTTCAGCTCAAAATACATCTTGTTCATAGTGTCAGACCTAGCTATAGAAGACAAGGGAGTAGACTCCCATCTCCTCTTCCCTGTATGAGAAAATAAATTCCAACATTCCAGCCACTTTCTCAAGCAGAAAACCAAGCCCAGAACATCCCTAATCTTCACTGCCCAATACAGTGTTCACTGGCCATTTAAATTTAATTATTTCAAATTGAATTCAATAAAAAGTTCAGGAACTGAGTATGGTAGCTTATGCTTGTGACCCCAGCCCAGGGGTGCTGAGGCAGAAAGAGTGCCATGAATTTGTGGCCAGCCTAGGTTACATAGTGAGTTCCAGGCCAGTCTGGGGTACAGAGTGAGATCCTATCTCAAAACAACAGCCACCGAAACATCCAGTTCCCAGGTGTACTTATATTTCAAAGGGTCAAAAATCACATGGGAACAGTAGCAGCCATTTTGCACATCTGTTGCTGCTGTTCCAGATCAGGAGTTCTCAACACCTCCACCCAGAGGCAAGGACAACTGACTCAGTTCATTTCCAGAGAAGACTGTGCTGGGCTCTCACCAAAAAGGAAAGGTGGTCAGAGTGAGAATTTGACACTGGAAGATCTATGGAGAATGCCTTTTGCAGACTGCCCTTCTCTCCCTTCACAAAACACAGAGGATTTTGGGGTTTGACTTTTTTTTTTTTTTTCTAGACAGAGTCTCCCTGCAGCTCAGCTGGCCTGGAATTCCTTATGTAGAGAAAGCTGGCCTCGAACGCACAGAGATCAGCCTGCCTCTCCCTCCTGAGGGCTGGGACTAAAGGCATGTACCACCACATGTGCCTCCAACAGCCCTACTTTTGTTTTGTTTTGTTCTTTTTGAGACAGGGTATCCCTATAGACCCAGCTGGCCTGGAACAAACTCCCTATGTAGACCAGGCTGGCCTCAAACTCACAGAGATCCACCTGCCTCTGCTGGGATTAAAGTGCTGGGACTAAAGGCTTTAGAGACCAGGCCAGGCCCCAACAGCCCTAATAATTTTTTTTTTTTTTTGTCTTTTTGAGACAGGGTCTCCCTGTAGCCCCAGCTGGCCTGGAACTCCCTATATAGACCAGGCTGGTCTTGAACTCACTCACAGAGATCCGCCTGCCTCTGCCTCCTGAGTGCTGGGATTACAGGCCTGTGCCACCATGCCCAGTTTAAAAGCCCTAGTTTTAAAAAATATTTTCTGGTAGGTGAGAGAGAGATGCTTGCCTCAAAAGCCTGAAAACAGAGTTAGATCCCATAACCCGTGTAAGGGGAGAAGGTGAGAACCAACTCCACAAAATTGCCCTCAGGCACATACCCCCCCCCCCCCCCCCCACACACATACGCGCACACACACAATTTAATTTAATTTTAGAAAGAAATATGGCCTGTGTGATGGCACACGCCCTTAATCCCAGCCCTGGGGAGGCAGAAACGGTCAGATCTCTGCCAATCTGAGGCCAGCCCTTGCTCTACACTGAGTTTCCAGGCCAATCAGGGCTACAGGACTAGGTAATTAATAAAACCCTCTCAGGTAGAACAGCAGAGTTTGCTTAATTAAGCTGGGAGTGAGGAAATGAGAAACAAATTCAAGAAGGAAGCCGGGTGTGGTGGGAAACGCCTGTGATGCCAGCATTAGAGGGACTGAGACAAGAGGATCAGGAGTTCGAGACCAGCCTGAGTTACATAGAGAGCTCCTATCTCCAAGTATATATAAAGAGCCCCTATTTCCTTTCAGGGCAAGGAGTCGGGGTAGGTTGGTGGCAGCTGAGCGCCATCCCGTGAGGGGCGCGGTGAAGAGAGGGACTCAAGACCTCATTCTCTGCAGCAGTGCAGGCACCCAGAAAACCAGGAACTGAGCCCACAAGCCCCAATTTTAAACGAGAGCTGCCAGTAATTCTCAACTAGTAGATAAAAATGCAGACTATTCACGAGCTATGTCCTGAATGCACCGGTTAACAACCACCACAGTCACAGGCCACTCGAGTGCCTGCCTAGAGGCTCAAGAAAAGGGAGATTCACAAACCTTTAAAACCAACCCTGCTGTGTCCTTTCCCCGGCTACAACCCTCGCTCCCACTAATCCTGAACTTGATGTCAGTTATTTGCTATTTTCTTTTATGATTCAGATGCAGTCTTTAGGTCTGGGAATGTGGCTTGCTAGGAGAGCACTTGCCTAGTATGCACGAGGGCCTAGGTCCAATTCCCAACACAGCAAATAATTAATAATAATAATAAATTAATTAATAATAATAATACAGCTGGGTGTGGTGGCGCACGCCTGTAGTCCCAGCACTTGGGAGGCAGAAGCAGGCGAATCTCTCTGAATTCAAGGCCAGCCTGGTCTACACAGTGAGTTCCAGGATAGCTAGGGCTACAGGGAGACCCTGTCTCAAAAAGACAATAATAATAATTAATAATAATAATAATAATACAACTGCTTTCTTTAAAACTAATAAAATATAGACGTACAAAAATGTAAAACCGATAAAAACATGTCAGTCTCGGACCGAGCACAGATCCCCTTCCAGTCAGCTCTCGGCGTCGCCCCCTTGAGGCCATACGCATGCACTGCATGCTACGCTCTTTCCAGGTCCACAGGGCGGAGCTGCTGCTTATTTGCATACCCACAGAACACTGCGCACAAGACAAAAAGAAAAGGAAAAAATTAACAATGTTGTGCTGTGCATGTTTTTATTAAAGTAAGGTATTCGTTATAAAATAATTAAATATTTTTTCTTGGCTCTAACGGCCGCGAGTCGAATAGACACCATCACTTCTCTAGGAGTTTCTGTTATCTGAGAGAAGCGTGCCGGAACACGAAATCATACTCTGGTTTCTCTTCAGATCGTATAAATCTTTCGCCTTTTACTAAAGATTTCCGTGGAGAGGAACAACTCTGAGTCTGAAACCAATTTTTTGAGGCCTTGCTTTGGCAAGGCTACATAACATTGTTTAATGAAAGACCTCGAGTGATTACTATGGCCGCTAACTGGGAGCAGTTTGCAGTGTGGCTTCTCTGTTTCTATAAAATTAGTGTCTACTAGTGGTGTTAGTTCTTTTTCTTTTCTTATTGTCTCGCTCTTGTTCAGTTTTTCTTCGGCTGTGTTAGTGTAGTTAATGGTTATGCCGTTTTCTTACAGTTATCTTTTTCTGTCTGATATTGAGTCACTGTTTTAGTTGTATTTTATTTTCTATGTGGATTTTGCCTGATGCCCTGCCCTGGTAATGGAGCTACGGTAGACAGCTGTTTGGGTGCTGGGAACCATCTCTCCAGTACCCACTTTCTTCTAAATCTTAATAGTTCCTTTTTTCTCAAGCCTTATCTTTAACCTCAGATCTGTTTGTTTTTTTTCTTTAAATTCTGATTTGTTTATATACGCTTTAATGAGTTAGTTCACTACCTTAAGTTATTAAGGAAATTCCCGTCTCTTAAGGTTATGTCTTTCATAGTCAAGTCCTTGTTTCATTTTTTTTTCTTTTCCTTTTTTGAGACAGGGTCTCCCTGTAGCCCCAGCTGTCCTGGAACTCACTGGCCTTGAACTCACAGAGATCTGCCTTGCCCTGCCTCTGCCTCCCAAGTGCTGGGACTACAGGTGTGCGCCACTAGGCCCAGCCTGGAACTCAATTTTGTGTATTGTGTGAAATGTGAATTCATGTTTATCCTCACCCCCAAATGACTGACAGTCATCTAGCCCTGCATCAACTGATGTCTCCACACTTAATGGCAATGACAGCTATGGCTTTCCTTAGAAACATGAAAATATTTATGGGCTCTCTGTCCTTGTCTATGGATTCTTTTACCCCTAATGCCTAATTATCAACATTCTAGTTACTATGAGTTAATAAGACTTGAAACTGTCTGACTTCATCCCTCTACTTGGTTTTCTTTTTAGGAGTAAGTTGGCTCTCCTTCATTCTTCTGGAAATGTTTTAAATTGTTTTGCTTTGTTTACTGTGATAGAATCTAATGCTGGGCCTCCATGCTAAGCACATGCCTCCAGGCTAAACATGTGCCCTACCACTGAGCTACATGGCCAGTCCCAGAATCGCCTTGTTGATTCCCATGGAACCCTTCCTGTATTTGAATTAAGTCTGTAGATGAATTAGAGAGAATTGAATTTTTATCTTATTTACCTACATGTTTTATCTCTCCATATATTTGTCTTGCTTCTTTTCAATAAAGTGTTAATATTTTCTAAAACCTTAAACCTTTCAATTAAAAAAATTTTTTTTTAGATAGTGTCTCATGTAACCCAGACTGACCTCTGACTTCTGATTCTCCTGCCTCTAATTCCCAGCTTTATGTGGTGCTGGGGATGGAACCCAGGGGTTTGTGCATGCTAGGCCAACATTCGACCAACTGAGCTCTCATTTCTAAATTTGTAAATATTTTGTTTATTTAATTCTGTTTGATTTTTGTTTGTTGAGACAGGGTTGCATTTTGTAGCCCAAGCTAGCCTAGAACTATGTAGCCCAGGCTGGCCTTGAATTTGTGGTGTTACTTCCTGCCTCAGCCTCCAAAGTGCTGCGATTACTGACACGCACAACCATGCTTGGCTCATCTGAGAATCTTTTCCCTTTGTAATATTTATGATTCTTTTCTTATATTGTTGAGCTATAACATTATACAATTAAAGGTGTGTGCCACCATGCCCGACTTAATAATTTATTTTTATTTTATGTATATTACTGTTTTGCCTACATGTATGTGATTGCATCTATTTGTACAATGCCCTCAGAGGCCACAAGAGGACATCAAATACCCTGGAACTGGAGTTATGGGTAGTTGTTAGCTGCCATGTGGGATGCTGGGAATTGAACCTAGGTCCTCTTGCAAGAGCAGCTGGTGTTCTTAACCACTGAACCATCTCTCCAGCCCCTTTTATTTTTGACAGGGTTTCATGTAGCTTGAGACTGGCCTTGAACTCCTGATCTTCCTGCCTCCTCCTCCCCAGTGCTGGGATTACGGGTGCAATATAAACACTTTTGTTTATAATGGATTCTTAATATTTATTTTTGTGCATGTACATGTTTGTGTATGAGGGTGCACATGCTATAGCACACATATGGAGGTCAGAGGACAACCTCTGGTGTCAGTCCTCAATTTCCACCTTGTGGCTTCTTTCTACCTGGGGATCTGAACTCAGGGATGAATCACTTCCTGGCGACCCACAGTGGATTCTTTCTTTCTTTCTTTCTTTCTTTCTTTCTTTCTTTCTTTCTTTCTTTCTTTCTTTCTTTCTCTTTCTTTCTTTCTTTCTCTTTCTTTCTTTCTTTCTTTCTATTTTATTTATTATTTTTATTTTATGTGTATGAGTGTATTGCCTGCATGTATGTGAGTGCACCTGTGTCATGCAATGCCTCGGAGGTCAGAAGAGGGCTTTGGATTCCCCTGGAACTGGAGTGAAGGATGGTTCGTAGCCACCATGTGGGTGTTGGGAATCGAACCCAGGTCCTCTGCAAGAGCAGTCAGTGCTCTTAACCACTGAGACATCTCTCCAGCTCCCATAGTGGATTCTTAAGCGCATTCTTCACATATGAGGTATACTAGTTGGCTCTCTTTTGGCTTAATAGTCAACAGATTTGGATGGATAACACACAAGGTGATTTCTTCAAAAAGCCAACCAGACTGGCCTCACTTTCCTCCTGCAAAGCTCTTAAATGCAGCTTCTGTTGCTATTTTTTTCCTGGATGTTTTACCACCAGCAAGGAGTCTTTGTATGAGTCTACTAGACTTCAGTACTTACTTGCTTCTGCTGGAGCTGGATGAGCTACAGGCTGTTTTGGCATTAGCGTTGCAGCTATTGTGAACACTTTTTCTCATTTTTGTTTTTGTTTTGTAACAGTTATTACTATACAGTCGAAGCCGGCCTCAAACTCACCAGCAATACCGCCCCCGCCCCCGCCTCAGTTTCCCAAGTGCTGGAATTATAGGAGTGAACTATACCCTGCAATAAATTGATTTTAAGATTCTTTTGGAAATGGAAAAGAGAGGAAGAGCCCTTCCTAAAGCCCCATAACAGGAATATTGTAAATCACCTAGTGATCCATGTCCTGGGGCAGCATCTTCCTGGTGCCTTGACTTCCCCACTTAGAAGCTCCTCTTACAGCCTGTCTTATCCCAACTCTTGGCTCCTGGCCAGGGCTGAAGGTTTCAGGGAATGTGGCAGTAGGTGGGAGCCCAAGATGGACTAGTTTTCTGTGAGAAAGCAGAGGTGGCTGCTGAGTCTCTCTGCATGCCCTTAGCCCCGGGTAGGATGAGAACCAGAGAGGACAAACCCAAAAGGGACTGCTTGAAAGTGATCATGAAAAACCAAACATGGAACCCTCCAGAACTAGTGAGTCCAGAGACTTCATGCAGAGCCCCCAAGTCTTCAGTAATAGTCCTGCCCTGCTCCAGAGAGGCAGAGGCAAATAAAACAAGAACCCAGCACTGTGCACACAAGAGATACCCACATCTCAACACACACACACACACACAAACACACACACATGCACACACACAATTTTGCTCTAGACCCTAGAGGCTTGAGGTAACTTGTGCCTTCACAGTAGGAAACCACAAAATCCAGAAAGTCTCCAGGCGTGGTGATACATGACTTTAATCCCAGCTCTTGGGAGGCAGAGGCAGGTGGATCTCCGTGAGTTTGAGGCCTGCCTGGTCTACATAGTGTGTTCCAGGCTAGCTGGGGCTACTGGGAGACCCTGTCTCAAAAAAGATTAAAAAAAAAAAAAAATCCAGATAGTCCCTGACACCAAGACTATGGACACCTATAAGGCCTGGGTGCATCTCTATAATATCACCCCTCCAAAGTAGTCTGCCACTTCCGGTGGTTCCCTAATTCCAGTGTCCTTGGGTCTAAAAGGTCCTTCTCTGCTGCTCTACCCCAATTACTCATTCCTCTCAGCCTCCTTGGGGGCCCAAATCAGCACCAGGTTGGGGGTCACCTCACAGGCCTCCTCAATTCTCACCCCAGCCAGTAGTCAGCTGCTTCTTTCCCAATATTTTGTCCTGAGACCCCCTCCTATCTAGCCTTTCCAAGGGCATCCCACCATGGTCTCCAGAGTACAGAGACTCAAATGGCACCCACTTTCCAGAACTCCTGCCATTGTTTGGTGGGGACCCTCTTTCTTATAGAGCAGCCCTTTCACTTCCTCAAAGGTAAATTACCTCCTAAGGTGAGCGAGCAGACTTCCTGGCTCCTCCTTTTGGTGAGGAGCCCTGAACTGGTTTCTGCTAGGACCCCTACTGTTCTTCCTTCCTTCCCTCCCTCAGCAGTCTCCAAAAACCTTCATTAAAGACACAGTTAACAATCCAGGCATGGTGATGCATGCCTTTAATCCCAGCACTCGGGGATTCAGCACTGTGAGTTCAAGGCCAGCCTGATCTACATAACAAGTTCCAGGCCAGCTGGGGCTACAGAGAGACCCTGTCTCAAAAAGACAAAAAAGACACAATTAACAGGTAGATGAGATGGCTCAGTGGGTAAAGGTACTTGCCACCATACCTGATTTGATCCTCAGAATCCACATGGTAGATGGAGAGGACCAACTCCCGAAAATTGTTCTCTGTCGCTGATCTCCACCACAAAATAAATAAATATAATAAAAGAATTAAATATATATAAAAATTTTTTTTCAAAGTTACCAGTTTTTCTCACAAATCCCGCATACTGCAAGATTTCCACCCACTGCACTTAAAGCACATTTGCCATGTAACTGGTTTGAGTTTTGCTCTATATGAGACAGGCATTTCCTCACAGTGTGGATCTAAGGCAGTCCTGTTCAAAGATGGTAATGGAGACAGGCAGAGCCTAGGCAGATTGGAGTGGTGGACTCCCTTTCCCTGGCACTGGATGCCCTTAGTCCCAGCCTGGGAACCAGAGCTGTAGGTCCCAGGTAGGCTAGTTTTGCAGGCTCCAAAAAGCCTTTGTGGAGACTTTGTGGCTCCAAAAGACCCGAGGTTGTAGCAGGAGAGAGAAAAGTGACTGGAGGGATGTTTTTTTACCCAGATCAGCACGCTGCTGTGTGACTTCCCCAGTCTTGACTCCAGGACCCTGTCTGGGGCTTGGTCTCCTCTTTGTCAGGTGAATCAGATAATCTCTAAATTTCTCCCCAGACTCTGACATTTTATGGTGTTAAGCTCTGGACTCCAGGGAGTGGAAATAAGCATGACAGAACCAAAGCACACAGCCTATGATAAGAACCGCCCCTGCCTTCAGTTACAATTAAGGCTACAGTCCCAGGGGCCTAGCTGAGACAGGGCTCCCCGTGAGGATGAAAGAGGCAGCAGTAGAAGAGCCTGACTGCAAGGTCAAGGCAAGGAGCCAGGCTGCACAGGCCAGCAGCTGCTCATGCATATTCGTAAAAACAGAAGTACACACTGGGCATGGTGGCACATGCTTTTAATCCCAGCACTCATGAAGCAGAGGCAGGAAGCTCTCTGTGAGATCGAGGCCAGCCTGATCTACATAGCAAGTTCCAGGCCAGTCAGGGCTACATAGTGAGACCCTGTCTCAGAAAAATAAGGAGGCAGAGGCAGGTGGATCTCTGCGAGTTCAAGGTCAGCCTGATGTACATAGAGTTCTAGGCCAGCTGGGGCTACAGGGAGACCCTGTCTCAAAAAGACCAAAAGAAGAAGAAGAAGAAGAAGAAGAAGAAGAAGAAGAAGAAGAAGAAGAAGAAGAGAGAAAGAAATGACAGCAAAACAATACCAAACAGACAACCCAAGACATACTCAGGGGCTGGAAAGATGGCTCAGTGGTTATTGCAGAGGATCCAGGTTCAGCTCCCAGAACCCATGTTGGGCTACTCACAATTGCTTATAACTCCAGCTCCAGGGGATCTGATGCCCTCTTCTGGCCTCCTTGGGCATCTGCACGTGCACATTCACATACACTGCATGGATAAAAATAAAATTTTTTAAAAGACACATGCATATATGCACACTCACTTCCAGGCATACACTCATACATGCATACATGAACTCACACTCATCCATGCATACACACTTGCATATATATATATATTCCTATAATACAGTCACGTATACATACACTTACATGCAAGCACACACATGCATTTGTATGCATACACTCCCATACATGCAGCCACTTACACTCATGCATATTAACATGCATGCCTCAGAGTGGAACTTCTGTCATGCATAGCTTCAACTTAAGTAGGAGCTCATACATGCTAGCAAGTGTTCTACAGTGAGCTATATTCCTAGGCCAAGGAGACCTTTTTTTTTTTTTTTTTTTTTTTTTTTTTTTTTTTTTATAACTCAAGCTGGTCTCAAACTTGCAAGGATGAAATTGAGGTTCTGATTCTCCTGTCTGTACCTCCCAAGTTCAAGGCCACGTTAGAGAGAAAAATGCTAAGGAGTGGGCAGAGAAGGAAGTAAATTTATTTCTTTTTTATATGTCTAAGGGTTTTCCTGCATTTATGTAAGTGCACTATGTGCATATAATGCTCATGGAGGCCAGAAGAGGATCCCTTGGAACTGGAGTTAGGGATGGTTGTTAGCCACCATGTGGGTGCTGGGAACTGAACCTGGGGCCTCTGCAAGAGCAGCCACTGCTCTGAATTGCTGAGCCATCTCTTCAGCCCCCTGTGCACCTAGTTGGGTCCTGGAATGCCACAACATTGGATCTAGGAGAAAACCATTCAAGTGGAGTAGAAACCAAGGGTAGTAGAAGCAGAGTAGAGGGAACTGTTGACTTTGCCTGTGGAGGCAGAAGTTGGAGTGCTGGCCTTGAGGCAAACACAGAATGTTCCCAAGAGGACTGGAATGGTACTCATCAGGTTGGGATGCATGGACTCCCTCCTAAGGTTCCTGGTTGCCCTTTGTGTCAGAGTCCCAGGGACCAAACATGGTCCCCTGTGGCTGATTCTAGTTCCCATAGAAAAGAGCTCATTCCTGCCCAGCTCTTCTTCCCTTCATTCGGAAGAAGCCTCTAAGAAGGGAAAACCAACCATGGCCTTGGGCTGACTGTCGTGAGTCCTTTACCTGAAACAGGTCAAGCTGCCACCAGAGGACTCACCAAAGAGGACACAAAATGCTTTCTGAGCTGTTTATGCCTCTAATTAATACCCGACCCTAGTCAGTTGGGAGACACATCAACACTAGGGTAACTCTGCAAGACAGCAGGCCTAGTATCAACCAAAATACCAATGTCCTAGAAAACAAGCAAAGGTGGCCTGTTCTGGAGCTAAGGAGAGTAGAGCCAGGACCAGTCAGAGGAAAGCCTTGACTAGATTTTGTATCATGGATAGCTAAGGAGGAGACTGCTAGGATAATTGAAGACATATGGTAAAGGACAGTAATTAGTTAACAGTACTGAATCTATCAGAATCTGCTCTTCAAAAGTAACAGAGACATACTCCCAATCACTTAAAAATATCCTCAAACTAGTTGCTAGAGTAAGCCCAGAGGGCAAAAACTGAAGGCCTGGTAACTAGTTCCACTACCTGCTGTCTAGTCACATAACCTAGAAAGGCCTGGATGTTCTTATCTGTAGACTGGGAATAACTGCTTTCTTCAACAAAGGTTTTGTGATGTAAGGAGATATGTGCCCAGCATGGTGGCTCTTACTGTAATTATCCTGGCAGGAGAGAAGAGAGACACCTGTTAAAGTGTCTAAAGAGAGATACCTGTTACCTTTTGGGTAACAGATTATTGAATCTGCCCCCCCACCCCCCAAGAATTACAATTTTCCAAGGAATTCCATTCTGAGGGAAGGGAAAGGCTGAAGCTCTGGTGCCATCCAAGGGAGGAATTATTTGTCTTCTAGGAAGAGATGTCACATGGTTCTGAGGACTTAAATTAATACATGCGTGTTTCCTGGCTTTTACTTCATTGTTGAGGGTTCTCCTCAGGCCAGCTGTGAAGACCCTGACCTGGATCAGGTCCCCTGCCTGTTGGGAGCTATTAATCCGTTCTGCACATTGAGCTGTGGCAGGCTTGTTTACTTAGAGTTTGTGTTTTGCACACCAGTACCTAATCTGCCAAGTCAGAAGGAATGTGTTTATATGGTGGAGTTCACAACAAGTATTTGACCGCTCCTTGACCCTCAGATATAGGTGGGAAAAACAGCTGTTGAAGCTAATTGAGTTAAGCAAACGGCAGCTATCGCTGATGTTCTACTGTATAAAAAGGCTGAGCTAAAATAAACCGGGGCTGCAGTCTCTACCGACAGTCCTCCCAAGTATCTTTTCTCTTGTTTTTTCTTTCAATCCTCACTCCCCCTTTCAGGCACTGTCTGTCTTGGCTGGCTGGCACCAGCACCTGCCGATTGGGGGCGCAAGAGGCATGGAGTCAACACACAGACACTGGGAGTTGGGTAGAAGCAAGCACTAGGCGAGGTGCTGCAGACTTGTTTAATGCAGGAGGGGGCAGGCCTTATATTTCCCTTTTCTCTGCCCCCAAGTCCCTTTAGTCAGTGTATCGTTTTCTGATTGGTCCGCGCCACGCAGTCTGTCAGCAGTCACTGGGTTCACGCGAACAGGGTATGGAGCCGTGGGCTCCTTTTCGTGGGCTATTTGTGGACCAAGAAGTGAAGTGAATTCTCGCTGAATCCCAGGGCTCTGAGTCTGTGTCATCTTTGGAGGCCTCCTGCTATATTTCCACCCTTTTTCTTTAAAAATGACTGTCCAGCGAGAGCCTGTAGGCAGCTCCGCCTTGGGATGATCCCAGGATCATGGACTGTGCCTGTCTTAGGTTGTCCTATTTGGGCATGAACCTTACCTGTCATTGGAGCATGGGCGTACACATCCATGTCCTGGCTTAGATTGATTCGGCTCAACAGGAGCTTACCCGTCATTGACTACCAGCCCTCCAAGGGGTATCATACTGGGGGATCAGTCAAGGTGGGGAATTATCTGTAGGAGGCCTTGTACATTTGTGCAAGCCAAGTCTGTCGGGCTGCATAGGGCAGGTTGAAATCATCTTCATGTATTGCTCTGAGAGTCTGATACACTGAGAGACTGATTTTTTTTCTGACTGTGGGAATGAAGAACAAGGCATTTAAGACGTAGAAAGAGAAGAATAATTATGCCTGTCAAGAGTACGTAAGTGACAATTCAAGACGGGTCAAACAATGCTTTTCGATTAGAGGTACTTATGGCATAATCTTGGGCAGTCAGGTTGAACAGCCCAATGCATGAGGATGCATTGTTGATAGTGAAGCATAGAGAGTTATTTAGGGGCCAGGAGCCATTGAGTGATTCCCAGGAAGTAACTGGGTCCATGGTGGGGAGGCCAAGCATAGAATTAGTTGAATAGAGGGTGGGGTAGGCTGGGGAATGAAGCGATAAGGGCAAGAGTATAGGCGGGGAGGGGACCAAGGCCCAGAGGTCACGGGCTGTGGCAGGGGTGGGGAAGAGCAAACCAATTATCTAGATAGTGGCGAGGTCTCTGGGTCCTGGGGGTCCCGTCGGTCAGTTGCTGGTCTCACATCTCTTGCTGGAACCCATACTGGCTTTTTTTCTGTCTGAGGAAACACATAAGCATAGCCTCGCTCTCTTGTTAACAAGGGGGTGGGCAGTTGCCATTGACATGTTATGGGGTCCTTCCATCTCACTAGTGGCAGGGGTGTAGACCTAGGTATGATAGCCCAGTGTTTGTAGGCTGGGCTCAACCCATTTTCATCAAAGGACAGGAAATTAATGCTGAATAGAGCTTCAATTAGAGCCAGGTGTGGGTCCCTTTTAGACTCAGGGGTAGCAAATTTTTGTAATGTTTCTTTGAGGGTCCTATTGGCCCGCTCTACAATGGCCTGTCCCTGTGGATTATAAGGGATGCTGAGGGAGTGGCTAATTTTCCATGTTGACAGGAATGATTGGAATTGTAGAGAGGTATAAGCTGGCCCATTATCAGTTTTTAGGGTCCATGACACTCCCATTACCAACATTGTTGATTTGACCGCCTTAATGGCATGTGAGGCCTTTTCACCAGCTTGAGCGATGGTGAAAAGAAAGGAGGAGTAGGTGTCAACAATGACATGGACATACTTAAGATTACCAAAGGAGTTATAATGGGTGACGTCCATTTGCCAGAGGGCATTGGGTAGGAGACTATGCAGGTTAACTCCATATCAATTGAGGGGGCCTAAGGGAGCAAGGGGTGCATATGTAACACAAGATTTGCTCAGATGTTTGCATTGAGAAATGGGTAGGTCGGGTAGAAGGCGGTGCAGACTGTGAGGAGAAAGGTGAAATTGTTGGTGTAAGGCTCTGGCTTGTTCTAGTAGAGGAATCTCTACAGACATAATAAGTTTATCTACTTTGTCATTTCCCTTTGTCAAGATCCCGGGGAGCTTGGTGTATGATCTTATGTGTGAGATGTGCCAGGGCCATTGTCTGTTATCTAAGATAATCTGGAGAGCTCTCATGGTTCTGGTGATGGGATCCTTGTGGACTTTTACTTGAGTAAAGGGAAAACATCTGAGGGCCTGAACCACATACTGGCTGTCGGAGAATATATTGAGTGGCTCAGTCTGGCAGACTTGGAAGATTTTTAACAAGTGTAGGAGCTCCCCCAACTGGACAGAGCTGGGATTGGCTTGTACATAACAGGTGTCATCCTTTCCCGGGCGCTGAATGACAATGCCATAATGGGACTTATTGGCATCCGAGAAGGCTAGCATGGCTAAAGGTAGGGGGGGTTTTGCAGGGGAAGCGTGTGGCTGAGTTGTGATTTCCAAACAGGCCAGGCTGGCCAGTTGCTTATCTGGGGGTGTATGGTTATCCAACTCCCCCATGAACCCGGACATCATTAGTTGGAAAGCCAGAGTCTGCCCATAATGTTTGGGAATGCTTAAGAGGAAAGGGCAGTATAATTTTGTTATGTTCCTTTCTGAATATGTGTCTGGCTGTTTGTCGGACCTTAATTGCTAACTTGAAGGCAATACTTAGAGCTAAGCCTAGTTAGGTCCAAGGTAGCCAGGTGAATCCACACCAGGGGGTCTTGTTGCCATAGGGCCCCCAAGACACCATTTTTAGTACAGAGGATCAAGGCCAGTAATGGTTCTGCTGTGTCATGACATTGGAGTGACACAGACCAGAGTATATAATCTGTCTTATTAAGAAGAGCTTTAGCTGGCTGGGTGAGGGATCCTTGAAGTTGGTGAATTATGACCTTCCAGCAGGGAGAACAAGGCCTGGAATTCCAAGTCAGGGACCGGTATAAATTGTTTGAGCCAGTTTATAGTCCCACAGAGTTCTTAGAGTTCAGTCAAGGTATATACAGTTTTTTGCAAGATGGAAGGGTTAAGCAGTTTAATTAC
>NW_008341028.1:5621448-5645392 GCF_000622305.1 Nannospalax galili
TTTGGAAGAAACAATCTTGGATATCAAGTACTATGATATGATGGGATGGGGGATGGCTATAGGGTGCAGTAAGCCCGCTTGTAGCGAGCCCATCTAGGAACAGGGTCATTAGTGGGGAGTGGTTGAGGATTGGGAGAGTCCATAATATCTGTCTCATTTCCCCTCTTGTGGGTGGGGCTGAGGGGCGCTCCAGGTGGAGTTTAAAGGAGCCGTGTCCTGTTGAGGCTGTGACTTACAGTCTTTAGCACAATGGAACCCTTTTTTGCACTTGGGGCAGTGAGTCTTGGGGTGGGCTGTACCTCTTGAGCAGTGGCTATGAAAGTGGCCAAGCCCCCCACAGTTCCAGCAGCCTTCCCATGCACCAAAGTGGGTGGGTTTTCTTTGCAATAAAAGAGTCTCCAAGGAGGCAGTCAAAGCCTCAATAGGGCCCACCCTGGGGTCTAAGTCTCTAGTAGCAAGTACCCATTTGTGAATGTTATCATTGTGGATGAGTAGAGGTATTTAGTCCCTCCCAAGTTAACTGTTTGATAAGCACCTCTTGGGTGGGTCCAGACTCCACCCTCCGCTCTACTGCCTTGGTGACACGGTGACGCGGGTAAGGAAGTCCATGAAGGACTCCCCTGACTGTTGAATCAAATTACAGAAAAAGACTTGTGGGTCACACGGGGAGCAACATTTAAGGGCCTTAAAGGCCAAGTCAGAAAGTTGTTGAAAATAGGCATGGAGGCCAATAGTAGACTGGGAGATGGGGTCAGTATATTGTATGCATCCCATGAGCATGTCCAACATGATGTTGAGGCCATATTGGAGATTTGGGCATGCCTGGTTCTCAGCCTGATCATCTGCGTGCTAGTTTAGAAAGACTGAGGGTTCTAAGACTGCCTTTAGTAAGTTATACCAATCATAGTGGGTTTGTAACTGTAAGGACCACTGGCAAAGAGCCAAAATATGGGGAGTCAGGGCCCGATTGCTCAGCTACCTTGCAGATAAGAACAAGGTCAGCAAGTGGGGTGGGCAGCCATGGACGCTGCACCGCATCGGAGCGACATTAACTGGAAATGCGGACAAAGGTGGGTAAGGGTTTAAGGAGGGTGGCCTAGGAGGGAGGGGCACAGTAGCAGGGGAAGGGACAGGATGGTTATTAGAGGGGGAGAGAGTAACTCCTTCCATGGGTAATGGGGCAGGGGAATTTCTGGGCATGGCAGCTCTAGGAGAGTATCCTGAGATATAGGCAAAGGAGCTCCTTCCTTATTGGAAGTGGGTGCAAAGGAGGCGTCCATCTCTGGGTCCGGGGGGTCCAGGGGGTCCAGGATTGAGGTAATAGCCAGATCTACACTAGATTGTTCCCGGCAGTGTTTGTTGTGGGCCGAGATGACTTCCTCAGAAGAGGAGGATTTAAGGCTAGCAATGATGGCTAGGAGGATCGGTACAAATGATGCGAGGAGAGTGATCCCTGACCCGACCTCCCTTTTTTGGGCCAGGGAGAGGACCCGCATCCATGTGTCAGGGTCCCACATGTTTTCAGGGGAGACCCATGGAGCTAGATTAGTGGCTTTGTCCCAAAAGTGTTCGATATCTTTTGTTTCACTTTTAGCCCTCTAGTTTTAAGGAGCACCTTGACTGCTGCTGTTTGTGGTTTCCCTGCATTGTGGTGGTAAATTGCCCATTGTGGGAGGGTCTCACGAAGGGGAATTTGCCACAAAAGTAGAAGACAAGGGTGACTACCAAGAGGACACAAAGGAAGCAAAGAAGCACCGTGAGCCACTCAGATGTAAACTGCCCCAACATGTAAGGGTGTATCGGATCCAAATGTCTTGTGATTAGTGAGGGACTTCTGAAGGTTGTGACCCCTTCAGCTGTATGCTCACACGGTGTCTCCAGGACAGGCAACAGGGTGACCCGAAGACTGGGCTCTGAGTTTGGGGTGGATCAGCCCTTATGTGAACTCACCGGGATGAGCCGAGAGGGGGGAGGTGCCGACATGGGCTTTGGGACCACATGGCAGAGTATGTCTCCCTGATCTAACAAACTAGTCCAACAATAAAGACAACAGACAGTGTGGAGGGGACAGAGGAGGGGGCTACTCGCTCACCCTCAAGCAGCCAAAGAGACAAATCCAGGGGCCTACTTACTGAATGAACCAAGGTTCTGGGTGTCGCTAACACCATGGGCAGGGGTCCCTGTTCAGGTGCCAGGTGTTGCGGGTTCTCCTCAGGCCAGCTGTGAAGACCCTGACCTGGATCAGGTCCCCTGCCAATTAGAGGGGGCAAGAGGTGCGGAGTCAACACACAGACCCCGGGAGTCGGGTAGAAGCAAGCACTAGGCAAGGTGTTGCAGGCTCGTTTAATGCAGGAGGGGGCAGGCCTTATATTTCCCTTTTCTTTGCCCCCAAGTCCCTTTAGTCAGTGTATCGTTTTCTGATTGGTCCATGCCACGCAGTCTGTCAGCAGTCACTGGGCTCGCGCGAGCAGGGTATGGAGCCGTGGGCTCCTTTTTGCGGGCTATTTGTGGACCAAGAAGTGAAGTGAATTCTCGCTGAATCCCAGGGCTCTGAGTCTGCGCCATCTTTGGAGGCCTCCTGCTACACTTCATCTTTTCTGTAACATTATAACATAGTTACAGAAAAGAGAAACTTCTAGTTTCTTCTTGCCATGACCATACTGTAAATAAAGCCATTTCTATCTAGTTTCTTCTTGCCATGACCATACTGTAAATAAAGCCATTTCTATCTAGTTTCTTCTTGCCATGACCAAACTGTAAATAAAGCCATTTCTATCAATTTTGTTTCCTAATTTAAGCAGCAGCAGGAGACTCGTGCCAAGTTCCTGTCCATCCAGGGCTACATAGAGAGACCTATTTCAAAAACAAACAAAAAATTTTATGAATTTAGGTGCCCCTTGTAATAACACCTGTAATGCCAGCACTAGAGAGGCTGTGGCAGGATTGTGCAGTCCAGGCTTACCTTGAACTTGTAGTTCCATGGCAGAGCACTTGCCCAGCATGCACAAGGCCAAGTTCTATCCCCAGGATCAAAAACACTTAAACATGTAGCCCCAGCTGGCCTAAAACTCACTATGTAGACCAGGCTGCCCTCGAACTCACAGAGATCCTCCTGCCTCTGCCTCCCAAGTGCTAGGATTAAAGGCGTGAGCCACCACGCCCAGCTAACTTTTAATATTAAAAAAATTTTTATGTGTATGAGTATATTGCCTGCATGTGTGTAAGTGCACCCACGTTTTGAAAAGAAGAGGGCATCAGATCCCCTGGAACTTGGGTTATGGATGATTGTTAGCTACAATGTGGGTGCTGGGAATTGAACCCAGGTCCTCTGCAAGAACAGCCAGTGCTCTTAACCACTGAGCCATCTCTCCAGCCCCCCATGACTGGCTTTTTAAAAATTTAAAAAAGTTTTTAAATTTATGTGGGTTCTGAAGATTAAAGTTAGATAGAAGCTATCTATTTCCCCATCCCAGAAAATCCACAATTTTACAAGCAGGAAGAAAAAAAAAACAAAAACAAAAAAGCCCTCAGGTTCCTAACTAGGTCCTTGCATTTCCTACCTGTGACACTTGGTGTTGGAGCCACTGTTCTCTGTAGGGAGAGTAGGTATTACCATACTGTTCATCCCAGCAGCTCCTGAAGGCTCAAAGAGCACACACATGAGCTCATGGCCAGTTGGCTCATAGCTCAGCCACAGGGGAGGCTCCATGCACTCCTGGCACCAACAGGGTCCCTCTGGGGGACAGTTGTCTCCTGTCATGGGAGATAGAGACTCCAGACTCAGTGGTCTGCACCATTTGGCTTTCCCACCTACTTCCCTGCTAGCTCTAGGACAGGGGTGCCCAGAAAGATTCCAGATGAAGGGGACATCCTGGACACATGGCTCAGATCTCTTTGTTGGTTTTCAGCAAATTAAAATTTATCCCTCAGGGAGGAAATGAGGGGTCAGTTTTTTCTTTTTTCTTTTTCTTCTTAATGGGCCCTGATAAAGGAAATGAATTGGGGTATGGGGAGGGCATCAGAAATCTGATCCACCCCTAGCTGGCTCACAAAGGTGTTGAGGGGGGAACTCCCTGCACTCTCAGAGGGGCAGCTGGGCACAGTGTGTTTTATTATATAATTAACCTTGACCCTTCTGGGTTCAAAGAGAGAGGTTAGTTGGAAATAAATCAATAGTCTGGTCTGGTCACTTCAAAGGCTACAGAACCTGCTGGAAAATTCCATGTTGTTTCAGTGTGTAAATGAAATAGGGTGTGCAATTCTTTTTGAAAGGTAGGAGGATTTTAGGTCTAAAATTGAAATTAATTGTATATCTGCTTCCTTTAATCAGGCAATCAAGTCCCTTTATTGAATGTCTTGTAGGAGGATAGGGAGAGCAGGAGAAAGCATTGTGACCTCTGTGTGACTGCTGAGCTGGATTCTAGAACAATAGGCAGCAATCCAAGCCTGGGGAGCAGTAGCAGGGTACCTTCCTTTATCACATGTCTGGAATCTATTTTTTTTTTTTCATCCCCTGGTGCTGGGATCAAACCCTCATCTCTTGTACGCTAGACAAGCACTTCACCACTGAGCTACACTCTACTTGGAGTCCTTAGGTTCACTAATCACCGTGATAACAAGAGTTTTTTATTGAGTTGCACCAGGTGCCAAGGGTTTTCCAGTTAGAGCCTCATTTGATCTCTCTTTTAAAAGATTTTATTTTTAACCATGTGTATATGTACATGTGTATGTGCATATGAATACTGGAGCCCACGGAGGCAAGAAGTATTGGATCCCCTGGAGCTAGAATTACAGGTAGGTATTAGCTGTCTATGTGGGCGTTGGGTATTGAACTCAAGTCCTCTGGAAGAGCAGTACATGCTCTTAATTGATGAGCCATCCCTCCAACTCCTTGTTTGATCTCTTAACAAACCAGCCATTTAAGTTCAGTTATGATCTGACATTGATAAGGAAACAGCTTCAGAGGTGGGTGGAAAGATCAAGTCCAGAGCTGTGTTGAGAGTTTCAAAGTCTGTTTCAATGCCAAGGCTGGAGGAATGAAAAGATCTGAGGATGATTCTTCAGTTGCTAAACATTCCCAGGCTCCATGTTCATTCTCTTTTCCTTTTTCTTTCTTTCCTTCCTTCCTTCCTTCCTTCCTTCCTTCCTTCCTTCCTTCCTTCCTTCTTTCTTTCTCTCTTTCTTTCTCTCTTCCTTTCTATTTTTCCTTCCTCTTTCTCTATATCTTTCTCTCTCATTGGTAAGAACACTAGTAGGAGATTTATTTTTACATATTTCAAAGGGTACAATAATGGTTTGTTAGCTATAAATACTGTATTATATAACAGATCCATAGCACATACTCATCTTGCATAATTTAACTTTTATATCCAGTAAGAAAAAAATTCTTTACCTCTGACTTTTCTGGTTTTTTTGAGACAGGGGTTCCCTGTAGCCCCAGCTGGCCTGGAACTCTCAATGTAGACCAGATTGGTCTAGAACTCACAGAGATCCACCTGCCTTTGGCTTCCAAGTGCTGGGATTAAATGTGTGCACCACCATGCAGGGATCATTTTTCTTTAAACATTTTCTTTATTACTTTTTGTGTATAAGTGTTTTACCTGCATGTATTAAGTGCAGCACATGTGTGCAATGCCCATGGAGACCAGAAGAAGGTGTCAGATCCCCTGGAACTGGTGTTACAGACATGGGTGCTGGGAACTGACCCAGAACTTCTGAAGAACACAAATGTTCTTAACTGCTGAGCCATCTCTCCAGCCCCAAGTTCATTTTTCTTGAGAAGTTAGGAGGTAGCTGGGACCGGAATGCAGGGCATCACCCATGTTGGGTATCCACTCTACAATTGGGCTACATAGCTACACTTCTAGTAGCTGAGATAGACTTTTTGATTTTCTTTTTTTAAAGATTTATTTATTTGGGGCTGGAGATGGTTCAGTGGTTAAGAGCACTGGTTGCTTTTCCAGAGGACCCAGATTCAGTTCCCAGCACCCATGTAGCATCTAACAACCATCCCCAACTCCAGTTCCAGAGGATCTGATGCCCTCTTCTGGCCTCCACAGGCTTTGCACATATGTATGCACTTAACATACAGGCAGGCAAAACATTCAAACACATAAAATATAAATAAGTAAGGGCCGGGCGTGGTGGTGCATGCTTTTGATCCCAGCACTTGGGAGGCAGAGGCAGGCAGATCTCTGTGAGTTAAAATAAAAACCTTTTAAGGGCTTTAGGTTGGGGCTGGAGAGATGGCTCGGGAGTTAACAGCACTTGCTGCTCTTACAGAAGACCCAAGTTAGGTTCCCAGCATCTATATCAGACAGCTCACACTCAACTATAATGGCAGCTCTGGGGAATCCAATGGCCTCTACAGGCACTGTACACACATGGACTACATACATGCAGTCAAAACACATACACATAAAATAAAAAGCTGTAATAGCAGATGTCACCATTATCATTGGGACATAAGACTTCATAGAACCTTCTTTTCTTTCCTGAGGAGATTCCAGGCTGTCTCCCCTTCTCGGTGACTCCTTTTTCACCTGGAAAGCCCTTAGACACTCAACTTTGCATAAGCATTGGCTGTGGGAATCTAGCAGTCATTCCATCCATGCATTTTTTTGACTATCTGTTTAGTGCCAGGCCCCAGACAGCAAAGGGCAGCCTTCTAGCTGCTTGGTAACCTCATGGTGCACTTCCACACCTCGATGTTTTGCTTATGCTGTGCCTTCCGTCCTCGATGCCCTTCCTGCCTTTTTCTACCGCTCTTCAAAGCCTTCCTTGTTCTAGTCTCAGCAATCACATATCATCTGTTTCTCCAGCTTGTTGCTGTTAGACATGCAAGACAGTCTTTGGATACTTGTAGTTATTTGTATTGTAAGCTTACAGAGGCTTGGCCTGTGCCTGTCTTGAAGGGCGCTAAGCACTCCTTGACTACTGTCTATGTTTAATCAGACAAGAGTGAGAATCAGTCTTGTCCCATTGACTGTAGTTCATTAGTTCCACAGGATGGCAGCAAAGCCCTCTTGTTATAGCCCTTCTCCCTAGGAGGCTGGACTTCCAGGCTGCCTGACTGGGACACTTAGCTTCAGAGAGGTGGACGGAAGCCAGAAGAGGTATAGGAAGGAGTCCCTTCTAATTCAGTTACTGCTGCTCCTGCTACTCCTCCCCTTCTTCTCCCCCCTTAGAAAAAAAAATCTATCATATGGACTGGGTGTGGTGGTGCACACCTTTAGTCCCAACATTTGGGAGGCAGAGACAGGGGGATCTCTGTGAGTTCGAGGGCAGCCTGGTCTACATAGGGAGTTCCAGGCCAGCTGGGGCTACAGGGAGACCTGTCTCAAAAAGACCAAAAAAAAAATAAAAAAATTTATCATCTATCTATCTATCTATCTATCTATCTATCTATCTATCTATCATCTATCTATCTATCATCTCTCTATCTATCATCTGTCTATCTACGTGAGTGTACATGTCACAGTGTGCCTGTGGAGGTCAGAGGACAACTTTTGAGAGTCAGTATTCTCCTTTCACCATACAAAATAAAAGATGACATGGGCTGGAGAGATGGCTCAGTGGTCAAGAGCATTTACCCTTAATCAGGATTCCTGCGGTTCCAGCAATCAGACTCAGGTAGTCAGGTTTGGTGGCAAGCACCCTTACCAGCTAAGCCATTTCACATGCTGCCTCCTGTTTTGTTTGTTTTTATTGCTGTTTTTGGGTTTTTTGGTTTGTTTGTTTTAATTTTTATTATTTTTATTTTATGTGTATGAGTGTATTGCCTATGTGTAGGTAGGTTGCACCCATGTTGTGCAATGCCCAAGGTGGTCAGAGAGGGTGTCTGATCTCCTGGAACTGGAATTACAGAAGGTCATTGGACGCCATGTGGGTGTTGTGATTCAAACTCAGGTCCTCTGCAAGAGCAGCCAGTGTGCTTAACTGTTGAACCATCTCTCCAGCCCCTTGGTGTCCCCACCCCCCTTTTTCTTTTTTCTTTTTTTCTTTTTTTTTTTTTTTTTTTGAGACAGGGTCTCCCTGTAGCCCCAGCTGGGCTGGAATTCACCATGTAGACCAGGCTGGCCTTGAACTCAGAGAGTTTTGCCTGCCTCTGCCTCCCAGTGCTGAGATTAAAGATGTGCCCCACCACATCTGGCCCCACACTCTAATATAGTCAAGGATGACCTTGAACTTCTGACCTTCCTGTCTCCATCTCCTAAGTACTAGAATTAGAGGTGTGTGCTGCCACACTCAGTTTATGTGGTGCTGGGGATTGAACCCAGGACTTCATACATGCTATGCAAGCACTCTACCTCACATCTCCAGCCCATAGATGCCCTCTTCTTGACTGTAGCCTGGTTCCCTGTGTTCAGGAAGCAATCAAATGATCTTAATATCCAGAGTCCTATCTGTCCATGGTAGGCTGGTTCGGCTGACTGCTTCATCCCCACCCTGTGGAAGGGCCCATCTCCCTCCCCCCAGGTCCTATCAACACCCTCTTCCCAGGGCTCTGGTGCTGTGCAGTTCTAAGGCCACATGTGGCCTGCCTGGTTCAGTGGAGAGCCTCCAGATAGGTATACACGGCCTGGGCTCTGGCCTCCCTGGCCCAGGCCTCTGATGACTCTGTTTACTATAGCTGTTCCTATGTCCTCACTTGTCTATCTCATGAGGAGTCAGCATTCCTCTCTGGCTGGCTCTGCCACTCTGGAGTCAGCCATCTCAGATGAATGAGGGTCTCAGGCTCCCATCAGTTATCCGGTAGCAGAAAAATCCATTTCCAGATGTTCCCAGGGTTTTGTCCCTCCATATCCCAGAACTGATCCCTCAGACCAATCTTTACTAATAATATGGATGAGTCCCCCAAATGTCATGGCACAGGAATTAAGGGCACTGCTTATCTTCTGCAGCTACCAGCAGCTCCCTTCAGCTGGGTCTCTCCTCCATGTACCCCCAGGCCACTGGATGGAGCTCTCTTGCCTCTACTCTCCTACCGTTGTCCCCTGGCTCCCATTTGTTCCCTTCATGTCCCTCCTGAGCAGGTCTGTTGTCATTTTTGAGACAGGATCTCATATATTCCAGGCTGATCTCAAACTCACTAAGTAGCTAAAGATGACCTTGAACTTCTTCTCCTGATCCTCCTGTCTCTACAACCCAAGTGCTGGGAGTGCAGGTATGTACCATGTCTGATTTATGCAACAATGATGATTGAACCCAGGACATCATGTGTGCTAACCAAAACACTCTACCAACTGAGCCACATCCCAAGTCTCTATGGGTTTTTTTGTTTTTTTTTTTTTTTTGTGTGTGTGTGTGTATGTCTATGTTGTGTGTGTGTGTGTGTGTATATGTCTATGTGTACACATGTATGTGCAGGTACACTTACACATATGTGTAGATGTAGAGACCAGAGGTGAATGTTGGGGGTTTTCTTTTGAGACAAAGTCTCTCACTGAACCCAGGACTTGCCTTTTGGGCCAGGCTGGCTGGTCAGTGAGCTCCTAGAATCCACCTGTTTCCACCTCCCCAACACTGGGATTCCAGAGCCACACTGCCACACCTGGCTTTCTCTATTTTTATTTTATTTTAATTAATTTATTTTATTTTATTTTTTATTTTTTGGCCTTTTTGAGACAGGGTCTCCCTGTAGCCCCAGCTGTCCTGAAACTCGCTATATAGACCAGGCTGGCCTCGAACTCACAGAGATCCGCCTGCCTCTGCCTCCCAAGTGCTGGGATTAAAGGTGTGTGCCACCACGCCCGGCTTTTATTTTTTTGAGATCAAGGTTTCACTTTGTAGTCCTGGCTATCCTTAAACTCAAAGAGTTTGCCTGCTTACCACCTGCCTCTGCCTCTGAGTACTGAGATTAAAGGCTTGGTCACTATGCCTGGTCCCCCGGGGTTTTTTTTGTTTGTTTGTTTTTTTGTTTGTTTTGGTCTTTTTGAGACAGGGTCTCCCTGTAGCCCCAGCTGTCCTGGAACTATGTAGACCAGGCTGGACTTGAATTCACAGAGATCCACCTGCCTCTGCCTCTGGGATTAAAGCCGTGCACCACCACACCCGGCTTCCTGTGGTTGTTTTTAAAACATGTCCAAATGTTCCTTGACCCTCTTCCTATTGGTGGAATTGAATTCCCCTCAAATTCCTTCAGTATGACCAACCTTCATGATTTGTTTTAATGAACAGAATGACACAGTATTGTGTCACTAGGTCTACTTTAGAGATCCTGTCATACTTGCCACCTGGCTCCCTCTCTGTTTGTGGAACCCAGCCACCATGCTCATGCAGCTGGGGCCACAGGGAAGTGCCTCTGACAGTGTGTATTAACCACCAGACATGGGAGTGGGAAGCCTCCAGCCTCCACCTTTGAGTTGTGCTAGCTGCTGCCATGAAGAACAGAAAGAGCTGCCCACTCCCAGCCCTGCCAGACCACAGCTCGTGGGCAGAGCAGGTACCTTGTTAAAGAACCTTACAGAGCATGGGGTAGTCAGAACAGTTTCAAGCCTTGGCTACTACCACCTTCTGCCCAAGGATGGTGGATGGAATGGACAGGGGATGGGGGCTCTTCAGCCAGCAGCTTCTAGGCTGTGCACCATCTCAGCACCCAGACTGCAGCCAGGCCACTCAGCTCCAATACTTATTTCTGCTAACTTTTACTTATTGGAACCTGCCCCTTTTTTGCCTTATTCCAGCTCAGAGCCTTGTGATAGTTGTGATTTGTGTTCAGTTTACATACAGATAGATACATGTTTTTAACAGTCCCCGGCATCTCTTTAAGGATGTACTATCATCTTGAACTCGGGGGGGGGGCGGGGGGGTTGGGGACTGATCCACTCTCCAATCTCTTCAGGGTCTGCTTGATCCTCCTTGGGTGGCCCTTGGGCAGATGGTGGTGCTGAAAATCCCTTTGTGTGTCAAAGCTGTAAAAAGAAAAGTGGAATGCCATGTCTGCATCCTGGCTAGTTCTTGCCTCTAGGATAATCAGGGCAAGTCCAGAACCTTCTTCAGATTTAAGACAGGTCTCACATGAGCTTCAGGCTTCTCTTTCTTTTTTCTTCCTCCCTCCCTCCCTCTCTCTGAGACAGAATCTTTTTTTTTTTTTTTTTTTTTTTTTTTTTTTTTGGTCTTTTTGAGACAGGGTCTTCCTGTAGCCCTAGCTGGCCTGGAACTTGATATGTAGACCAGGTTGGACAGATCTCGGAGAGATTAGCCTGCCTCTGCCTCCTGAGCACTGGGACTAAAGGCCTGTGCCACCACACCCAGCCTTCTGAGACAGAATCTTATGTAATCCAGACTGGCCTCTAACTGAGGATGTCCTTGAATTTCTGATCCTCTTGCCTCTACCTCCAGAGTGTTGGGATTACAGGCATGCACTACCATGCCTGATTTATGCAGTCCTGGGGATTGAACCTGGGGCTTCATGCATACTAGACAAGTACTCTACCACATCCACACCCCCTCTCCTTTCTTGAGTCTGTACAAAATAGTAGAGATGGTAGTCATTGGCTCAGCTACCTCATAAGTCTATATAAGGACACATGATCTGCCCACATTATACCTCATATTGTACAGAGGATTTGGCTATCATTATCCCATGACCCTTTGAGGGTCTTTCCTACCAAATATGCCCCCAATGCCCCAGAATCCAATACAGTATCAAAAAACTCAAGGTTCACTTTGGCAATAGGATTTTTATTCAGTTAAAGTGAATAAACTATGACAAACCAAGTCAGGCCAGGAGGCCTCCAGGCCCCTCATGCCCCAGCCCCCCTCCCAAAGGAGAATGGGACTTCACAGAGAAGCCACATAGAGGACACAGCCTCAGAGTGGGCAGACCCCTGGCATCCACTTAGTACTTGAGAGAAGGGACGGAATGCCCTTCCTAAGTCCAGGTGGACATGACTAGTTTTCTAGGGAAACACCACAGGTTCTACCTTCTTCAGCTAATTACCTAAAGTTTAGGGTGGGCTGTCCCTAGAGGGTTTGGGGTCAGGGACTTTATGCTCTAATTTCATTCTTAAGGAATACGCTTATTTTTTTTTTTTTTCTTAAAAAAAAGTTTTCCTTCGGCTATTTAAAAAAATGTTTCTGAGTGTAACCAAAAATAGGTATTTGTTTCCTTGTTTTTTTTTTTTCTTTCTTTCTTTCTTTTTTCTTTTTACCTAAGTAGTTCAAAGAACAATACAACAGAAAAGAGAATAAAACGTAAACACACCTCATATAAAAATAACTCCTGGCCACCCCTGCTGACTGGACGGTAGTACCAGCAGGTAGGTCAGGTTACTTGGGTCCCATGATGGAGAAAGCAGGGGTGCCTCTGTGGGGGTGCACCCACCTCCACGCACACATCCCCACCACACGCAGTACATTCCAGGGACGGGGCTCTGTGTCTGGGTAGAACAGGCGGCAAACCTCGGGATGACATCTCATCCTCCCCAGGCCCAGGTAGGGAGGACTATAGATATCCCAATGGCCAGTGGGTTGGCTAGGAGGGTCAGAGCAGGGGTGGACTGACACAGGAGATGTAGCACAGGTGATGTCTGGGGAAGTGATTAGTTTGGGACAATCTATACTTCAAGGAACAACTTTCCTTTTGTTTTTGGCTTGTTTCACATTTTCTCTCTGACCAATTTCATCTTTACTTCTATAGGCCCCTCTGGTCACTTAGCATCAGTCACCTCTCCTGTGGGCAAGGCAGGAAAGGCTGGGGGAGAACAAGGGCCGGAAGGAAGGTCCAGTGACAACACAGGCCCACACGAAGGGCCTTGAGGCTTGAGGTAGACAGTTTCTTTCACACTTGGAAATGGGACAGATTTTTTTTTCTTCCTTTTTTCTATTTTTTTCGTTTTTTTCCTTTTTCCTTTTGCTCTGGGCAACAATATGGGATGGGGGGCCCATAAGAGGGCTTGAGGTAGGAGTACATTCGGGCTCTGTGGAGCAGGGGGCTGAGGCTACAGCCCCACTATCCCCAAGGACATTCATTCCGGCTGAGGTAGGTGCTGAGAGCCAAAACAACTAAAAACCATCCTGAGAAAATAAGGTCAGAGCAGGGTGACAGCATCAGAGGCCCAGCCACAGCAGGGACATATTTTTGGAGTCTAATTTACCTTCCTTTCTCTCTCTCTCTTCTTTCTCTGTCTCTTTATGACTTTTAAGTTTTGATTTTTAAAGGAAAATTTTTGTTCAGTTCGAAGTCATATGGATAGCAGGCATTGGCGAGGGAACATTAGCCTGGGCAGCGGAGGAACCTTCCTGCAGGGATTCACCAGCTCCTGGGGAGTTGACAACCCTGCTTTTTAGTCAACCTAAAAGCACTGGTGAGCTCCTAGGACCATCTGAATCCTGTGGTATAGGAGAAACCTTGCCTTTGACCTGAGAAGGAGGGGGCTGCCCCTCTGGACCCCGCTGGATGCTGGCTACTATCTTGAGTGAGCTGTCTGAGAAGCTGTGGCTGCAGGAGACTGGGTTGCCTGTCCTTCACTGAGGAGGCCTGGGTCTACATCCTGGGGCGATGGGACAGGCACAGGGCCTGCACAGGCAGTCTTGGCTTCTATTGTTCTCCTTGCCACAAGATTGAAGCCTTGAAGTGGCACCATGGAGAGCTGGGTCTCCTCATACAGGACAGGGGCTGTGGGATCCTGAGGGGAAAAGGGTCAGACACAGGAGTCAGTAAGTACCGGGACCAGAGGCAGACTTCATTCCATCCCAGGATGCAGGTCCAGCAGGTATGTCCAACCTTTTGACAATGTTATACACTGTCATCTACAAAGTTCATGCTGGAGAACCTTGCAATCAAGTCTCACTCACACACACACACACAAATCTCTTTTTCTTTTTTGAGACAGAGTCTCACTGTGTAGCCCTCACTGGCCTAGAACTGGCCTCCAATTTACAGAGATCTGCCTGTTTCTCCCTCCTGAATGCTGAGATTAAAGACATGTGTCACCACCCCCAGAATCATAAATTTTTTTAAAGACATTATCTCATGTAGCCCAGGCTAGCTTCAAACTCTCTATGTAGCCAAGGATGGTATTAGAATTCTGATTCTCCTGCCTCTACCTCCTGAGTGCTGGAGATTACAGATAAGTGCCATCACACCCAGTTTATCATAATATTTAAAGTAAATTTGTAATTTTGAATTGGGCCATATTCATAACTATGAATATGGCTGCCATGTGGCCCACAGGCTGCAGGTTGGATGTGCCTGGCTCTCTCCAGGCCTCCTAGCCCTACTTAGGACCCAAAGAGCAGGACTGACCAGCAGTTGGATGCCCCAAGAAAATCTTGACCTGTAGCCAAGATGAAGGGAGGGCAAGATGGAATACGGTCAGAGTCTGAGGGAGATAGGTTGGAGGAGTGTGTACTCACAGAGGGCCTGGAGCCAGGCTGCCCAGCTGACCCAGCTGGGGGGAATAGCTGCTCCAACTCCTTGGCATCCACATGCTTCTGGCCACGGCGTAGCTGGCCCCGTTCTCCTCGGCCTGCCCCATTCAGTGCCAGGATGCCAGGATCCCTCTGGCTCCTGGGTTCCTGGGGTGGGGAGAGCTGGTTTTCCACATCCTTACATAGGAGGACCCTAAGGGGTGAACCAAGTGTTAAGGGAGCACCTTAGGGGATAGAGACAGAGGGCTGAGGCCCCAGCTCTGCCCTCTTCCCCAGCAGCAGCTCCACCCCAGGCCCTAAGACCCACCTGCCCCTTTGGCCAAACAGGAGGAAGAGGACACAGAAGATGATGCAGGTGACTCCAATATGGATACCGATAATGATGCCTGTAGTAGATGTCTGATTGGTGGTTTCTTCCTTCCGGCAATCACATGGGGGACTCAAGGCTGGGGAATAGTTGGGGCTGCAGCTCATCTGGCCTGAAGCATCCCCAAACTCCCCAGCCTGTTCCCTCAGCTGGACCCCTTTGACTTTTCCGTTAGGACCCCAGCACAACTTTTCAGTTCTTTCTATCCAGTCACAGAGCACCAACTTTGTGCCAGATCCTGGGACTAGCAATATTTATTTATTTTAAGACAGGGTCTCATGTAGTCCAGGACTCAAACTTACTATGTATCAGAGGATGATCTTGAACTCCTGATCTTCCTGCCTCTACCTTCTGAGTTCTGGGATTATAGGCACCATACTTGGTTTATGTAGTACTGGGGATGGAACCTAGGGCTTTGTATATGCTAGACAAGCACTTTACAAAATGAGCTACATCCCCAGCCAGGACTAGATGCACTTTATTTTGTTTTATGGAGTTTCATCCTTGCCATAGTTTTATCAAGTAAGTATCATTAACCGTTTTATAGTGGAAAAATACTGGGGTTGAGAGAAGTTAAGCAACTTGATTAAGGTCACACAGCTGAAATGCTGCACATAAGCTTTAAGATTGTGTCTAAGCTGTGTGCTTGAGGCCTCAGTTACTGTCCTCCTTCCTACCTAGCCTGCTTCGCACCTGTTCTCCCTGCCTGCCAGGCTGCAGCCCATATCCTACTCCCAGTTCTTACCTGTCCTCTCAGAGGCTCCCCTCAAAGACACAAAGCGAACTGTGGCATTTCCATCCCCATGCTGATTGTAGGCAAGCAGCTTCACCTCATACACAGTGCTGGGGTCTGCAGGAGGTAAGGCTACTGAACACCTTCCCTGTCCTCACCAGGATCCCACCCCTGCATACCACCTCCTGGCCCTAGCACCACAGCCTGGTCCCATGCTCTGCAGGTCTCACCGAGCTGGCTGAGGTTGTAGGAGGAGACAGTCCCAGGGACCAAGATGGGGCCGGTGAAGGAGACTGCGCTGGCTGGGCGATAAAACAACTTGAAGCCCCCGTTGTGCTGGGCCAGCTGTGGCCAGGGCTTCCACAGTAGCTGCAGGGAGGAGCTGCCCAGCACCCGTACTGACAACGAGGGTGGGGCAGGGGCTGCAGGTAGAGGGTCAAGATGTGAGCAGTCAGTCGAAGCTCTAGCTTTCCATCTTCCACCTGTGACCTAGCACCCAGGAGCCTGACAGCTCTCTGACCACAGTGTAGGACATGTCCTTGCTCAAACAACCCCTTTCCATGAATTAGAATTTCCCCTTCCTCTCAGTACATACATCCAGTCCCTATTTAGCCTCAGGGCCAGGCACCTTGTACAGGTGGTTGTGTTCCTGAGAGTCTGTAGTTTTGCAGTCCACGCTCCAGACTTACCTTCACCCAGGGTGCTGGCCAGGGTGGGGACAGAGGCTAAACTGGCCCCCCTTGGTGTGTAGGCCTTGATGTAGAAGCTGTAGGCTGTGGAGGGCTCAAGGTCTCTCACCAGGTGCTGAAAGGTGCTCTTGCTGACTGCTTCCTGATATTCCAGCTTGGGTGAGTCTGGGAGGCAGAGTGGGGCCAGGGAATATTAAGAGATAGAAAGGAGCCTTGGCAGCAAAGGGCAGAATGGAAAGGAAGATGTTGGGTCATGATGTATATGGTTCAGAGAGCTAGCTAGCTACAGGAGTGAGGGCAGGTGGCACAGCACTCCTGATGTTCACTACCCACCAGCAACTTTCCTGATGTGCAGGACGTAGCCAATGATCTCCTTGGTATGGGCCAGGGGCTCACTCCAGGACACTCGAACCTCAGTGGAGGACACAGAAACAGCTCGAACATTGCGTGGGGGGCCGGGCAACCCCTCGTCCCATAGCACGGTCAACCTGGCGCTGGCTTGTGATGAGCCAGCAATGTTCTCGGCCACGCACTGGTAAATGGCCTCATCTTCAGGACCAACTCCAGAAATGCTCAGTGTGCTGCAGGGGAGGGAGAGCCTCAGGTCCCCTTCTCAGGGCATTCCCAGAGGTCAGCCATACCTCCCATCTGAGAAAAGGAGAAACCAGGCTCCTCCAAGAGACAAATGCCTGGCCTGAGCAAGGCTTGTCTACACATGAGTGGCAGACAGGCCTGGGACACAAACCTGAGTCCCCAGACTCATTTCAGACTACTGTTTCTCCCCCCAGACAACATTCCAACACATAGCACACATACACACCTGTTATTGTTCTTGAGCCTGACATGGCCTCCTGGTCCCAGCACCTGTCCATTCTTCAACCATGTGACATGAGGGGGTGGCTCACCTTGAGCTTGGCAGGTGAACATGGCTGTGGTCCCAGCTGGCCTGGAGATTGACTGAGGATGCTGGACAAACTCTGCTGGGGCTGAATGGGAACAGAGAAGCATGTAGAGACATGAAGGTCAGGTGGAGAGGGACAGGGACTGCCATGAGGGACAGTCATAAATGAAAGGATGAGAAAGAAGACACAGTAGGTCAGAGAAGGCTCCTCTAGGTGGGTCAAGAGAGGCCTACCTCTCTCATTCTTCTACCCCAAGCATCCTGGAAGAAGACTCCATCTTAAGGACTATTTAAAAGACTGATATCTGTATCCAAAAGCAATCAAGCCAAGCTCACTGTTCAGGAAATTGTTAAATAAATAAATGTGCTAATAGGGCTGGCTGTACCTCCAAGGCTGCAATGACAGGAGATGGATAAGGCCCCCCCTCCAGTTCCATTTTCCTCCAATCTCTGGCCTCAAGCCTCTATTAACACCCAAGAATGAAATATTCCATCACATGGAATATCATCATGTGGACAGATTAACAGCACATAGTGTGCTAAACAAATAGCACCTAAGTTCCTAATTCTCTATTTCCCATCCTCACTCCTGCACTGTGGGAGGGACAACCAGGAGAAAACCCTGGAAATGGAAATCAGGACCAGCTGAGGGTCCCACATCTTATGGGTGAGGTGGGAGCTGCCATGTGAGAGGGAAATGACAGGTGCACTGGCGCGTACAGGCAGACAGGTGTGAGCACGGAAGTGCCACATGTGCGAATGAAATGGTTCCATGGGGAGGGACAACCTACTGAGATCAGAAAGTGGCGGTGCCTCCCAGGTTGGAGGGGTGGCCAGCACCTGCAGGGTACACAGGTTGTAAGTTCCAGGTGCCAGAACCCATGTTCTTGGGAAAGAACTGCTATCTTTGGCTGGCACAGGGCTTATGAGTAAGTGGTGAGGGACAGGGCTAGTGTAAGGACAACAGGCAGCTGGGGTGATAGAAAGTTCTGGGCTCTGACATAGGCCACAGATGCTGAGAGGGCAAGAGAAGGGCTTAGCTACTCCATACCTTGTACCACCAGCCGACCCTGGGCTGTCCTCCTCACCCGGGTACCAGGCCTGTTGGCTGCACAGACATAGACACCTGAGTGCTGGACAGTCACATCTGAGATGATGAGGTTTCCTGTGCCCAGTACCTGGATGCCCTCTACCCCGATGGGGCGGCCATCTGCAATAGAAGTCGAGGCAAACAAGTAGTGTCAGGAGAGCGGAAGACTAGGAAGCATGGAACATTCCAGTGGGTTCAACCCTCCACTAGACTTTCAGAAAGTGCCAGTCTGTTTCTGGCACCTTCCCTCCCCAAAAGTACAGAACAATATAGAAGACTCCAGGCCAGCAGCAGGGACAAGGGTCCTGATTCTAGCAAGATCACTGGCTCTTTTTTTTCCTGAGACCGGATCTCACTATATATATAGCCCCAGGCTGGCTTTGAACTTGAGATCCTCTTGCCTCAGCCTCCTAAGTGCTAACCTTATAGTCCCTTCTCCAGTAAATCCATAAAGGATTTGTCTTTGGTTTTTGTTTGTTTATTGGTTTGTTTGTTTGAGACAGGGTCTCCATGTAGCCCAGCTAGCCTGGAACTAACTATATAGACCAGGCTGGTCTTGATGTTATAGAGATCCACTTGCCTCTGCCTCCAGAGGCCTGGGATTAAAAGTACTCGTCTCTGTAAAGGATTTGAATTTGATCATTTGTAAGCTCCATGGTTGAATAGCCATTCCACTCTGAGATGGTTAGTCACGTGCTCATTAATGCAAAGGCTCTGAGAAGTCTCACAGCAAAGGGCCCTGGTTAACTCTGTTCCCCAATCTTGTTAGGCCACTCAGCCAGTCTTTCTCTCATGATAGACCATGCTTTGGGAAATGATGGACCAGATGGCTTTATAGTGCCTAGTGGCTCCTGATGGTAAGGCTACTCTTTTCGGCCTCTCCCAGGAACCTGGACCCTCCCCCCACCCCAGGATCAGATTAGCTCAGTCAGAACACAAGGAGACAGCTCCCCATTCAGGCCCTGAAGTGGTGAAATCTACTCCATTATCCCACAAGGCCCCTCCTTCCCCCAACTCTCAGCTGCTACAGTGTGGCACAGTCTCCTTGTGAATGCCACCCCACCCCACCCCTCCAGAGGTTCCTTCCCCCAGTGACCTTTCTGCTCAGATTAGTGGCCCATCTGCACCCTTTCACTGCTTCCTTCAGCTGCCTAGGGATTCAGGCTGGGGGGACTTGGGAGCAAGCAAACCTGGGGGTAGGGAGGCAGAGCAAGGGTGGGAAGCCTGCTGAGAATTTGGGGGGCTGAGTATTGCATACTAGGGATGTGTCCAGGGTACAGAGAGTGGGATAAGTAGGACTGGGTGCTGAGGGTTCAGAAGGTTCTGGGGGTGGGAAGGGGGCTGGGTAAGGACTGTCTGGACCTGGTAACCCAGGGAGCTAAGCCAGCCCCTGCTGGGGGAGCGAGAATGCAACAGCAGGCTGACCTTTGGGAAACTCAGCCCCTCCCCAGGCCACAGGGTGGAGAATAAACACAATTCAAAGTCCCCCAAAGCTGGGTGAGACCATGAGACCAGCCCTCCCAGGGGGTGGGAGGGGCAGGGGCTATGGATGAGGCTCACCCAGGCGGCTCCAAGACACAATGGGGCGCGGGTTGCCCGTAGCGACACACTCTAGCACTGCGGTCTGGTGCACTGTCAGGGTGAGGTTCTCAGGCCCCACAAGGATGGTGGGCTCCTTGTAGGCCCCAGAGCCTGAGCCTGGGAGAAAAAAACACATTTCCTCACTTCAGCTGGGAGCTCTTCTACTTCCTTAGCCCCACCCATGACATATATCATTCCCAAACCAGGTCATGAGGGCAGGGAGATACTGGGGAACCCGAGTCCTCACATCACCCTTTCATTCCCATCAGTAAAAGGCCTCCGGCAGGGGGGGAAAGCCTAGGGAATCACTCGGGATGCCCTTCCTAAGAAGAGAGGCTAAGGAAAGAGGGCCAGGGACCAGCCTTAGGGGCCTTCAGTTTGTGCCCAGGAGGCCTTCCATATTCACTTGGTTGACCTGGGTTAGGGGAGGAGTAGGTCAGCTGGGATGGCTGAGGGAAGAACTAGGCAAGCCAAAGGACCTCACCTGACACAGTAAGCCTAGCCCCATGGCTGACTCTCACACTGGCAATGTTGGAAGCCACACAGTGGAAGACACCACTGTCCTCAGCCCGTAGTCCTGTGATCTGCAGGACCCCCTTTGGCAGCAATGTGTACCTGTTAGGGGAAAGGCACGGTTGACTACCACCATAGCCACTGGAACCTGGAGCCATAGGAATACAAACCAATGGGCCACTCTCCCAGTCAGACAGTTGTGATTACAGACTAGATATACTCCCAGGTGGATATACTTCCTTGTAACCTTGACAATAACCCCACACAGTCTTCACACACACTTCCATAAGTCTAGAATCTGGGCCTAGTAAACCACATGGACCCACAGTACTAATGGCAGCTTCATAAATATCACTGTCCCAGGTTGGGGGCACTAGTGGCACCCACAGAGCTGCCACAGTCTTCATCCAAAGCCAGTGTTTGGGCCAGCCCCTCTTGTCCTTCCTACAAGAGGCTCACCTCTCATTGTCTGTGTCAATGGGGACTCTGTTCTTCTCCCATGTGATTAGGGGCTTGGGAAGCCCATGAATTTGGCACTGGAAGCGGGCTACTCCACCCTCTTCACCCACAGTGGCCTGGGGGTGCACGTGGAAGTCTGACATGGCTGTGGAAACAGAAGGGGGACGGAAAGGTAAGGCATACTGCAGAGGTGCATGGAAGAGAAGGAGGTGGGGGTTCACCCACAGAGGGACAGACTTCTTGCAGCTGGCAGAGGCAGGACAGTAGCTTAGGGGGCATTTCAGCCTTTCCCTTAGCTTTCTTGGATAGGAACCCAACCCAACCCTCCCCACCCCCACAGAGATGGTATAGTCTTTAAGATGCCTGGGAGGGGAGACAACATTGTCATCTACGAAGTTCACAATGAAGAATCATGCAATCAAATCACAACAAACTAAAACAAAAACAAAACAAAACAAAACTCAATGTTTAAGTTCATAATTTGCATTGGGCTATCATAGCTACCGTTGGCCACATGCACCCCTTAGGCCACAGGTTGGACATGCCTGGTAAACCAATTCCAAATGATAAAGTTCTAACAAGGAATCCTTGGGTGGTGGGAGGCTTTCCTGGGAGACAAGGGTCCCCCAGAGCTGACCAATGAAAGACATTCAGAGATGAGTACTCACTTGGTCCCAAGTTGGCTACCACCTTTCAGCAACTATCAGATTTGATAAACTCCCACTGCCATATAGAAGACCTGAATAACATGTTACACTTTACAGAATTGGAAACAGGCCCAGAGGGGACTGGTTCATCCGCTGTCACCTAGCAGGGACACAGCAGCTTTGTCAGACCCTGGTTTCCAGGGCCTAGTGTTTTGTTTTGTTATTTGTCCTTCCTCATCCTCACTCCCTACATGCAGTTTCCACCAGCACCCCAAGAGGGTGGTGTATTCATGCAAGGTGATAGGCCTCTCAGAACTGTCAAACCTACCAATCTACATTTCAATGTGTCATAAATATTCAGAGCCCCCCCCCCCCTTTGGGGATCAGAACTCAAACTCTGATCAACAGAGACCCTGGCAGAGGAGCCATGGTGCTCCCCCTACCACCACCACCCCCAGCTGGTTAAGTGTTCTGCCCACTCTGTTCCCACCCTGAATCAGGCCCCACATTGGCAATATAGGGAAGGGCCCCTCCCATGCAGGCTCCTAGCTTCAGCACCAGGATTGAAATTTCATTAAAATCCACTTTGCTTCAAGTGCAGGAAGGCGGTACACCATCTGTCCAGGCCACAGCCCCTCCCCTCCGGCACTCCATCAATTGGGACAGTGGCTCCTTCCCTCCCAGAAAGAGGCCTACCCACAGCAGCAGGGACTCTGGAGCTTGTCACTGGCTGGCCAAGCTCTGGGCTCCCTGGTGTGCCTGGGCAGCCCTCCTTGTGGCCCCCTCAGTCCATACGCCTGTTCTGGGCTCCAGGGCGGCTCAGTAGCTAGAAAGGATGAAAGGATGAGGACATGCCTTTGTGCCTTTCCCCCAAGAGTCTCTGGGGGCTGGCTCCTTTGTGGCCATTCTCCATGTCATTTGCATGTAGTTCATTTAATATATACATGCATAAAAATTCCCTGCCCTGCCTCCTCCTCTCTGATGACCTGGGAGTATGGTGGATGGGTGTACAAAGCTTCTTGTACAAGTGTTCAGGGCTGGGCATTTGCTGGGAAGCTCAACTGTCTCCTGTATGTGGCCTGTCTCCATCTAGACAGAAATGGGGGTTTGAATCTGCCAGTTAAAATGGCTGGTGTGCGATTCTGGTGTTGTATGGGTAATCAATCATGAGTGTCTCCATGTGGGTAGAGGTGTTGTGGACAGGACTTTGGGGCCCAGGTTTGCAGGCGAGGGCAAGTGGTCCAGCTGGAGCTCCATCAGGTTTGATGAGAGGATTTCCCCTGAGAGCTCCCAGAGGTCAGCCTTCCCTGTGTCAGGCCAAAAGCTGTGTTTGGTCAAAAGCCTGCAGGTCAACCTAAGGCTTAGTGGTGCAGGCTGAGGGGTCTCTAGGGCTCTCAACCTCCAGAAAGGTAAAGGTGGAAGGAGGACTGAGGGGTAGAGAAGGTACCCAGGCTCCTGGGTCGCTGTCAGTACTCCCCCACTCATCCAGACCCTGCCCATGTGGGAGCTTGGGAGCTGCCTGCCCCCTCCTCTCTCCAGCTGGAGAGGAGCTGCAGCCCCCCAGAGACCTAGGGCGGGGACTAATGGCTCTACTGACTGCAGATGCCTCCTCATTAAGAAAGCAAGCCTTTTGTGTTTCTAGCCCCTAGTCTGGACTCCCTGGAGGCCCTAAAGCTAGGAGTTGGCCTGAAGAGAAACACATAGAAAGGGTTGCTTCTTCTCTGGTCTGGGTGCTGGGATGGAGGAGTCTGGCCTTTACTGGTCAGCCCTCCTCAACCCCCACCCCCAAGGAATCTACTACCACTGCAGGGTTGAATGCAGGGATGCTGGGGAGGCATGCCAGCCCTGGAAGGGGTTGGACTAGGAGCCAGTCTGATAGTCCTCACAGCACTGTGGTCCTGGGACCCCTAAAAGTCCCAGGTGCTCCTTCCCTGCCCTCACTACCTTCCATCAGAGCAGCTCCTTGTTGTTCCTATGGACTCAACTGGCAAGTCAGCTGCACACTTAATCTGCAGGGCAGCTTTGCATGTCTAAAAATACCTGAGAACCACTTTGAAGTGAATCTTTTTGTTTTACATAGGGGAAATTGAGGTCTGGGCCTTCTGCTGGGTGCTCCTTAGTACTCCAGCCAGTTTCTTCTCTCTCCAAGGCTAGGAAAGTCCATAGCAGACTACATGTTGAACCAGTGTTTTCCTGACAGCTGGAGGGAAGGTCATGAACAGAGGGCTTGATTCTTTAACCTCACCCCAGGAGTTCAGCTGGCCTGCCATCCCTATCACTAGAGGCTCCTGTTTCTCTTTTCTTCATGCCCTTCCTTAATCTTTGGTCAGTCCCAGGGCTTGCTGAAAGACTTGGTTATGTAGTATGAATAAAGGGGTAGATGAGGTACCCTTCAGAACCCTTGAGGTTCTGCTCCCACCTGTCACCACAATCTCCAGGCCAGCGAGCCTACTCAATTTAGCTGGAGTCCTGGAACCTTCCACTCACTCCTGGCTCTCAAGTGAGGTAGGAAATTCAGTCTTTCAGGCCCCTCTAGTCTCAGGGTAGAATGTATTTGGTTGACAGGTCTTTTTTTTTTTTTTTTTTGG
>NW_008341028.1:5645453-5677631 GCF_000622305.1 Nannospalax galili
AAATGGGTTAGGTAATGCAGTTTTTCAGGCCCCCTCTTGCTCCAGGGTGAATGTTTTGTGTTTGCAAGTCTTTTTTTTTTTTTTTTTTGAGACAGAATTTTGCTATGTAGCCCAGGCTGGCCTCAAACTCATGACAATCCTTCAGACTTAGCCTCCCAAGTGTTAGGGTTATAGGTATGAGCCACCATGCCCCACATAAGTCTGTTCTTTTTTAAAAAGATTTTCTTTTTAATCATGTGTATGGGTTGGGGGTGTGTGCATGTGAGTGTGGGTGCCCTAGGATGCCAGAGATCTCAGAGCACCTGGAGCTGCTGGAGTTACAGGTAGTTGTGGGCTGTCTGATGTGGGTGCTTGGAACTGAACTCAAGTCTGCTGGAAGAGCTCCTAACTGCTGAGTCACCTCTCCAGCCCCCCATTTTTTGCTTTTTATTTTTATTTTATGTGTCTAAGTGTATTGCCTGCGTGTGTGTAACTGCACCCATGTTGTGCAATGCCCATGGAGGTCAGAAGACGGTCTTGAATTCCCCTGGAACTGGAGTTACAGGCAGGTGTAAGCTGCCTGATGTGGGTGCTGGGAATAGAACCTGGGTCCCTTGCAAGAACAGCCAGTGCTCTTATAACCACTGAGCCATCTCTCTAGCCTGTTTTGTCTTTTTCAGTTTTTATTTATTTTTATTTTATGTATATGAGTGTTATGCCTGTAATGTGTAAATGCATCTGTGTTCTGCGGTGCCTGTGGAGGACAGAGGGGGCATTGGATCCCCTGAAACTGGAGCTATAGAGGGTTGTCAGCCATCATTTGGGTGCTGGGATTCGAACCCAGGTCTTCTACAAGAATAGCCAGAGCTCTTAACCACTGAGCCATCTCCCTAGCCCTTGTTTTGTTTTTTAAGATTTATGTTTACTTTTAACATTGGGCATGGTGGTATACACCTTTAATCCTAGTCCTTGGGAGGCAAAGGCAGGCAGCTCTGTGTGAGATCGAGGTCAGCCTAGTCCACATAGTGACTTCCAGGTGGGCTGGGACTAGGGAGACTCTGTCCAAAACAACAATAACAACAAAACAAAACGAAAAGATTTATTTTTACCTTTAGTCTTAGTACTCAGGAGGTAGAAGCAGGTAGATCTCTGTGAGATTGAGTCCAGCCTTGCCTATATAGCAAATTCCAGGCCAGTTGGGCTTACATGGAGACTCTGTTTCAAAAAGCAAAAAACCAAAACAACAACAACAAAACACAAAAAAGCAAAAGCAAAAGCAAAACCAAAAAAGATTAATTTTTATTATTTTTGTTTCATGTGCATGAGAGTTTTGTCTGCATGTATGTATGTGTACCACATGCATGCCTGGTGCCAACAGAGGCCAGAAGAAGGAATCAGATCCCCTGAAACTGGAGTTAAGGACAGTTGTGAGCCACCTTATGGAAATCAAACCCAGGTCCTCTAGGAGCAGCAAGTGCTCTTAACCACTGAGCCATCTCTCCAGCCCCAGAAGCCTGTTCTTAGCCAGATATGGCAGAGTACATCTGAAATCCCAGCATTCAGGAAGCTGAGGCAGGACCATCAGGAATTCAAGGCTGGCTTGGGCTGCACAGCAATCCTCTGGATCATTAAAACAAAACAAAACAACCTTAAAAAATCTGTTCCTGTTTGGGCTTGACTAGCAGTTCTGGGTATCTGGGTGCTTTTATGGTATCGTTCTGAGGAAAGGGTCCCTGGGTAAACATGGAACATTTGAGCTGAGGCCTGGCCTCTAAGTGCCTTGAACGTCATTCCAGAAGCTACTGTGTGGTTGATGACAGTGGAGGCCGGTTACTGTTGTAACCTTAGCTATTGGTGCTTTCCACTCCTGAAGACACTTGTTGATCCTCTGAGGACAGTTTTGGGTCCCTCACTTCAAGTTGAGTGACAGGAGAGGTAATAAGGTAGGTAGGAGCCCTGCCAGGTGTGAGCACTAAAGAAAGCAACAGGCAAAAGGTAGAAGGAAGCAATTTGGAAAAGGGTCTTCCAGCCCCTGATGCACCATGGGTACAGCAGGCTGTGGCAAAGACAAGGAGAGGCCAGCAATTCCTAGGTTGGGAGGGAACAGAAATGACAGGAAATGGTCCTAGACACTCCTATAAATCACCCAGAGGGGCAGGATCTCCTGAGAGCCAGGTCTACAGCCACTCAGGGAAGGGAGGGGAACTTTCCCCCTGGTCCTGGGCCTCTGCAGAGGTCAGACCTGGATCTAATTAGACAGGCTCCAGGAGGATGCAGGGGGGCAGTGAAGGGTCAAGGCAGAGCACTGGGAAGAAAGCTCAGGTCTCCCACCTCTTGGAAGCTGCAGCCAAACTCCTATCCCATGTGTGATGATAAAAAGAGCTGTGGGCATGTTTGGGAAATCTAGACTTTGCCAAATCTAGTAGCACACTCGGGGTCTGAGCACTGACTGCCCCCTCTTCATACAGCAATAGGGTCAATGCAAACCAGATTTTTCCAAAGGTCCTGGAGGCTAATTTTACACATATACACACCATCCATCCATCCATCATCCATCACTGCCAATGACTTACTGGAAAATGTGGTTCTAGAGGGTACGTTTGACACAGTGGGTAGAAATGTCTGGGGTGCAAGCATGTGTTTGGTGTAAGCAAATTGTTATAATCATCCATGCTGCTTGAGGAGGGGTTGGCTGGGGTCGTCCTGACACACCTCTTCTAAAGAAGTTTCAGCCATCAACTGTCCATGCATTTAAATTAGAATTAGCGCCAAGGAGATGGCTCAGCAAGTGAGGTACTTGTCACTAAACCTGACAACCTGAGTTCAGTCCCCCCAGATCCCATATGGTAGAAAGAGAGAACCAATTCCTGAAAGTTGTCTCTGATCACACAAGTCCCATGGCATGTGTGCCCCAAACCCCAATGAATAAATGTGATAAAAAAATTAAAAAGAAATTAGATTTAAACACAAATTTAAAATTCTGCTGGACTTGGTAACTCATGCCTTTAATCCCAGTACTTGAGAGGCAGAGGCAGGAGGATCTCTCTGAGATCAAGGCCAGCATGGTCTACATAGTGAGTTCCAGGCCAGCTGGGGGCTATAGGGAGACCCTGTCTCAAAAAATTTTTAGAGGACTGGAGAGATAGCTCAGAAGTTAAGAACATGGACTGCTCTTACAGAGGACCTAGGTTTGATACCCAGCACCCATATGGCAGCTAACAACTGTTTAAAACTCCAGTTCTAGGGGATCTGACACCCTCTTCTGATCTCTACAGGCATTGCACAACATGGGTGCACTTACACACATGCAGCCAATACACTCATACATTTTTTAAACAAATTTTAAAATTCTCTCCCTTAGACTTACTGGCCACATTTCAAATTCCTAGTAGCCATAAGCTGCCTATTGGCTACATCATGGAATAGCCCCAATACAATAAATTCAGTTACCACAGAAAATTATCAGGCTTCAGGGCCCTGGCTGCCTCTCTTACTCTGCTTCTGAATTAGAAAGGACCCCTTCTCTCCATCTTCATCACTGACCTAGCTCCCGCTCTCACTCCTCATGGCCACATGGACACAGAAGCAGAGGACAAAGTCTGTCAGGCTGTGGGCAGGAATCATCACATGGGAAGATCTCTGTTCTGTTCAAATCAGGAAATACTTGCTAAGAGCTTTTTGAGGTAGTCCCACAGAGTACACCAAAGACTCTGGAATCACACAGAACCAAGTTTAAAGTTAAACACCACAATTACCTTCACCCTGACTTCAGCTCATTATTATGAGCCAGGTGACCTTGGGCAAGTAATACAATCTCTTGGATCTTACTTTTTTTTTTTTTTTCACTTCTAAATAGGTATGAACTTGTCACTAGGCCTGCTGCTCACAGGGACATGAGATAGATTTGTAAACTATAGGGTTTGGCAAGCAGGAAATATCATCTGCTTGTGGAGGGAAGCAGTAAAATCTTGAACTTAAAAGAGAGTGAAGAGACCTTGAAAGGGCAGGGCTAGCAGGCAACTAACTCCTCCACAAGTGAAGCCATTTTTCCCTGGAGAGGATGAGGCTGAGGCAGCTGGTGGTGCCCCAAGTCCTTTGGAGAGAGAATTTTGCAAGGCCTAGATGGTGAAGAGGGGCTAAACCAGAGGGTATAAACCAGAGTGTGGTCTCTTCTGACTTCCACTTCGGGCTTCATAGAGGCCCCGATAGACAAGTTGTCAGTTGGAAGAGGCCGCTGGGTAATTGAGGCCTTGATTTCTCTAGTAAAATGTTTATGAAGCCTATAAACTCATGCCTTTATTGGTCAGGCTCTTTCTGGGTGTTGGATATGGCTCTCTGAGGTGTAGTTAAAACACCTGCTGAACCAGGCATTGCTAGTGACGCTGGCCCCCACCCAAACCAACCAGACCCAGCAATGGGGCCTGGTGGGATTTTACCCCAGGGGTGTGTGTGTGTAGGAATATTGCCATTTGACCATGGTTCTCTGTTCCAGGCTCATTCTTCCTAACACTGCTCTTATTTCCCCATCCAGAATCCCTTAGATCTTGACTTTGGCTCTGTTAGAAAAGACTTCCACACTGACCCACTGTGGTGATCAGGGCAGTAGAAAGCACAACCCAGTAGACCTGCTTAATTCACTGTGGGTGGAAGCAGGGTTCTAAATCTGTGCACCAGGAAGAGGGGAAGACTGTGCTGATGCTGGAATAGCAAGGAGCTGGGCCTACAAATAGCTTCAGAGGACTGGTGACTCAGGGGCCCTGCTGAACAGCTTTTGCCAGGTGACCCTGCTCTGAGAAGCCTCTGCAATCCTTTAGCCTCTCTCCTCAGCCCCTTCAAATTCCTCACCCCATCCTAGGCCCCTGAACCCACCCTCCTTACCCTCTCTCCCCAACTCTCAGGCTCCACCATCAGGTCACCACTTTCCCCCACCCTGGCCCCAATTCTAACACAAAAGGCAACTTTGTCTTTCAAGTCCACAGTCATAAATCCACATCTCTCCCTCTGCAGCCACCTCTGACAAATGTGGGCCTGGCATGGGGGAGTGATTAAGGATGGGGGTTGGGCTGCATTCTGCTTAGGAAAGCCTATGCTTCCAGCTGTTGGCTACTGTAAGACTGGGGTAACCTCGAAAGGTTGATAGCACAGTAGGTCAAAGTCAGGAGACAAGGGGGACTCTTAGCAGCCTGTGTGCTGGGGCTTTTACAACCCAAGAATAACCCACACTAAGCCCTGCTTTTAATCAATCAGTCTGAAGTTTGGAGGCTCCCTGGACTCCTTCTCCCTCACCTACAGCCTTCAATCGAGGGTGTGAAGTGTGCCTGGGGAGGGTGTGCTTAACTATTAAGTGTGTGTGCCTAAGGGTGTATGTGACACATGGCAGAATTGGGGGAGGACAAAGGGAAAGGAAGGAAACAACACAGGCTCCATGTGGCTCTTCTGCCAAACCCATGCTGTGTTTTCAAAAGCAATTCCAATTTCAGATATTTTGCTCTATTTTCATCCCATGTATCAGATAATGAGTCAGAACATGTATCCTGGGTTTTGGTTAAGGAAGGACATAGTCACCTGTCCCACTTATACAACAGACCTGCTGAGCCCAATCTGAGCAGTCACTTGACACATATGTACTGAATGTGTCAGGATTAGACACTCTTGTGCCCCAGGAGCAAAGCTGCCCCATCACTGAGCCCTGTCCTTAGAGATTCCCATCATACTCTGGAAAACCATCACGATCTTAGACACTGTCACGATAAGATGGCTCTGAAAACAGGGACCTGGAAAACCTATTGGAGCAGAAGGTTAGATATTACTTACATCAGTATAATAACCTTGAGAGGTAAAGATTGTCAGCTCTTCTAGAGCTCAGATAGGTTATTTACTAAAGCTCACAAGTGTAGTCAGTGGAGTTAAGGCAGGTGCTTGAACTTAAAATGGGCTGACTCTAATCCAGTACTCCTTCCCTACGTCACAGCTGCTTTCAATAAGGAAACAGTTTCCAAGCTGCTCACACGACTGGTGATGCTTATGGAAACACACAGGCACCCAACCTCTTAGACCAGCACAACCAAGAGTCCTACGCAGTTTCAGAGACACAGCACACAGCGGGCTTCACTTTAATTTAATTGCCCCAGGCTTTGGTGGTTTTATAGAGTGTAACTAATGCAGATGAGTACCATGATAAGGTGGTGTTATCACCCCACTAGTGGTTCCTGTGCCCACACAAGTTTCCTAAGTTCTATTAACACAAGTAAATAAACATCCAAGATGTGCTTGTCCCAAGTGGTTTTTCTCTGGGCAAGTCTGACTCTGTCCTCTAAGAAATCTGAGTGCAGGGTCTTTTCAGGGAAAGGAAAAAGGAGGCCCAGGCTACACCAATGGGCCGTACAAAATAGATAAATAATTTTTCCCTGTTTGGGAGCTAGAAAGGCAAAGCACGGTTAAATGCCAGTGGTTCCTATGGGGTAAAAGATGAGGTCATGAGCCTCACCCAGCTCCTTAACTGGATATGAGATCTTGGTAGAGTTGAAGTCTCTCTTTGGGCCAGAGCTTCTTCCTTTGTGCCATGGAGGAGTTAAAGTGGTTGAGTTCTAAAGTATCACCTAGGAACCAAGCACAGTCCATGGTACAGGTCAGGGGGTGGGAGTAGACCTGGGAATCTCTACCTTGGATTTGAAAATTTCCAGGTCCAGCAGAACCCTCTGAGCAGACTGTCTGTCTCTGTTAGTGTCAGGGTCACCAATCTTTCTTATGTAAACCTGCCCAGTCCCACCACATCCTTAACTTCCGCAGTTATGGTCTGGACACCGGATCTCTCTCACCTCCGGGAAGGGCGTCTGGTTAGGGGGCCCAGGCTGGAGCTATTAAGTAAATTGCTTTCACATGACCACCAGGACTACTCAACAAAAACAGATACTTCCCTCAAATTTCCAGAGTCATATATTAGGATTTGCAGGGATTAATGGAGTAGGGGTTAGGTAATAGGCAAGCTGGAATCAGGCCTGGCTGTCACGGGCTCCCTATGTCTTTTCAATTCCCACCTTGGTTTTTCTCATCTGTAAAATGGAAGTAGATGAGGATGGAAAAAAATAATTTCTGAGATTCTAGGACTGGGCTAGAGATGTAGCTTAGTTGGTACAGTGCTTGCCTAGCATGTACAAAGCCCTGGGTTCCACATAAACCATATAAACACGGCACAGTAGTGCATATCTTTGATCTCAGCACTCAGGAAGTGGAGGCAGGAAGATCAGAAGTTCAAGGCCATCCTTGGCTACAATAAACCTTGTCTCAAAAAAGAGGGGTAGGAATGCAGGCTGGCAAGATAGCTCAGTGGCTCAGAGTATGTACTGACTGCTCCTTCAGAGGACCAGAGTTCAGTTCCCAGCACTGGCATTCTGTAACATAATTACCTATAACTCCAGCTTTAGGAAAATCTAATTCCTCTGTCCTCTGAGGGCACCTGCACACGTGTGCACATACTCAAACAGACACACACACATATGTATCATTAAAATATTCTTTTAAAAAAGGATTTTAGACAGCTGGGTGTGGTGGCGCACACCTTTAATCCCACACTAGGGAGGCAGAGACAGGCAGATCTCTGAGTTCAATGTCAGAAGCTGTGGCTACAGGGAGACCCTGTCTCAAAAGGACCGAAAAGAAGAGAAAAAAAGATCTTAGGACATTAGGCCAAGTGGTCCCTCTCCATCCAGGAAAGGACATACTCCTGCATTCTAATTCTAGGTACACTGTTCTTCCCATAGAATCTCTGGTGCCTCAATACCCAACCCCAACCTACTGGTCCTCCACCCTAATAACTCTCCTGAACAAGCTTTATCTGTTTTGGGGAGGTGGGAGGTCCACACCCCTTAGAGGATCGTGGAGTTTTTGGATAGTAGGGAATTGGCAACTCATGGAAATGCTTACTTGGGGAATTTCACTGCTGCCCTCTAGTGGTCGGAGGTCTTTTTAAGTCATTGTGACCATCTATGGGGTTTGAAGTTTTTCAAAAATTCACAGAAATAATCATATCCACCCAAACAGACTCTCTTCCTCTTCCTGTATATTTTATTAACAGCCTCATCATACATCAACAGTCCAAGTTATAAACCAAGGAGTCACAGCCCTGTGGCTAACTGGTCCCCAAATCCTGACTCAACTGCTCTTTTCCACCCCATTGCCTTGGTTTGGGGTCTCATCACTCACAACTGCTGCTGCGATAGTCTCTATCTCCACCCTTCCCCCATCTGGTCCTCTGTCCCTTTTCCCAAAAGTCCCAAAGCCATCATCTTCCTGAATCTTGGATAGTGTTTCTAAGTTGTGGGAATCAAGGGAACATTGATTGGCATCCATGGTCTTCGTTATTAGGGCACATCTAAGCTCAAAAGACAGCTAATGCTGTCTGTACTCATGTGATAAGTGTACCTTACCTCTGAATACATCATGGCTATCTATGCTCAAATTCCTCTGCTTGTCTCCATTCCACCTGGAACTGCATCTTCCTCTGTAAACATATCCATCTTCCACGGCTCCCAAAAGAAAGCACTGTCTGCAGCCCTCTCCCCTCAGCCCTTATCAGACTGTAGCATCAACTGTTCACTTATCTTTCTGCCTACTCATTTGTGGACTAAGTCTCTTAAGAGTGGAGAATAGACTCCTCTTTGTTTATTATTTTATGTGTATGAGTGTTTGTATGTAAGTGGACTACTTGAGTGTAATGCTGGTAGAAGTCCGAAGAGGGCATCAGATCCCCTGAAACTGTATTTACTGATGGTTGTTAGCAGCCAGTCATGTGTGTGCTGGGACCTGAACCCCCATCCTCTGAAAGAACAGTGCTCTTAAGTGTGGTGCCATCTTTCTGTACCCTGATCCACCTTTCTATCTCTAGCATCAAGAACAGACTACTGGATCTCCTTATACATCCTCATAAACTGTAGCCTCCCAGAATGCTCTCCCAGGGCAGTTATTCATCTTTTTTGGAAACAAGGTCTCATGTATTCCAGGCCTCCAATGTTAAGTAGCTGAGGATAATCTCGAACTTCTGATTCTCCTGACTCCACTTCCCAAGTGCTGGGATTACAGGTATGGGTGACTATGTCCAGTTTAGGCAGTACTGGGGATCAAACCCAGAGCTTCATGCAAGCTAGGCAGGCAATCCTCCCATGCTCCTCATCATTTTATCTCCCACCCAAGCCCCCACATGTGTACAACTTCTTTAGCGAAAATGGAGTTGGACAGACACTGATTCTCAAACTTGGCTAAGGTTTTGCACAACCTAAGAGTTCTGCCTAACAATGAAGATGGCTGGACCTCATTGCCAGAGATTCAGATTCTTTGATCTGGGGTGCTGCTCAAGAATCTGCTTCTGTTAAAGTTCCATGAGATGACGCACATACTTAGCTAGGACTGGGCACCCCTGGCACTGTGCAGGTTCTTGAGAATCTCGATAAGAGCAGATTCTCAGCCCAGCCCCCACCTCTTCCCGGAGGCCGGTGGGTAGGAGCTGCCTCTACTCCAGCGCCCAAGGCCACGCAGGCGAGGTGCAGAGAGGACAGGGATGGGGGGTTGTGGAGCGCAGCCCCCGTGGGGCCCGGGTGGAGGCATTTGGTGGGGGGAGGTCGGGCGGGCGAGGTCAGAGCTGGAGCCGGGGGCCCTGAGAGCCTCGCTTGCTCTGCGGCAGGAGTAAGTGGGACCATCTGCTCCACTCCTCCGAGGTCATTGCTTTGTGTCAAGCTCCTCATCCCCCTCGCTCCCCTCCCTCCTTCCTCCCCCTTTGCCCTTTGACTCCAGAGACTCAAAGGGAGGAAAGCACTTGAGGTCCTGATGAAAGTGGGAGTGTGATGGGGAGCGACACCCGCTGCCGCTTCTCCACGGCCCGAGAGCGCAGTGCGGGGTGCAGGCGGCAGGCGCTGGCCGGCGGGACAGTGGTGTCCGGCGCTCTCGCCGGAGGGAGGGAGGCCGGGTTCCCACAGCCGGCCCAGCCCACTCGGGCCCTTTTGAAGTGGCCGCAGCTGCACACCCCGCCCGGCGGCTAATCCCAGCCGACGCAGGCGTCGCCCCCCACCCCCCCACCCCGCATAGCAATAGTGTCCGCGCTGAATGGCGCTGGCTAATTACCTCGCTCGCACCACCGCGGGTGAATGAGAGAATCCGGCATTGTGCGCGGCGAATGGAGAAAATAAGACAGCCATTGTCCTCGCACGCCAAACGAGGGTTTGATGTCGCTGGGGCGAGCGAGGCACCATTTCCCGCCACCCCCTTCCCCCCCAGCTGTTCGAATTCCCCAGCTAGGCCTGGGCCTGGGCAGATTCTGCCACAGTAAGGGGAAACTGAGGCAGTAGGTCCTGTCCCCACCCCCACTCCACCTCCAAGAAGAGGGACAACTCCTGGCTCCAGTCTTCTTCACCCCCGGATACTTAGATTCTTAGGCACCAGCACCTCTGGTCTCCTGCCTCCAGGCTTGACTTCGAAAGCCAGGCAACTCCATTCACCAGGGCCTAATTGTGAGAACACTTAAACCATTGGGGTGGGGAACTTGTCCATGGCTGTGAGCCATCAACTACAAGCACCGGAAAAGTTTAGAGAATGGCTGGGGGAGGTGGGGACTGGAGGAAGCAGGAGCTAGTCAAGTAACTCAGAAACACCTGGAAGAGACGGTGGAACGGCAAGGCAAAGTTTGTAATGCCAGGCCTCAGGTTTTCAATCCGCCAGACCCAAAGCACTGATGCGGCAGTTTTGAAGCAAAGGCTGGGCTTTCCTAGCAGGGTGGTGAGGTATGAGTAGGGTTCCAGCCACAGATGGGTGAAAACGGACTCTCCATCAGAAAGCAGAGAAGCCTGAAACATTCATCTATAAGACCAGTTAATGCTCAGCTACGAAATCAATCTGAACTAAAGAAAACTGATACAGATGGGCAAGCTGATGGTCCTACAGCTGTGTAAGAGTTCCCATGCTGCACGGGGCTGCCTTCTTTGCTTCATCACTAGTGAATAAGACCAGGGTCTTTGGGGGAGGTGGGAAAAGCACACTCCTCAAGTGTAGTGCTTTCTCTGCCTGCTTGGCGCTGCTCTAGGGTTACAGGTGTGTCCCATCATACCCGGTTTTAGTGAGCACCATCTTTTTGATACTAATCAATAAGCTTTCTGCATCTGCAGTATTTTCTAAAGTCCTTATCACCATGAGACTGTAAGCCCTTTGCAGCAGCCCATAGCCAACTCCTTAAACAGGAGCCTCCATCCTCTTTTCTTTGAGAATACCATTAAAGAATGGAGGGCTGGGGATGTAGTGCAAAACCCTGGGTTCATTCCCCAGCACTGCATAATCCCATAATCCCAGCACTGGGGAGTGGGAAGGTCATCCTTGACTACAGCCTGGGGTGCATGAGATTTTGTAACAAAAAAGAAAAGAAAAAAGGAACAACATTCTTTGAGGAACTGAATGAGCACCCACCAAGCAGTTCCTTGCTATAACCAAGGGTGTTTAACATTACCAAGTATGAGATGTAATCAATGTAATCATGATAGATGAAAAGTATGCTTTCAAAAACTAAGTGTAGTTCATTGCTTTCCTCACCAGCTTCTGAAGCGGGGCTTAATGGAACCCAGGTAATAGCCCTAGATGTGATTACAATGTTTTCCTTCATAACTCTCCAAAGTAAACCTTTGTCATACAATCTTATTTCTTCTGCCTAAGGCTCTATAGAACCTTTTAAGCCTGCCTGGCTTCACAGCACCTGCTGCTGCGAACTACTCCTGTTTGTAAGATCTGCCTAGTTAGTCAATTTAGAGAACACCAGAGCAAAACAAAGAGATAAAAGCAGAGCTGCTGTGTACTGGGTAGAGGCAGGGGGTCTGGAGCCCCCACTCGACTTGATCCCCCTCTCCCCCCACCTCCAGTTTCTGAGTCCCCTCTGCAGACCCACAAGACTCTAAAGAATGATGTTTAACGTCTGTTTGTCTATAGAGAAAAAGGATTTATCCAAGGAAACAACTGCTAGTTAGTAGCAGATCAAAGAGCATTTCTAATTTGATACAGGCCACTCACTTCACTGTGTGTGTGTGCTCATATGTGTGCACATGTGTGCATGTACATGTGGAAGCCAGACGTTGAATGTCAGATATCCTCAATTGCACTCTACCTTATTATTTTTTAATATTTTATTAATTTATTTTATGTGAATGAGTATATTGCCTGCATGTATGTAAGCGCACCCATGTTGTACAATGCCCATGGAGGTCAGAAAGGGCGCTGGATCTCCTGGAACTGGAGTTATGGACAGTTGTTAGTCACTATATGGGTGCTAGGAACCTAACCTGGGTCTTTTGCGAGAGCAGCCAGAGTTCCTAACTGCTAAGCCACCTCTCCAGCCCCTCTACCTTATTTTTTGAGACATAGTCTCTCACTGTATGTGGAGCTTACCAGTTTGGCTAGACTTATTGCCCAATGAGCCTCTGGGGATTTTTGTCTGTTTTCTGCCTAAACACTAGGACTACAGGGACACATTCCCACATCAGGCCTTTTAAGTGGGTGCTAGGGACAAGAACTCGGGTCCTCATACTTGCTTGGCAAGCATTTTACTGACAATAGCCATCTCCCAAGCCCCCAACTACTACCTTTATTTTACAAGACTAAAATGATCACTTGAACAGAAACTACAAATTTATATGTATTACTGTTTGTGTACTTTTTGGTTTGATCAGATTTCAGTGAGGGTGATGGATATCTAATCCTCAGATATAATATGGAAGATCAAAATTGTCCACTATTCAAAAAGCAAGAGGACCCTCCAGACCAAATTAGATTCAATACTTTTAGTTGAAAAAGGCTTTTAATTGAAGTCTATTTCTCCTCACATCTCTTCCTTACCCAAACCCAAGAATATAAGTAACTTTTAGGAAGTGCTCCATAGGGGGCTGGAGAGATGGTTCAGCAGTTAAGAGCACTGATTTCTCTTGCAGAGGACCCAGTACCCACTTGGTGGCTAACAACCATCCTAACTCCAGTTGCAGGGGATCTGATGCCCTTTTCTGACCTGCATGGGCATTTCACAATATGGGTGCCCTTATATACATGCAGGCAATACACTCATACACATAAAAAATAAAAATAATAAATAAAATTCTTTTTAAAATATTTTATTTATTTTTATTTTATATGTATGAGTGTATTGCCTACATGTAGGTAAGTGCACCTGTGCTGTGCAATGCCCGAGAAGGACAGAAGAGGCCATCAGATCCCCTGGAACTGGAGTTATGGACAGGTGTTAGCTGCCATGGGGTGCTGGGATTTGAACCTGGGTCTTCTGCAAGAACAACCAGTGTTCTTATCTGCTGAATCATCTCCATATCAGCCTCCCATTCCAACCTCATCAGGTACCAACTCCAGGCCACATCCTGAGGATACAAGGAGGAAGGAACCTCTCCTGTAGGCATCTGCAGACCAGAGGGAACTGCATGCATTCTGTCCCAGAAGGACCCGACCTTTTTATTTTTGGCTCCAAGGAGCAAAGCTGGTCACACAGCCCAGTGGCTCCTTCTCAAAATGGTGTGATAGAAGCAGCACAATGGGGCGCTTCATGGTGCATGCCTGAAATTCAGCACTTAGGAGTCAGGTCAGCCTTGGTATATAGACCTGTCTAATAGCCAGGGTGGTGGCACACACTTTAATCCCAGCTTGGGAGGCAGAGGTATGTGAATCTCTGAGATCGAGGCCAGCCTGGTCTACACAATGAGTTCCAGGCCAGCTGGGGTTACAGGAAGACCCTATCTCAAAAATCTTAAAAAAAAAAAAAAATCAGGACTGGGGATGCAGCTCAGCTTGTAGACTGCTTGCCCAGCATGCCCTGGGCCCCAGGTTCAATCTCCAATACTGCAGAAAGCAGCAGGGTGGCACATGCCTGTAATCTCAGCACTTGGGAATCAGAAGTTCATGGTCATCTTTGACTACATTCTGAGTTTAAGGCTAGCCTAGGATACATAATACCCTCTCTCAAGAAATAAAATAAGGTGGAGAGTGGAGAGAGACAGCTCAGTGGTTAAGAGTGCATACTTCTCTTGCAAAGGACCCAAGTTTGGTTCCTAGCATCCATTTCAGGTGGCTTACAATCACCTGTAACTCTAGCTCCAGGAGGATCTGACACCCTTCTGGATGCTGTGGGTACCAGCACTCACTTGCACAGAGCCACACACAGACACATATGTACACATAATTTAAAAAATAAGAATAAAGGGGCTGGAGAGATGACGGCGGTTATGAACACTGGTTGTTCTTGCAGAAGACCCAGGTTCGAATCCCAGCACCCACATGGCAGCTAACAACTATCCGTAACTCCAGTTTCAGGGGATCCGACAGCCTCTTATGACCTCCGTGGGAATTGCACGACACAGGTGCACTGACCTACATGCAGGTAATACATGCATACACATAAAAATAATAAAATTTTTAAAAAAGAATAAGGTCTGGTGTGGTAGCGCACGCCTTTAATCCCAGCATATGGGAGGCAGAGGCAGGCAGATCTCTGTGAGTTCAAGGCCAGCCTGGTCTACATAGTGAGTTCTAGACTAGATGGGGCCACAGGGAGACCCTGTCTCAAAAAGAACAAACAAATAAACAATAAATAAATAAAAATAGGGGGCTAGACACCGGGCGTGGTGGCGCACGCTTTTAATCCCAGCACTTGGGAGGCAGAGGCAGGCGGATCTCTGAGAGTTCAAGGTCAGCCTGGTCTCCATAGCGAATCCAGGCCAGCTGGGGCTACAGGGAGACCCTGTCTCAAAAAGACCAAAAAAAAAAACAAAACAAAACAGGAGGCTAGAGAGACGGCTTAGTAGTTAAGAGCACTGGCTGCTCTTGCAGAGCATCCAGGTTTAGTTCCCAGCAACTACATGGAAGCTAAAAATTCCAGTTCCAGGGGACCCGACACCCTCTTCTGACCTCTGTGGGCATTGTACAACATGGATGTACTTATATATATGCAGGCAATAGACTCATATACATAAAATGAAATAAAAATAAGAAATAAAAATAAACCTTTAAAAATGTAATATTTTATTTTGAAAAGTCTTAATCCCAGCACCACCACCCCAGGTTGCTTGTAATGATCTTGATTTTTTGTCACAATTTGATGGGAAAATGATTTGAGAAGCAAAGTTGGAGATAGAGGGGAACAGGAATGTGAAACAGGCTTAATGCTGGGCTCATTACTAGTGATCTGAAGTAACAGAAGCAGGAATACCTAATACATTTTGCAGGTGAGACTACATTAGACAGGGCTCCAAGGTGCTAAAGGACTAGAACGTGATTATTAGAGATTTTAAAAAATTAGGGTGAAGAGCATTGTTGCAGAAAGAGAGTGGACTTCTACATAAGCTGGGATGTAAGAGACAAAGTAAAAATAACTAAAAGGAGGGCCAGGAAAAAAAAAAATACCATATTTGAAGATGGCAGAAAAAGATCTGGGAATTGTTGTTTATCTCTGGGTTTCAATTCTCTAAGGTCCTATTCAACTCTGGCTCTGAAATTCAAACCCAAATCCCATTTGACCCAATCAGCAGATCAGAAAGAGTATCTGGTCCCTTTCTGTCTTCTGTTACAGCTCTACATTCAGGACTTGGGACAAGGTTCTCTCTCTCTCTCTGGGTCTCAGTTTCCAGGGCAGTGATATGAGAAACAGTCTCCTGTTTACAGGAGGCTGAGAAGAGGGTGGGCAGGGGCAGTGTGAGCCTGCAAATCCAGAAGAGCTGTGTCACTGTCCGTTCTCTTCCCATGAGCTAGGGCACTGTTAGGGTTGACAGCTCTTACCATGTTAAAGTCTGCCATCCTGTAGCGTCTGGGACCTTCTGCTTCTTCCCTCCCAATTTTAAGGTTTGTAAGTATTTTCTCTAGCTCAGCTCTTGATCAGAAATCCCTGGCCAAGCCCATTGGGAAAAAGGGAGTTGGGAGCCTAAGGCCTTTTCTCTTCTACTGTCCCCCTCCCAGACCAGTTCCAAGTTCCCAGACTGAGTGGAGGTCAATTTTCAGAGTTAACCAGGTAAAGATGTCCCTGTTCAACCTGAGCACAGTAGCCTAGGGCAGTAGGGACCCTAGGGCACTTGGTCCTTGATATCCAGAGCCAGGGAAGTAAGAATATATGCTCACACATACATGTAGTCTCACATCCCCACAGATGCATATAGCTGCAGAGGTGACTTGACAACAAGGGGTTAACAAACTGCTGAAGTGGGAAGGGGTAAACTGGGAGGGGGACATGGAAAGATGCATATGAACAACAGAGTCACAAGCCCTGTGCCAGTGCCCCAAGATGATGAACTTCAAAACTAAGTGACTTCAGGCTGGATATGAGGCAGACACCAGAACCAAGGAGGAAGTTTTAAGCACTAAGTATCCTTCCTGCCAGCTGAGTCCCAAGAGGGTCTGGAAGTCATAGTCGGTCCTTCCTTCTTGCCTCTCACCCCAGAGATACAATGCCAGGTCTGTTTCCGGGCCTCTCAGTCACAACTGTCTCTCACTAGTAAGGATCTCTGTGCTTTTCCAGCAGGCAGCACCTGCCCCTCCCTGTAGGGCAGGCTGCAGCTTAAGCCATTGTTCACTGAGGCCAAGAGAGCAGAGGGGACCCCTAGACCCCTCTCCAGGTCAGTGATGGAGAGCGGTTCATCTGGCCCCCACGGCAGGTAGACAGGGACTATGGCCTAGGGTGAGGTAGGCAGATAAGTTGGGCCACCAAACTCTGGGGGTTGTGGTTATGGCCCAGGCCAGGGGACAGCCCAAGGACAATTAGCAGCCTTGGCTGCACCACCAGGCTGATTATGGCACTTCTCTGACACCCCGCCACCCCCTCCAAGACCCCTGGGGAGAAGGAAACTTCACAAGCCATGCCAGTTCCTCTCCTGTGATTTGTTCTGAATTTTCAAACAAAGAGTAATTATGACAGATGTGGAGCAATCAGCATCATTATGCAGGAGGAACGAGAAAGTGAAAGGGAGCCTGGGGACCCAAGCGGGGGAGGGGAATTTGTCTTCCTTCCCCTGGAAAAGAGCGACTCCCACCTATATCTCCAATAGCTCCAGCAAACCTCCCAACTTCCTTCAAGCTAGCTTTGCCACGCCAGGAAGGTAGGAAGAGTTCCTCAGATGGGTGTTCAGGCATACCTGGGAGTTCCCAGCAGTGGCTCAGAGTAGGGGTAAGAGGATCCTCCGTGGCCAGAATCTAAGCTGCTCTCTTCCCCATACTCCCTCTCCCCACACTGCATGGGCGCTTGTGTGTTTCTGAGGCGTTAATACGGGTCTATTCTAGTGAACACTGTGGCAGGCAAACCTGGGTTTGAATCTCCACTTCCCTACTTCCTTTGTAATCTTGGGCAAATTAATCAGTCATTCTGGGCTTCCATTTTTCTCATCTGTAAAGTAGGACTAGAGATACCTATGAATGGAACTCCTATGGGAATTAAGCAGATGATTTCAGAGTTTAGCACAGAGTGACCATGGCTATCTTCTAGCACTAGCTGGTTTGCTCAAGTGCCAGTTCATGGTCAGTTCCCTGCATCCAGTGTGCTTTAGGAACGCAGAGGCCCCCTGCAATCTGCCATGGATGTCAGCAATCCACATGAGAAACCCAACCATGACAAAGGCAACATAGAGTCATGCATGCCAGTTTGTCCTGGGAGAGGGGCACACAGGGACAATAAGGCTCAGGGGTGGGGGGAAGACCAGAGATCAGAGGAGTGACAAACCAGAAGAGTTTCTAGACATCTGACATGGGGGTAGCTGGGAAAGGCCAAGAGGAAGGGATAGAGGGATGAGGTTAGAAGAATCTAGGTCCAGGCTACCCTGGTCCAGGCTAAGAGAATGGTTTGCTGCCCAGGCTGGAGGAGTGACAAGTCCTCAGGTAGTCATACCCTTGAGGCTTTGGTTTTTAAGTCTGTAAAAGGAGGACAAGTCTAGTGGTGCATGCATGTAATCTCAGCCTAGGGAGACCATGGAAGCAAGATTGCCCTGAGTTCAAGGCCAGCCTGTGCTACATAGCAAGATGCTGCCTCAGAAAACAGACAAGCAAAAAACCCCAAGAAAGTGGGGCTAAACACACTCCCAAGTTTCTCCTGGTCCCACTTAGAGACTGGGAAGACTTAAGGCCCAATGGCATGAGAATTTTAGGGTCCTTTACTGCAGCATGCAATTCTGAGAAAGGGCTACAACTTGGTTCTCTCTCATGGTGGTCTGCTCCTTCTCTCCTTTTAGGTGGTCTGGTCTCCATCTGCCCACCCCAAGTCCCTGGGGCCTCTTGATAGTCTCCACTCCCTCACATTCCAGTGGCCCTGGGGGTAGCAGCCAGACCAGAAAGTCCAGTTCTTGCCTATTATCACCACTAGCATCTCTCTGCAACCCAACACCAGCATTCCAGAGAGCAGCCAGGTGCTGATCCATCCATGGTCAGGGTCAGTGTCCAGCTGGGAGGCAGTCCACCGGCAAACCAACTTCTCAGATTCCTCCAATGACGGCCTATGTCTGGAGAGGCTCTTCCTTATTGGGGAGCCTGTGGAACTCTTCTTTTGAGGTCCTCTTTGAACTTCCCCCTTAGTCTCTCCTTTTAGGCTCTCTACAGAGGCCATCTGCTCCTGCAGCAGAGAGACCCTCAGAGCATAGCAGTTAGAGAAATTACAGGAATGCCTACTGTGGAGGAAGGTAGGAGAAAGGGCAGAACAGAAAAGGTGGGGGAAAGAGGAGCTAGGGAGAGGAAAAGGTAGGGAAGACAGGGTAGGAGAAACTAACACTGGGGGTTATTAGAGAGAAACGCACCAAAATCTGCCTCAGAGGAAGGCAGAGGTGGGGTGATCCACAGAGAAGAAATGGAGATGGTGGTGGGAGACAGTGGGATGTGACTATCTACAGCAAACTCTCTCCTCTGTCTGGACCAGCTGGCCTGTGCATAAGTTCGGCCCACCTGCCCCTCTAGCCCCTCTTCAGGCCTTTGCCCAGCCTCTGCCTTCTACCTTCCCAGCATCTGATGTCAGGTGTCCAGGAGCTTCTCCTTAGGAAGTGCACAGGGATTCTCCTCCCTGCTCTCCCCCTACATCTGAGAGTGGTAAGAAAGTTTTAGTATGTCTTAGAACAGGGTGAACCAGTGTGGTAAAGGGGCGGATGCTCAGAAATCAGAGAGGTTTTGGGAGGACGCAGCAGCACAGGTCTATAGGCTCACTGGGATGGCAGGCAAATTTGAGGATCCACTTAATGAATAAAAACTAAGGCCTGGATTTTGGGGAGCTATGGCCATGCCCAGAGGCCTACAATCTTAGCCTCACCCTCCACACAATGACCTATGGCTCACCTGCTCCTCTCTCACTCCAGCTGGCTGGGAAATGATCAGTACCTTAGATAACCTAATAAAATTATCTGTCACTGCTCCCTGTATCAGCTTTGGTGACTCCAGCTCTATAGCCTGGCCATACTGCTTGGGGGAGAGAGGGGGAATTTCTGTAGGAAAGTCCTTTGAAGAGAGATGGGCCTCAAGTCTAATCCATGCATACCCTTCACACACACACACACACACACACACACACACACACACTCTGGTTTCTACATTCCTTATTTGCAACAAGGTTACAAGCTAGAGAAATCTAGGGTGCCATAGGTTAATACACTGGGCAGACATTTTTGGTGGAATTACTCAGTCCAGTTTAAACAAAGACAGGAGGGAGCTGTTTGGTTTGACATCCTGCGTGTCTTTCTGTTCCATTCTACTTTTATTAAAGCAAAGTAAAACAGCCTTCAAGCTACTATGCAAAAGTTTGTCTGGGACACAGGGACATACGCACACACTCATACAAACACACACACACACACACACACACACACACACACACGCATGCACGCACGCCCGCGCATGCGCACACACAGCCTGCAGGGGCTCTGGAGAGGAGCAAGAAAGGCAATACAAATAGGCCAGGAGTGAAAAAGTCCTTTCTCCCTGGGGGTGGGGAAGGGGCAGAGGGTTAAGGGGGGCTTGGGGCCTGTTTCATTTGCAGGCTGCAAATGCCTCTCCTATTCACCGGCCCACATTCCCAGCCCAGGCGCCTGGCCGCTGACAATGCCTGGACAGGAACAGAGAAGATTTGCACATTGTTGTTTAAGGGGCCAGCTGGCTGCCTGCAACAGTGGAGCCAAGGTGTGGGAACCAGCAGCGCTCAACTTCCACACTTGAGTCCTGAGGGTGGGGTGAGGGGTAGCCCTGTGTAGAGGTGGAGGTCTCCCTCCTCCCCATCAGGCCATCCCCATCAGGCTGCAGGACCCATTCAACCAGAAAGGAAGGTCCAAGGCAGGAGATCTAAGACCGGGGCACGGAGAACTAGGCAATAGAATCTGAGTCACACCCCATCTGGTGAGGCAGACAGAGCCTCAGTTCCTCTAGATGAACAGTCACCCCATGATCCTGCCCCATGTGCACACTGTACAACCAAATCTATTCTCTGTGCTCACAGGTTCTGTTTCTTGGAGCTGTGCTATCTATTAACTGAGGGAAAAGGAAGAGAGACAGAGAGGCAGAGAAAGAGAAAGGGGCATAATGGAGAGAGAGAAAGGGAGAGAGAGTACTTCAGGCCCAGAAGACCACATGTTCATTTGAGTTTTTAACCAAGCTCCACAGGCAGGCAATGTGAGAAATACAAAAGAAAAAGAAGCCCTCCTCCAGGAGCTTAAAATCTAGTTGAGGAGACAGATGGAGTGTGTGGCTATAAAACAGTTACTTAACAATACAAGCAGCCATCACTAGGGGGAAGGGCTCCAGCCTGAATGCCACAAACCTCAATTGCTCTAGCCCTAGGAGAGGAAGTAGAAAGGACTGTAAGCTAAATGGCCTCTGGGGAAGGATAGGGTATGGGAAGAAGAGGGGCAAGAATAGCCTGATAAAAGGCCCAGAGAAGGCAGGTATGTCCTGAGGTGCTTAGAGCAGAGATGGGCCTCATCCACACTCCCAGTCTTATAATGAGAGTGACTTGTTCATAGCACACAGAATTCCTGGAGTCAAAAGAAGGTTGTGTCACCCATTCTCTTTTTCATTACCCCTTTTCAGGGGTGTCAAAATGATGCACCTGTGGGACTGGGAGCTAGCCTAGTCTGTAAAGTCTTTGCCTTGCAAGGAGAATCTGGGGGCTGGAGAGATGGCTCAGCAGTTAAGAGCACTGGCTGCTCTTGAAGAGGACCTGGGTTTGATTCCCAGAACCCATGGTGGCTAATGACTGTCTGTAACTCCATTTTCAGTGGATCTTTCGCCCTCTTCTGGCCTCTGTGGGCATTACACACAGGTGTACTTACATCCATGTAGGCAAAACATTCATACACACAAAATAAAAATAAACTTAATTTTTTTCAAAGAATGAGGATCTGAATCCAAGACCACCTACTTCCTATCCTGACACTTAGGATCCCAGTTTGGGGAGTGGGGCAGAGATAGGAGGATCCCTGGGCTTCCTGGCCAGTCAGCTTAACCTACTTTGAAAACTCCAGGCCAGTGAAAGACCGTGTCCCAAATAATCAACAAACAAACAAAATAAAACAAAACAAAACAAAAACAAGGTGGATGGCACCTGAGGAATAACTCTGAAGGCTTTCCTCTGGCTTCCACACTCATACTGCATAAGCATACTCACATGCACACACGCAAAAATGGCCCATTTGTGGGAGGCTGATTGGCAGGTAAATGGGTCTCTCACCCCTTTGCCACTGCATGGTACAGGTAAGCTTCCAGGAGGAGGTATGTCTAGGTGTGACCACTTACCCACCAGTGACACCAGCTGCAGCACCTATTTCCTATCCTGACACTGTTGGAGGAGCAATGAGGGGACAGTTCCTTGGGCCTCTTCAGCTGGGCTGCCCTTTAGGGAGGGGAGGAAAGCTTGAGTTCTACTCGCTGGACCTGTGTAATCAACTACCAGGTAACAGGGCTCCAGTAGCCAGGAGCCACCTCTCTACAGGACCCATCACCCTAATCAGGGCCCCCTAAGCCCCCACCCACCTATCCACCCAGTAGCTCCTGGTACACTGAGGAGACGACTGCAATTTTCTAGATTAGGGTACAGTAGTTCAAGAGAGTTAAGTAACATCTGCTCAGGGGTTGTGACTAATGAGTGACAGCTGGTTCAAACCCATCTAGCCTCTGCCCCAGAGGCCTCTGCTCTGTCAACTTCACTGGGCCACCCACAAGTCCACTAGAGATTATGACTTTAAGACTGGGCAGTCACTCAGAGAGGCCAAAGGGTCAGTAGCACTGGCATCACCTGGGCTCTCTCTCTGGTTTTTTTTTTTTTTTAGACCAGGCTGGCCTCAAACTCACAGAGATCTGCCTGCCTCTGCCTTCCAAGTGCTGGGATTACAGGTGCTACCACACCCAGCCCTAACCTAGGCTCTTATTAGATGAAGAAATCTAGGTCTTGTCTAGACCTTCAGGTTCAAAATAAAATCTTATCAAGATACCCCCAGAAGGGATTGGCAGGATGGGTTCAATTTGGGGAACCATGGACTGGATCACAAAATGTTTCTCTTATGTTCCCCTAGGAGCCTGCAACCAAGAATCCATGGGCAGGATGGAGAGCTTCTACCTAAGAGTACATACGAAGAGCTGGGTGGATCCTCTAATTCTCTCTACTTCTTGAGGCTAGTCCATCCCTCTTTAGAGTGATCCAGACACATGAATCTCACTCAGCAAGAGGGAGTCAATGTATGTGCCCTCCAGAGTGATAACATAGGGTCTCTATGGTGGTCAGTCTTCATTGTCATCGTGACTGGGTTTGGACTGACCTAGAAACCACACCTTTGCCTTGTGGATGGTGTTATTTCCATAGAGGTTAACTAAAGTGGAAAGAAAATTCAACATGAAAATGAGTGATTCTATGCTATGGGCTCAGGTCTGTACTAAATAAAAAAGGAGAGTGAGCTGAGCATCAGTATTCATCTCTTTGCTTCTGGTCTGCAGACCCAATGTAAACACTGCCTTATGCTCCTGCCACTATGCCTTCCCTTCCATGATGAACTGTATCCTCAAACAACGAGCCAAAATAGGCCTTTCCTACCTTAAGTTGCTTTTGTCAGATATTTTGTCCCAGCAACAAGTAACTAATTTAGTCTCCTGGGTCCATCTAGACTTAGACCACACCCTAAGGCTAGGGGAAAACCCCAGGCCCTTCCAGAAAGTTAAAACAGAACAAGAAGCTCTCAGGTCTCACAGTCCCATAGCCTGGTAGATTTCCTTGGAGTGCTTCCTACATGAATGCCAATGAGGAAAAAAGCCCAGGCTGGGAGTGGGATCAGGCAGTTTGTTTCAGCTGAAGATTAACCTCTTCAAGCAGCCAAGATTACATTTAAAGGTTTTGTCCTGAAGTTGCCTTTAAGCATACAAGGATTACCGAGTGACTTCTGCATGCCAGGTAGAGTTTGAGATGCACTGGTCCTCATGACCATTCTTTAAGGTAGGATGATACGTGTGTGTGTGTGTGTGTGTGTGTGATGAGCCAGGAGACTCGGTCAAGGAAACATGAACTTGTCAAGGACTCCATGTTAGCAAGTCTGTTTTTAGCCTTCAAACTCTTAGAAGGTGAGACAGAAAGGCAGAGAATCTAAGCATCCTGAAATCTTGAGTATGCTTAGAACCCTGAGGGACATACTTAAAGGGGAAAACTGAAGCCCTAAGGAAGAATGAGCCTACAGCACAGCCCACCTTGGGCAGGACATGGTGCAAGGACAGTATTTGGAGTGGGCAGGGGTGCCCTCTGGCCTAGGGCTTCAATGCCCTAGCAGACCTTTCTGTGGAGAACTGGATGCCCATGTGCCTCTCTGGGTAGATCATGTCTGTGAGCAGTGCTGAGCATGCCTCTTCCCCCTCATCAGTATCCAAGGAGCCCACAGGAGAAGTAGGGGGTTCTAGAGGCATCTCACATCTTTTCAGAAAACCATCCTCTTGTGTCACACGACATCTGCAGTGCCAGCAGGCAAATGGGCAGGGGGTGACTATCAAGGAGGAAACCCAGACCACTAATCAGTTTTGAAACTTTCTAGAAACATTAGCCTGTGAAATGAGTGGAGGGATCCAGTCACAGGGTTGCTTGGTGCCCAAGCAAGTCCTCATAGGGCACAGACTTGTGGAGAGGAGGGGGAAGACTATGTCAGATTGCCAGTGCTCAGAGGCAATTCCCTCTGCTGTCCCTGGGACCCCAAAGAATTAACCAGTCAATAGAGGTAAAAGAAATGAAACATCATGAAGGTATTACCATGTATAGGAAAACACACTTAGGGGCTGAGAGATAATTGGGAAAATGCTTGCTGCATAAGCATGAGAACCTGAGTCCAGATCTCCAGAACTCATGTAAAAAGCTGGGCATGGTAGGTGCACCTAGAATGCCAGGGCTGGAGAGGCAGAGACAGAAAGATCCTGCGGACTTACTGGCCAATGAGTTTAGCTGAACTGGTGAGCTACAGATTCAATGAGAGAATCTAGTTCAAAAAATAAGATGGAAGGCCGGGCGTGGTGGCACATGCCTTTAATCCCAGCACTTGGAGGCAGGGGCAGGTGGATCTCTGTGAGTTCAAGGCCAGCCTGGTCTACCTAGTGAGTTCTAGGACAGCTGGGGCTACAGGGAGACCCTGTCTCAAAAAGATCAAAAAAAAAAAAAAAAAGATGGAAAAAAAATTTTAAAGGGTGGGGGGCTGGAGAGATGGCTCAGCAGTTAAGAGTACTGACTGCTCTTGCAGAAGACCAGAGTTTGGTTCCCTGCACCCACATGGTGGCTAATGAGCATCCATAACTCCAGTTCCAGGGTATCTGACACCCTCTTCTGGCCTCCATGGGCTTTGCACAGAGGTGTATTTACATACATGTAGGCAAAACACTTATACATAAAATAAATAAATAAATAAATAAATAAATAAATAAATAAATAAAAGTGAGAGATTTGTCGCAAAAAAATAAGGTGAGAGTAATTAAGGAAGACAGTGGAAATCAACCTCTAGGCTCCACATACATGTGCACACATCAACATGTACACACATATAACAAACACACAAAATGTGTCTTGGGTAGAATTATAACCTAGTATGCTCAAGAACCCGTGTTTGATCCCCAAATGAGAAAAAAAATATCTCACAATGACACCATTAGTTTTTTTTTTCCTCCTAGCTCTTCTCTCTCACCAGGATCCTCTGCTGATGATGCAAAGACCCAGCAGGTCTCTATCTCTCTGCACTAAAGCAGGCCATGGTGGATGGGAAGCATCGTTATGGGACGTCTCATTCCTATCCACACACTCAGCCATCTGCTCAAAGGCTGCACCAGTCTCCCCCTGCCTTGTGGAGAAGGCCAGGGACCGGCGTGGTGGCTGAGCCAGGAGTGATTCTCATCTCAAAGTCCAGGGCTGCCTCCCATTGAGCTCCATATGGGGGCCTGGATCAGCCTTCCTTAGAACAAAGGGGCATCTTCAGCCCAGCAAGAGGGCTCCTGCTTGGAACAATTCATCACTCACCAGCCTGTTCAAAGGAACTTTGCAAATGTCCTCTGAGCCAGGAAGAAACTTGTCAGAATTTTCAGGGAAGGAGGCAGCGTGCCATAGGAGTTAGTTGGGAGGATGTAGGGTTCAGGCTGCCTGGTCTGCAGTCTGACTCTTCTGCTTCCCAGAAAGTCACCATTGAACTCCACTCCTCCAGGCTCAGTTTTCTCATCTCTAAAGGGGGAGTGTTAGTGCATGTCTCCATGGTCATTATGAAGATTCAATGAGACAAGTCACATAAAGTATTTTGGATGTCTAGCATGCATGCAGCAAGTACTGTTAGTTAGAGTTATTATCAAAAGTAAAACTATGCCCCCCCGCCCCTTTTTGAGACAGGGTCTCCCTGTAGCCCCAGCTGGCCTGGAACTTGCTAAAGTAGAACAGGCTATCCTGGATCTCACAGATATCCCTCTGCTTCTGCCTCATGAGTGCTGGGATTAAAGGAGTGCACCACTGGGGCTGGAGAGATGGCTCAGCAGTTAAGAACACTGACTGTTCTTGCAGAAGACCAGAGTTCGAATCCCAGCACCCACAAGGCAGCTAACGACTGTCCATAACTCCAGTTCCAGGGGATCTGACAGCCTCTTCTGTCCTCCTCGGCATTGCACAACACAGGCGCACTTACCTACAAGCAGGAAATACACTCATACACATTAAAAAAAAAAAAAGTAAATAAAATTTTTTTTTTTTAAAAAAAAGGAGGGTATCACCACATCCCAGCAAAAGCAGCCTTTTTTTTTTTTTTTTTTTTGATTTTTTTGGGAAAGGGGCTCCCTGTAGCTCCAGCTGGCCTGGAATGCACTATTTAGACCAGGCTGGCCTTTAACTCAGAGATCTGCCTGCCTCTGCCTCCCAAGTGCTGGGCTTTTTGTCTTTTTTGAGACAGGGTATCCCTATAGCCCCAGCTGGTCTGGAACTTACTATGTAGACCACACTGGCCTCGAACTCACAGAGATCCGCCTCCTGCCTCTGCCTCCCAAGCTCTGGGATGAAAGGTGTGCACTACCACACCTGGCTGAAAAGCAGTCTTTTTAAGAGACAGCTGCCTCCCTAAGGAACAGAGATATAGGATGGAACACTGGCCAAAACTCTTGGCTTTTCTCAAGAGCAGTGCCTTTTCTTCGTCATCCTTCTCCCCGTCCTTCTCCTCTTCCTCTTCTTCATGTATCTTTTCTCTTCACATTTAAAAAATATATTGTTTATTTTTTGTGTGTGGGTGTTATCAGAGGACAACTTGTAGGAGTCATTTCTCTCCTTCCATCATGTGGGTTCCAGGGATTGAATTCAGATCATCAAGCTTGGCAGCAAACATCTTTACCTACTGAGCCATCTTGCCCACCCAAGAGAAGTGCTTCTTAATCATGAGCCTCACATTCCCCCTCAACTTGTGACCTCCCCAACATACATCAATAATTTTGGTTTGTGCAACACACATCCACTGTGCACAGACTAAACAATAACAATAACAGATTTCCAGGATAGAGCAGGTGAAGCATAGCCATCATTTTCATCACTGTAACAATTAGTGGTTCAATGTGTATGTGTGTGTGTGTGTTCATGTGCATATTCAAGGGTGGGATGTGCATGTACTTGTGTGCATGTGTACATGGAGACCAGAGCCTCAGGTGTCATTCTCAAGGGCACTTGCCACCTTGTTTTTAAAACTTTTATTTTATGTATATGAATTTTGCATTCGTGTATGTAAGTGTATCCATGCCATGCAATGCCCACGCAGACCAGAAAAGGGCATTGGATTCCCCTGGAACTGGAGTTATGGACAGTTGTTAGCCACCATGTGTGTACTGGGAATCGAACCAGTGTCTTCTGCAAGAGCAGCCAGTGCTCTTAACTACTGAGTCATCTCTCCAGCCCTCCACCTTGTTTTTTTGAGGCAAGGTCTCTCATTAGGACCTAAGGCTTACAAATTTGACTAGGTCAGTGAGTTCCAGGGATCCTCCTGTCTCCACTTCCCTGGCACTAGGATTACAGGGACCTACTATTATGGCCACTTTTTACAAGGGTCCTGGGGACCAAACTCAGGTCTTCATGGTTGTATAGTAAGCACTTCACCCTAAGCCATTTCTTCAATATCTCTCTCTCCATATATATATATATATATACATATATGGTTTTTTTTTTTTTTTGGCCTTTTTGAGACAGGGTCTCCCTGTAGCCCCAGCGGTCCTGGAACTCACTATGTAGACCAGGCTGGCCTTGAACTCATAGAGATCCACCTGCCTCTGCCTCCCAAGTGCTGGGACTACAGGCGTGTGCCACCCCGCCTGGCTTTTTTATTTTATTTTATTTTAGACAGGGTCTCACTATGTAGCCCTGGCTGGCCTGATACTTTGTAGACCAGACTGGTTTCAAACTCAGAGAGATCTGCCTGCCACTGCCTCTTGAGTACTGGAATTAAAAGCAAGCAATGCCATGGCTGGCCTAACCATGTATTTTTTAATTTATTTTATTTTATTTTTGTCTTTTTGAGACAGGGTCTACCTGTAGCCCCAGCTGGCCTGGAACTCACTATGTAGTTCAGGCTGGCCTCAAACTCACAGAGATCCACCTGTTTCTGCCTCCCAAGTGCTGGGACTAAAGGTGTGCACCACCACGCCCAGCTTAACCATGTATTTTTAATTTTTTATTTATTTTATGTGTATGAGTGTATTGCTTACATGCCATGGAGGTTAGAAGAGGGCTTCGTATTCCCCTGGAACTGGAGTTAAGGACAGTTCTTAGCTGCTATGTGGGTGCTGGGAATTGAACCTGGGTCCTCTGCAAGAGCAGTCAGCGCTCCCAACTGCTGAGCCATCTCTCCAGCTCCAACCATGTATTTTTTAAATCAAATTGTTGACCAGCTTAAGAATTCCATTACAGGTGAGTCTTATCCTAATCAAAAGATTTCAAAGTTAACCTATAATTTAAAATTGCATGTAGCTAAAATAACCCTTTAAAAATCTCTTAAGTGGGGCTGGAGAGATGGCTCAGTGGTTAAGAATACTGACTGTTCTTGCAGAAGACCTGGGTTTGAATCCCAGCACCCACAAGCCAGCTAACAACTGTCCATAACTCCAGTTCCAGGGGATCTGACAGCCTCTTCTGTCCTCCTTGGGCATTGCACAATATGGGTACATTTACCTACATGCAGGCATAACACTCATACACATAAAATAATAAAATATTTTTTTAAAATCTCTTAAGTATGCCTACAAAGCGAGGCAAATTTTTCTTCTTTAAACACTAGACCAGGATGCTTGTAGTGGGAGAGATACATGAAAACCAGGACAAGCTGAATCAAGACTTGAATGAGTCCCTACCTCCAATCCATAAGTAATTGGCTTATCAATTCACAATCCAGTCATTCAGGTGAGCACATGATATAATTTTGCCATCCAAAATCACCACTGTGCCACCTGATCCAAGCTAGAGAATTCATTCCCTTGAGTTGCACAAGATGGGCTGAGCTGTTCCCCTGCTCTCACGGCCTAGGCTGACCCTGATCATCAGTCTGGTTTTTTCAAAGGGACATCCACTTACTTGCAGCCTGGATACGAGCCTTCCGGCTGACCAGCAGCCCAAAGCGGTTCTGAGCCACACAATCATAGTCACCTTCATCTGAAGGGCCACCTCCTTGCTCCAGTCTGAAATGACGGATCAGTAGGGATCCATTGGCCAGTAGGGTAGAGTGTGTGTCCTCGGGCAGTTCTGCCCCATTCTTTCTCCAAGTGACTCGCACTGGAGGAGTCCCCTCCACTTTGCAACCCAGCACTATGGGCTGCCCAGGGACTACAATATCATCACTTGGCTCCACAGCAAATGCCAGTTCGGCAGAGTGGCCCAGACCTGCAACACGGAAGGGGAGATGTCAGGAAAAAAGATGTTAGTGTGGAATGCACATCTGGAAAGAATTCCATACAGAGGATTTCAAGTTCCCACTGCAACCCTTTTGTATCTACCAGTTTAATAGGAATCTCTGTTATATACAGAACTTGATGCATTATAAAGTGCCATCCCATGCAGTCTTTTACTTAAATCAGATCACTTAAGGAGGATGAGTGTCATTTGTACCATTCCCTCTTTCCCAGATAACTAAAACATGGAAATGCTAAGTGACTTGCCCAGGGCCTCACAGTTCATCTGAGTCTCAAAATCTGAGTCTCAAAAGCAACCCTGAGCCAGGTGTGGTGGTGCACTCCTGTAGTTCCTGCACTTGGGAGGCAGAGGCAGGTGGATCTCTGAGTTCAAGACCAGCCAAGTGTACATGGTGAATTCCAGGCCAGCTAGAGCTACAGGGAGACGTATTTCAAAAAGACAAAAAAAAAAAAAAAGCCTGATCCCAACAGTCTGTTGCCACTTTCGTAGTCACTCTCAGATAGGCACTGAAGCCTCATAGACTTTCATTATGTTCAGTGTGTCCTGACTTCCCAGTTACTAACTGTTTAAACAAGGATCAACACTGTGGTTTGTGTTTGAGTTGTGGTTTGTGTTTGAGTTGTTTGATATGATTAACAAGAGGGCACTATAGAAAGTTAAAGTTCTAAAGCAACACGAAGTGAATGTCTCAGTTCGCTGAGTGTTTGCCTAGCATACATGAAGTCCTGGGTTTGATCCCCAGCACCATGTAAAACCAGACATGGTTGCCTATGCCTGTAACCCCAGTACTGGAGAGATGGAGGCAGGAGGATCATTCTCAGTAGTGAGTGAGTTTGAGGACAGCTTGGTCTATGAGACTCTCTCTCTCTCTCTCAAAAAAAAAAAAAAAAAAGAAAAGAAAAGAAAAGAAAAGGAAAAGCAGGGTAGAAGGTGGAGCTAGAGGGGATGGCTCAGAGGTTAAAATCTGCTTCCTGCTCTTCCAGAGACCCGGAGTTTGGTTCCCAGCACCCACACCAGATGACTCACAACTAACTGCCTATAACTACAACTCCAGAGACTCCAACACCCTCTTCAGGCTTCCTCAGGCACCAGCACCACATGACATACATTTGCAAAGACATATATGCATAAAAATAATCTTTTTAAAAAGCAGAGTGGGATAACAATAAATCAAGTTTTCATTTGCTGGCAAAACCATCAGAGGCATAGCAGGGAGCAGGGGGTATGAGCCCAGCACTCAGGGTATAGGCTAGGGTGTGGCATGTTGCGGTTCACCTTACCCCATGCTCTGGGTGTTGGGCCTCTGGTTTTGTTGTAAGGAGAGATGAGGAGTAGTAAACATTAACTAAGATTTCCTAAATTTAGCAGGACAGACGTCTGGAACCTTCACTCCTAGTTAACCTCACTGCTATAGAGAGAAAGCCAAGGGAGAAGAAGGGTGTGTGAAGAAGGGCCTGCGAAGAGAGAATCAGAACCCTGGCAGAAGGCACAAGCACTCATGACCCCCCACCCCCAATGATGCTAAGTCGCTCCAGCACCAACTTCCCAGGAGGAAAGAACCCGTCTGATCTAGAAAGGCAGCCATAGAACCCCACCACCACCTTTTCAGGGAATTAGCCATCCTAGAAAGGTCACGTGTCATGGGTGGGGCGAAAGGACTATTCTGGCATCGCCCCGACCCTAGGGATAATGACCGGTTAAGATATTTAAGGCTCACACTCCTTCAAACCCCTCCCATCCTTCGCACGTCTTAAGTTTGAGCCGCCTTTGCCCCCAATACAACCCCAGTGTAGCCATCGGGTATGAGGGGATAAAGTTTCTCCCCGGTCCAGACGCGATATTTTTCTTCTCTGGAGCGGAGGAGAGAGAACAGTCCCAGAACTTGAGGCGAGAGAAGGGTCTAAATCGCACCCTCTGGGGGTCGGGGGAGATGGGTCCATTACAGTAAGCGAGGGAATGAGGGGCTGCCCAGCGAGCCCGGGGTACGGACTCCGCGAGTGCTCGTTCGGGGAAGGGCGGGGACGCGGGCGCTGCGGCTGGCTCGGGCTAGCTCCGCTCCGGGGACATCTCTTCCCATCTAGCGCTCCCAGCTCTTTCCAGGGTCGCTCTCTCCGCCCACCGGGAATCCTTCCTTCCTCTTCCTCGGGCACTGCCTGGCCCAGTTCCAGCACCAGGCCCGGGCGATGCCTTCTCAGCCCCGCGCAGAGGCGCCCCATCCCCGGAGCCCGATCTGCTGCCCCTGGCTTCGGTCGCCTAGGACTACTCAGGGTCTCTGGCCGGGCTCCATGCACCCGAGCTCGTCCTTCTAGGTTGGGACTCGGATGCTCAGTCTCCTCTGGCTAATTTCCCTCTGTCAGCAACCCCGGCCCGCCTCCCTAACTCCCGCTTTGCCGCGCTCCTAGCTCCCGCTTCCAGGGTCAGGGTCCTGCTCAGGTCAGGTCCTGAGTCCGGGAGGAGCAGGGAACAGAGCTCCGTCCTCCCTCCCAGGTTCGGTCCTCCGCAGCCCTGCCTGGGTGGCTCTCAGGATCCCCGTCCCGCTCCGTCCCTCCTGCGCCGTGTTCTCGAAGGTCCCGGGGTCGGTCCCTGTCTCCCGGGTCCTCTGCCCCGGCTCACCCCGGCTCGGCGCAGGAAGCAGCAGCAGCAGCAACAGTGGCGGCGGCGGCGGCAGCAGAAACAGCAGGAGCCGGGGCCGGCGCAGCGCGGGCGGGCGGAGCAGGGACGCGGTGTGCGTTGCAGCCATGGGGCTCTCGGTCCGCTGGGCTCGGCGACGCGCGGCGCTCCCCGGGGGCCTCCGGCGGGCTCACAGCGTC
>NW_008341028.1:5677892-5699146 GCF_000622305.1 Nannospalax galili
CCAGCCCCCTCTCCCCGGAGGCCGGGTCTGAGGAACAAAAGAGCCGGAGAACGCTTTAAGCGGCCGGACATTCCCGGCTGCGCGGCGGACGCGCCCCCTGCGCTTTGAACTGGAGCCGGAGCGGCCCGCAAGGTCTTGGGCAGCAGCAGAGTAACCCCTCCTCCTCGCGACCGGTCAGACTCGAGGAGGGAAGTGGAGACCACTGTGGAGTGGGTCCCGGCTGCGGAGAAACACGCAGAACTGAGGGATTTGCTCTCTCCCACTCTTTCTGCGGTTCCCTCTTGCACAATGTCCAAGTCTGTTTTAATTCCCTAAAAGCGGCTCAAAGTTGTCAGAGATTCGGCATTCTCTAGGTTCTTGGTCCATCCATTCAAAGGATGGGTCGAGTAGCTGTAAAACTGGCCTATCTAGACTGAGGAGTTGTGGCCTGGGAAGAGGAGCTCTCCAAAGTACAATAATAAGATCCCAAAGTAACTCCTACTCCCACTCCGGTCCTGCCTGCTGCCCTGCCCAAGCACCCCTGGCAGTCATTCTTTGAGTTGATCTGAAAACTGAAGACAAAAGAACTCTCCCCAACTTTGCAGACCTTTACAAGCACAAGTCTTGGGCAAATGACCTGGTAATGGGAAAGTAGAGATGCCATTGCCATCTCTATGCCATAGGTTTCTGACATATAAGAAGGCAGTTCTCTGTGAGATCGAGTTTGGTCTACATAGTAAATTCCAGGCTAGCTGGGGCTACAGGGAAACCCTGTCTCAAAAAGACCAAAAAAAAAAAAAAAGAAAAAAAAGAAAAAAAAATGGCAATAGAGGTTCTATTTGAGAGTCTTTCAGGAGACATGTATGTCGCTGGGGCATCTTCAATCTTTGCCTTTCACTATTGTATGCAATGACGTTACTATCAAAATTATAAAGCATCTACCAATTCCTGGAGATTTAAAGGTGTCAGTGTCTTCTTCAAACAGCCTTTGCTCACCTGATATGCTCATCTGAGGACCTCTTAACAGGTTCTCAAGTAGCCCAGCCTGGCTTCAAGCTCACTGTGTAGCAGAGATTGACCTTGAACTCCTTGATCCTCCTGCCTCCACCTCCCAGATACTGGGATTACATGTGAGTGCCACCATGCTGGGCCTAAGTCTCACTTTCTTTCTTTTTGTATATTTATTTATTGCCAGGTGTGGTGGCGCCCACCTTTAATCCCAGCACTTGGGAGGCAGAGGCAGAAGGATCTCTGTGAGTTCAAGGCCAGCCAAGGCTATAGGGAGACCCTGTCTCAAAAAGACCAAAAGAAAATATTTTATTTATTATTTTTATTATATATGCTTACAAGTTTGTTGGTACACCCATGTTGTGCAATGCCTGTGGAGGTCAGAAGAGGGTGTCAGATCCCCTGGAACTGGAGTTATGGACAGTTGTTAACTGCAATGTGGATGCTGGGATTCGAACCCCATTTTCTGCATGAACAGCCAGTGCTCTTAACTGCTGAGTCATCTCTCCAGACCCCTAAGTCTCTCTTTCAAGATTTATTTTTATTATTTTTATTTATGTGTGTCTGTGTTTGTCTGTGTGTGGGTATATGCACATGAGTGCAGGTGCCCTGGGAGACCAGAAGAGGATGTTGGATCCCTAGAGCTGCAGTTTTGGGCTGTTGTGAGCTGCCCAACCTGGGTGCTGGGAACAGAACTTAGGTCCTCTGGAAGAGCAGCAAGGACTCTTAACTACTGAACCATCTTTACAGGCCCCTAAGTCTCTCTTTTGATATAACTCTGGAATTGGGACAGGAGTGTTAACCATATATAAAACTAGCTTGGTACAGTTCAGTGAAGAAGTGCAGGCCTCAGACTGTCATGATGGCTCAGCAGGTAAGGGCATCTGCTGCCAAGCCTGACCAGCTGAGCTCCATCCCTGGGACCCACATAGTAGAAGAAGAGAATGACGCCCACAAGTTGTCTGTTGGCCTCCATACTCAGGCTGTGGCATGCATATGAACACACACACACACACACACACACACACACACACACACGATAAATAACTATAAAATTTTTTTGATTAAAAAAAATAGTCAAGGGCCTGGAGAGATGGCTCAGCGGTTAAGAGCACTGACTGCTTTTGCAGAGGACCTGAGTTCAATTCCTAACACCCATATGGCTGCTGTGAACTGTCCTTAACTCCAGTTCCAGGGGAATCCGAAGACCTCCACAGCATTGCATGACATGGGTGCATTCACATACATGCGGGCAATACACTCATACACATAAAATAAAAATAATAAATAAAATATTTAAAAAAATAGTCCAGGCCTCCAAAAACCAGATGCCAATAGGCAGACAAGTCTTCTAATGCTAGGGTTTGCACAGCGCAGGGACTCAGCACTGTAGTAGCAACTGGAAGATGAGGCCAAGACACAAGCCCGGAGGCTTGTGAGCAGTGGGAGGCAGTGGAGAAATTCAAGATCAGAAACCCCAGTCTGCTGTGGCCTCAGATGATTTCACTGAGTAAGGGCAGGAGTGAGGCCTCTAAGGCAGTAGGAAAGGTAGTAAAGGAGGGGCCTCCCTGGAGCCTCAAGTCCTGGAACGCCCTCCTGCAGGCCTTGAATCATCAGCAACCCCTTCTTGGCATGTCCTGGACTCCAGAGAGGTCAAATTGGTGTCCTGAATTGCTGTCATTTTAAATTCATCTTGACAAGTGTTTAATTCTTCTTTATCACAACACTTGGTCTGAAAGTGATATGCAAATAATGGCTATTCTGCTGCACGCAAAACATGCAGTATCTCTCTGTATGATCTGTCAATTAACTCTGGGTCTGGCTCACCAGCCACTATGGGGGTGGTCCTGGGCATGGCAGCCTCTGGTTCATGGTTCCTTCCAGTGGAAAAATACAGTCTAGGCCCCTTAAAGTTCTCAGGAAAGGGCAGCTGTTGATTGCAATCCTGAGATGTGTGTGGGGAATGAGTGTGGAGTTTTGTGAGATTGTATGCACAATAGAGTTGATGGATACCAGCGTATTTATTGAAGATGAGTATGCATGTATGAATCTAAGAGTATACATAGCAAGAGTGTCCAACCTGCAACTAGCAGAAGAGCTATGAATGCAGCAGCCCTTTGTGTTTGCAGACCACAATGTCATGTTGCAATGTCAAAAAGTTAGACACCCCTGGACTATAGCCACAGTGCCTAAGTGTGTGGATGTGCAGTCTCAAATAATTGAATAACCAGACTGGAGCCCACAACCGTTTCCTTGTACCCCAGAGAAGTATGTAGTCAGATGAAGATTCCCCAGAGAACTCAAGTGCCATCGTTGAAGGATGTCTCATTCAGAGTAATGAACCCAATCTTCCCCATGTGTGGTGTACTTGTTTGTTTGAGGCACTGGGGATCAAATCCTGGGCCGGGCATTATATGTGATGGGTAAGCACAATTACATTTCCAAATGTTTTATAAGATTTATTTATATATTTATTTATATGTGAATGTGTCTGAGTATATATATGTGCACTGTGTACATGTACAGAGTCCAGAGAGGGTGTTGGGTGTCTTCTATCACTCTCCACCTATTTCTTTAAGGCAGAGTCTCTACCTGAACCAGCGGCTCCAGTTTTCTTGACTAGGCTGGAAACCAGCAAATTTCAGCAATCCTCCTCTCTCTGCCCTCTTTTGAATTGGGGTTACAGGCATGCACAGGATGCCCAGCTTGTTACATGGGTTTATTCTATCCTCATAAGTGTGCAGCAAATGTTTGTTTTTGTTTTTTTTTGAGACAGGGTCTCCCTGTAGTGCCAGCTGTCCTGGAACTCACTATGTAGACCAGGCTGGCCTTGAACTCACGGAGATCTACCTGCCTCCGCCTCCCAAGTGCTGGGATTAAAGGCATGTGCCACCATGCCCTGCTGCAACAAATGCTTTTATGGAGCCATCTCTCCAGTCTATAAATGGAAGTTTATTTCTTAAGTGCCTACTAGGGGGGGAAGAGGATTCTTTTTTTTTTCCCTCCTTGGGTGACTATCTGCTCTTTAACCTCAAAACCTACCATTTCCCATCCCAGTAAAAAATAAATGCCCCATGAGGGGATGACTAAGGAAACTCTAGTCATTGGCTTGATAAAAAAAAAAGCAAAAAAAACAACAACAACAAAAAAACATGTCCTGGGGCTGGAGAGATGGCTCAGCAGTTAAGAAGAGCTCTTACTGCTTTTGTAGAGGACCCAAGTTCAGTTCCCAGCACTCACATCAGGCGACTAACAACTTTGTGTAACTCCAGATCCTGAAGATCTGACACCCTCTTCTGATCTCCATGAGCACATGCATGCATGTGGCACACATAAACTCATGTTCACACACACACACACACACACACACACACACATACACATAAATAAAAATATTCTTTTTTAAGTTGAAAAAAAGGTACAACACATCTGGAAAATAGTTTATTAATTCATTACAGGGACAGATACATGATCAATGCCTTAGTGTAACGCTAAAGAATATCATATTTGTATGGAGGAGAAAAGATGCTGGAAAAATATAAATAATACAGCATAAACTAAGCATAGACAATTAAATGAGCAAGTAAGCATTGAGTACATGTGTCATGCATCAAGAAAAGGAAGATTTTTAAATGAGACTCAAAAGAGCTTAAGGCATCCATGGTAGGTGACAAAGGGATTAATACCCTGTAAAAGGCCAATAGACTCCTTTCTAATAAAAACCGCAGCTACAAAGACACGAACCTAACACTTCCCAATTACTCAGAGCCCAAATCATATATAACACTAGTTGAGTAATGGCTACTCTCTTATCAACTGTGAGTTATAGGCAGATATCAGATTTATTACTTATTTGCTTTTGAGAAACAATTTTCCACCCAACCTAATGGGTTATAAATTGTCTCATTTGCAGTTATTTAATTTAAACCAGAACCTCAGTGCCTGTTAAACAAGAACATGAAAAATGACTATGTGGTGTAATGCTAAGAGCCTACTGTTAAAATGGCTATTTCATTCAAAGCAGATTTTTTTTTTCTAAAAAAAAAAAATCAAACCAGCAAAATAAAATGAAGCTTTTGACCTTCAGAGAAATGACAAAACATACACAAGTGGTGTTGGCTGTGGCCACACTGAACACTACAGAAGTAGTACAAGTGACAATCTTGCCTTTAACGAGATATGAAACCGACATTAATAATCTTTAGTGTTATCATAGGCTGGCTGAGGAGGGGGAAATGTAGGTGAGGTGTCAAATATGAGTGACACCCGAGGGTAATAAACACAGATGCTTTCAAGGGCTGAGGAGGCTGCAACTCTGCTGAAAGACATTTCACCGAGAGAGACCGAGGGGGGGGTATAGAAGATAGCCTGGTTATTTCTAATTTGGCCTAGATGCCAGAGTTAACGCTTAATGTGCCGATCAGTTAAAATGCATTGTGAGGCAGCAAATACCCCACATTCTATGCTCCTGGAAGAGGGCTGAGGGCTGAGATAAGAAATCAAACAGCTGACATGTCTTTCACGACACAGGAAATACAAGGCAAGCTTGTCCCTGTGTGGAAAGTCAACAGAAGATGATTTTGGATTCAATTTAAAGGAAAACAAAACAAAATGAGCCAGTCATTCTTTTTTTTCTTGAGCAAAGACCTCCCTTCTAGTATCTTGGAGGAGACTCTTCCTACCTCAGATCCAGTCAGGTTCAAAGCTCAAGGGGTAAGGATCTGGGCCACGGCTCCCCTAACTCCACTCCCCTCACCCTCTTTAACTTCAGCCAGGCCTGGAGATGGTGTAGTGCAAACCTGCTTTCTTGTGCAGGAGGGAGGCAGTCACTTTATTCCAACCCTCAGGGTTTCAGTCCCTTTCCCCTTCTCAAAATTCCCCAGTGCAGTCTGGATTCATCAGTTCCCTGGAAAACCCTCCAGGGAATCTAGAGGGTCTTTTCTAATCCTTTCTAGAGTGGGCCATCTGTCCAGGGAGGGGGTTGGCAGAGAAGTAGTAGGGACACAGGGTCACACTATGGCCTGAAACGCCATGAGGTAGTCATGTTGTTAGGGAAGGATGCATAGGTTGAACTCAGGGAGGAGAAGCAAAGGATACAGTGACAGGCAAGAGAGACAGAAGAGAGCTGGAGAGAAGGGGAAACGGAAGTGAGGGAAGGAAAGATATCAGGGGGAGGAGAAGTGACCCAGAACCAGGGGAGCCAGGTGAAAAGACACATCACTAGAGCAGTAAGGGAGACAGAAGAGGGGACAGGGAGAGAAAGCAGATTTCTCAAACCAGGCACTTCCCAAATTACAATCAGGTGCAGAGTTGCGTGAAGGAGAGGGGAGCTGAGCCTTAGAAGGCCTGGGGATGAAGGCCATGTCGCTGCAAGTTACAACATTAGGCCTGCAGGATCGAATGGCACTCGGCTCAGCCTAGCCAAGAGCAGAGGGGCTGGGACTGTCTTTGTAGACAGGGCATTAGAGACACTCTTAGAGTGTGTAATAAAGGCTGGGTGACAAAGGTGTGGCCCTCAGGGCTGGCACTGATCACTGGGCACACTGTCCTGTCCTGGATGATCAATTAGACCACACTGACCACTACATAAGAGGGGTAATGTTTCCCAGCTCACTAACCAGTATATACACATGACTTCACACGTGTCCATACAGAGCTGTGTCTCATGTCTTTTCTGTATCACAAACATGTCACAGAATATAGGGGAGTGAGTAAAGTTCTTCTCCTCCTAGCCAAAGCATCTTAAGAGGTGCCAAAGAGCTTGTTGATATCTGCAATACACACATGTATATGTGTGGCCATGCATGTCATGATGTCCTGTGGGCCATAAGAACCTGCCTCAAAGTATACCTTCTGCTCAGGAGAGTGGAGGAGAGGAGGAGACAGGGGCCCTGGGCAGGCTTGGGCTAACTGCTTTGAGGGCACAGGGCTTTGGGTTGGCTGTTCCCAGGGGCCTCCTCAAGAGCCTTGCTGGGCTGGAGGTTTGGGCAAGGGCAGGAAGCACTGGCTGCCTCTGGTAGGCAGGTGAGCCTATCTGGCCCAGGGGATTCCTGCTCACACCCTTCCAGCTCCCTGCCCAGCCAGTCTCCCCCTTGTGACATATCCACAACCCCAGAGGTGGGAGCCAGAGTCTCTGCAGGCAAGGGCTCTTCAGGCTCAGGTTCCAGGCCTTGGAGATGGAGGTCAGGGCTCCCTTTGGATGCACCGAAATTGGAGTGGACAATGACCTCGGCCTCCACCTGGTTCCTACAGGCTGGGGGAGGCTTCTTCCTCCCATTTTCCTGATAGAGCAGAGAACAAAAGACTAGATGAGCATCACTGAGCCATCATCAGAAAAAATGATCAACATATGTGGGGTAAAGAGAGGTTAACTCTCCCATCATATGTGTGACAAGCACTGTCGCATTAAAGTCAATGCTCATACCCCAGCAAAGGCAGGAAAATATGGAATGTCATTCATTTGCCCTTAACCAGGCTTCCAGAAAGTATCAGACACAGTCAGTATCTCTACAAATAGCAGGGGGGGCTGGATGTATGGGGGTCAGGCCACCCTCAGATTCACCATAATTCTACAGTGGGCTACTTAGGTCTGGGTACAGAAGGAACTGTATCTAAACTGTCCTGTCTGTTACCCAGTCACCCTTGGAGGCTCCAGGGTCTCTTGAATACAATGCTGTCCCCAGGAGTCCTTTCCCTGGAAAAGTTCCCACCCACATATCTCCAGAGAGCTCAATCTTTTCTCTTCACAGCACAGGGACCCTTTCCTTCTGCCTCCCCATCTTCTACCTCCTATTAGATCACAGACCTTTATAGCATCATACACCAGCGCCTGGAGCAATAATGTCTGCCCAGTTCCAGCTGGAGGCAGCAGGGCATGGGTCAGAGCAGGCCTGGAACATCCCTGGGGCAGCTCACAGCTTGCCCAGGAGCCTGCCCAGCTCGGTCCACTTGGCTGAGCCCAGGAGATCTATATAGAAGAAAGAAGGGGACATTAGGGGCATACAGAGCTGGGCTGGGAGGGGGAAGTAAACAGGGGGCAGGAAAGTAGTACTCAGACTCTTGGACCCCTGCTATCTCCAAACAGGTTCCCTGCTAAGGCGAAGGGGTGGTGGGGAGCACCGGAAGGGCAGAGTCACAAGCCTGATACAAGATGCTGTACAAAGCCAGAGGCTTCCAAGTCTAGGGAACTCTTCCTTATCACAAAGGCAGAGGGAGGGACAGGAGGACTGAATAACACTAACACTTGGACAGGGTGTGGGACCACTGCAGCACTTAGGGGACCTGTCCCACAGGGGCCTCACCTTATCCTGGTCCCGGTCCCATTTGACCATAGCCAAGGTAACTAGCCTCTTCTCTCCATATTAGGGAAGCAAGGAGGGACCAGAGTGCTTTGAGCAAACACATCACTGGGGCCCTCCCAGATGAGAATGAGGCTGGTTACTCTGAGGGGATGGAGAAAGGAACAGGCTTCTTTCTGACAGCTGGCCCGAGACCAGGTGTGTCTCACAGTCACAAGTTGTGCTCTGGTGCCTCCTGGTGTCTCATTTGGGAATGGGACCCTATGTGTGGCTCTGACCTACCCAGACTCCAGACTCACCTTTCTCTTGGAGTGGCCTCGGCAGTCTGAAACACTGCCACCCATAAGGCTGTGCACCTCAGCCTTGTCCTCCACATCTGAGGGTGACAGGGACCAGTCCTGAGGGTGGGGATGCACGAGGGACTCCAGCTCATGGGCAGCAGGGAGACTCGGGGGGCCCAACCGGGCTCTGGAGTACAGTGCTGGGTTCCCAGAGGTGGCTGTGGAGGACAGACCTGGGAGGGATTCCCTGCAAGGGATGATGGGAACAAGGTCAGGGTCAGAGTGGGGAGTGGACTTGGTTTTCCAGTGTGTGCAACTAGTAGAAGAGGACTATCGTCCAATCAGCCTGACCCCACAAAACACTCCATTCCTTTCTTGGCTCCACACATGGAGATGTGAGGGCTCTTTCCAAGTTGCTGGCAACTACGAAGGAAGTTCACAGGCTGGCTCTGCCTATCCTGGCTGAGATGGGGAGACTGGGACTTCCTAAGTCCATTCTGCACGCCTATGAGAAAATCAACCCAGTTGTTCATCTCGAAATTCTAATAAATAATCATCTTATCTTTGTGGTGCTGAGGATGGAACCCAAGGCCACATACAAGCTAGGCAAATGCTCTATCAGCCTCCCCATAGCCCTAACTTTAATGAGGCTGCATGGCCGGCCGGGGCCGGGGCTGGCAGGGTTCATGTTCTCTCCTTTGTCCACTCTGTAACCCTTTCTGGAAACCTCTCTCAGTTACACTGGCTCCCTGGCCCACCTGTGGGGGCTTCGTCGAAGTCCAGCACACATGCAGGCCAGAAGGCAGAGAAGGCCCAGGCAGACACCCACGATGATGCCCGTGACGGAGTGCACATCCAAGGAGTCTGTGGGAGGGGGGGGAAGGACAGTTCAAGGACAGAAGGGCACAGTGGTCCTAGATTCAGATGGTAGGGTGCTTCCACAGAAGATGGCTAGCCTCTGCTTGGCCCTTTGGAAACAATCACTGTTTTCTGATTGGAGGATAAAAGGCCCCATGGGGCTCCATACTATTCCCATCACGGTCCTCCCTGTGCAATACATCCATATTGTCTATCATCACAAAACCTGCCTTTATAGAAACAGCTTTTCAGTGAAGCACACCTCCACCTGCCATCAGGGCTGTTTTCACAGTGTATAACATGCAGCTATGCAGGGCCTATACCTAGACGGGCTCCATGCATGTTATATATGTACATATGTGTGTGTGTCCTATGGAGGTCAGAGGTCCACATCAAGTGTCTTCCTTAATCACTCTTCTTTTTTTTTTAAATAAAAGATAGGGTCTCACTATGTAACCTTGGCTGGCCTAAAATTCACAGTCTAGACCAGGCTAGTCTCTTGTAGAGATCTGCCTGCCTCTGCCTCTGCCTCTGCCTCCTGAATGCTGACATTGAAGGTGTGAGCCATGGACCACCTCACCCAGCCTTTTCTTTCTTTCCTTTCTCTTTCTTTCCCCTTCCTTCCTTCCTTCCTTCCTTCCTTCCTTCCTTCCTTCCTTCCTTCCTTCCTTCCTTCCTTGGGTGCTGGGAATCAAACCCTAGTCCTCTGCAAGACTACCCAGTGCTCTTAACTGCAGAGTCACCTCTCCAGCCCCTTTTTAAGTTTTTTTTGAGACAGGGTCTTCCAGTAGCCCCAGCTGACCCGGAACTCTATGTGTAGACCAGGCTGACCTTGAGCAAACAGAAACCCACCTGCCTTTGCCTCCCAAGTGCTGGGATTAGAGGTATGTGGCACCATACCCAGCCCTTATAATAATTTTTCAATAAAGGGCCCCGAACTCTCATTTTGCATCCCAGATGAACCCTGCAAGTTATGTAGCAAGTCCTGCTACACACATACCCCTTTATAGAGCTAGTCACTTCACCAAGCTAATCCTCTAGTCAAAGCAATCTTCCCCAAGAAACTGTCCCTCTCTCTAGAACAAACTCCTGAAAGTTGTCTTCTGTCCTCCTCAGGTGTAAATAAATAAATAATAGAAACTGCCTCTGCTGAGCTGACCTGTCCACCAAGCTGCCACTGTTCCACCCCACATTCTCCCTTCAAATGTGTCCTGTCTCTGCCAAGTCTGGAGGGCCAAGACCCAAAGTCACAAAAGTACAGTATCCAGTGGCAGGGCCTTGGGAGCCCTTCATCCAGGTGTGCTTGGACCCCAGGTTTCCCTAAGGACCTCCTTCCTCCTGCCTCGTACCTGAGAGTGTCTCCTGGAGAGTGATCACATCCTGCAGGTGGGAGAAGGGCCCAGGTCCCACCTCTGTGCGAGCCCCCATCTTAAAGAAGTACCGAGTGTCACTCTCCAGGCCATGTACCTCTGCGCTGAAGATGTTTCCTGGGGCAGAAGCAGAGAGCAGGGTGATGGGCAGAAGGCCAGAGGCAGAGCTGGTGAGCCAGCTTTGCCATAAGACAGGAGCTTCTGCCTCCCCGTCAAGAAGCCCCCAGAAGACTCTCATGATTAACTCAGCCACCTAAGAGGGTGGGAGGGCAAGGAGTCCTGGCATACTCTTGCCTAAAGTCTTGATGGTGGGTGTTCTCACCCTCTGTGGTGAGCAGCGTCCACTGGTGCTCCGGTTGAGTGTGGTTGTCACTATAGAGGATCAGATATTCCACAATCTCGCCATTAGGTTCTGTGGGGGGACACCAGTGCAGCCGGACAGTGGATGGTGTCAGGGGGCTCAGACGCAGGTCAGAAGGAGGAGTGGAGGGCCCTACAGTACAGGGGAGGGGGTGAGGAGTCAGAGACACAGAGATCCCCAACTAGGGGTGTCTGGGAGTCAGGGGATGAGGGCATGGTCTTCCCTTCTTCCTTTTCAACTGGAACAAGCAAAGAGGAGGTCTGGTCCTGTTTGGGGGAATTTCTGGAACCTCAGGGTTCTGAGGGGTGCTTCAAAAGGGAGGGCTGCCTGCTAGTGGCACATGGTGGGGGGCAGTGGACACTCACGGTCAGGCAAGGTGGAACGTTCCACCACAGAGCCAAAAGGCCCATCCATGTCCACGCCATGGGACTGCACGGCAAACTCGTACTTGGTGAATGGCTTCAGCCCGCCAATGAGGATATCTTCTCCAGAGCTGCCAGGGCAGGGAGTGGGCTAGCACCTTCAGGCATGCTCCAAGCTGGGCAGAACCCCACACCTAAGCCCCTGTTCCCACCCTCAGGGGAGCTGCTCCTTGGGGCTACTAACACAAACACACATACAGCCAGGTGACCTATGAAGAGGACTGATATATGCTGTTTCATGTCTAATCTCCAAGATAGACCCTCCTCCACCCCACCTTCCAGGAAGCCTTTCTGGATTAATTCAAGTTATTCTGTACCCCCGAGGAGCCAACCAGTCACCTCTGAGGCATCTTTTCCTTGGCTTAGTTTGTATCTCTGTTGCCTTTTACTGAGCATTTTCTCAAGTCAAACTAGCAGCTCCAAGGGCCATCTCCTTCACAACAGGAGCGCAGGACTCTCCCCAGCAGATTGGAGACTGAGTTTAGAGTAACAGGTCAGTCCTGTGCCGCTCTTTTCAAAGAGCCTGTCATGAGGAGATGGGACCAAAGGAGTCTTTCACTGTTACCCTTTGGTCAGCAGGCAAGGAAGAGACCCCTGTGCAGATCTCAGACATGCCCTTCTAAGAGCTGAGCCCCTGGGGCCCTGTTCTGTCACCTCTGATGTCCCCCCACCTTCCTTCAACATTAGCCCCTTGCTTATACCTGGTGTAGTATGTGACCAGGGAGGCATTCCTGAGCCCCCAGGGTCCGAAACGTACAGTGTAGTTGACAATCTTGACGGTGGTGAAGTCTGGCTTCTTCCACCGAAGCCAAATGGAGGTGGAGCTGTTTGACTCAGCATGGACGTGAGCAGGAGGTAGAGGTGGCCCTCTCTGGATAGGCAGGTCTAGAAGGGAAAACCAGAGTGTGGGGAGAGGGGAAGGATGTGCATAGTTCCTAACGTTCTCTCTTTGCCCTCCCCGACACATGGTTGAGACATGGTCTCATTATGTACTAGACCAGGCTGGCCTCCAACTCTCGATCCTCTTGCTTCTGCCTCCCTGGTACTGTGTGACACCATGACTGGTGCTGGCCTGCTCTTTTGATCCTGTGAGTTGAGTGGCATTATTCCCATTTCACTGATACTGCAACTGGGACTCTCAAGAGTTGAAGTGATTTTTGCCAAAGTTACACATACAGAGGTCTGTGAATCACTGGTGACTATGTGGCACAGGCAGCATGCCATGACTCTGAAACCAGGCCACCGTGGGTCAAATCCCAGCTCTGCTACTTAATAGCTGTGTGACTTTGGAGAAGTCTTTTAAGGTAGCTGTGCCTCCATTTCCTATTCTGTGTGTGGATCTGCTGATGGTAGCTAGCTTACCAGGTTTTCTTTTCTTACTATATTTTTTAATTAATTGATTTATTTTATGTGTATGAGTGTTATGCCTGCATGTATATAAGTGCACTTGTTTTGTGCAGTGCCTGAGGAGGACAGAAGAGGGCCGCTGGATCCCCTGGAACTGGAGTTTCAGACAGTTGTTAGCCACCATGTGGGTCCTCTGCAAGATCAGCCAGTGCTCTTAACCGCTGAGCCATCTCTCCAGCCCTTTATTTATTTTTTTTATGTGTATGATTGTTTGTCTGCATGTATCCAAATGTACCTGTATGTGCAATGACCATGGAGGTCAGAAGAGGGTAACAGTGCCCCTGGAACTGGAATCTTATTGGCCTTATTGGCCACCATCTGGGTGCTGGGAACTGAACCTGGGTTCCCTGGAAGAGCAGCCAGTGCTCTTAACCATTGAGCCATCTTTCTAGCCCCACTGTATTTCAAGATTTTTAAAATTATTATTTGTGTCATGTGTGAGGGTTCCTAAGGAGGCCAGAAGAGGGCGTTGGATTCCCTGAAGCTGGACTTATAAGTGGGTGCTGTTCTGGGAACTGAGCTCAGGTCCCCTGGAAGAACAGCAAGTACACTTGACTGCTGAGCCACCTCTGCTACCCCCATTTATTTCTTGTGGGGGAGGAGGTGTATCATTACACACATGTGGAGGTCAGAGTTCAGTTTGCAGGAGTCAGTTCTCTACTTCTACCATATGGATCCTGGGGATTGAACTCAGGTAGTCAGGCTTGTGGCCAGCACCTTTACCCACTGAGCCATCTCACTGGCCCGCTCATGGGGTACTTACGAGGATTAAATTAGTTAATACTTATAAAGAAGCTAGGAAAGTGTTTGGTATACAGTGTGTATTGTTTGATGACAAATGTTTTTTATATAAACATAAAATAAAATAAACTTCATGAGAGCAGGTACCTTATTCATGTTGTTCATCACTAAATTTCCAGAACAGAGCTGGCACGTGGTAGTCAGTAAAATATTTGCTGAATGAATAAATGAACAAACTGGAATTAGAACCTAGGTTTCTTGGCTTTTGATTGAATGCTTTTCCTGCTAAATTACCTGGTTGAAAAATCAGCCTGAGGTTAGGGAGTGGTAAAAGTGTCAGTATGGATCACTGAAGTGACCAAGCAGGACCACTAGGTATCACAGCACAGTGCAAACCCTTACTGAGGAACCAGGGCTCCTGGTCCTAATCTGGATTCCCATGTGGCTTTAGACAGAATCTCACTATATAGCCTTGGCTGGCCTTGAACTCACAGAGATCCATCTGCCTCCTGGGTGCTGGGATTAAAAGTGTGTGCCAAACCTCAGCCAGCCCCTAAGTCTTTTGACATTGCAGAATGGTGTCATCATCTACAAAGTTCATGCTGGAGAACTTCATAGTTGAGTCCCACAAACACAAATCTTATATGTTTTAAGTTAACAGTTTTATGTTGGGCAGTGGGTTGAACATCACCAGTAAATCACAGAGAGATACTCTTTCTGCCTAGAGTTGTGGGATAATCTGATGGGTCCCTGTGGTACAGGTGGATATGTTTAAAAACTGTCTCAAACTCAAACTTGGAGTCAGGAATCATAGCATCAACCTGGAGTTTCCACATTAGTTCTGCTCAGTTGGAGAATGAGGCTGCATGTTTGAAAGCAGTGGGGCTTCTCTGCAGGAGGATGGAAGAGGACTCAGGCCCAGCAGGATGAGCTTGGAGGTGGTGGACTGCCAAGCTGGCAGTTGGGTGGTAAGGGGAGCCAGGCTCTCTCAGGCCCCTCCCTCCACCCCTCACCTGGCGTGGGTGCCTTCTCTGTCTTGCCCTTCCACACTGCCGCGTAGCCATCCTCGTGTTTGTTGAATGCCACAAGCTTTACCTCGTACAATCGTCCAGGAACTGGGGAAGGCCACAGGAGTCACTCAGGGTTTGAGGGACATCTGTGATCACTATACCCCCCGCTCCCCACACTCCTTCTGGAACCCCAGATTTCGACTTGTCAGGCTCACCATCTTCCCTTGCCCAGGCCTGCTCACCTAGCTGGGTCAGCTCATACTGCTTCACTTTCTTCTTGAGCCGGACCGGCCCTACATCCCAAGCCTGGTCTCCGCGGCCGCCAGGAGGACGGTCAATATCAGCCTCCTCCTCTGCCCCCACTTCACGCCAGTACAATTTGTAGCCAGAGATCTGGGTGGGGTGAGGGGGCGGTTGCCATGACACCACCAGGGACTCCGTCTTTGCCCGCACCTTCAACTCTGCAGGGGCAAAGGGGACTGGGGGCATAGAAGGATGAAGGGGACAGGAATTAGAGATGGTGAGTGAAGAGGCCAGGGAGGTTGGGGGATGGTTGGCGATAGGAGTAGTGAGAGTTCTACCAGAGCTTTTCCAAAGCTGCTCCACCACAAGGTGGCTATAATACAGCATGCTAAGCATACGAGGGTCTGCTGGGCTTGCAGAAAACAGCAGGGAGCGCCTCTGCCTTCCCAATGCATCAAGTATATGGGGGCACAATGGATCTGTCTGTGATGGGGCAGGGGTGGATTCTGGCTTCAAGGGTATAAAATACCCACACCACCCAACCACACCTACTATCCCATCCTGTCCCTGCAGCTCCATACCATGGCTCTGGTTGTGCGCACCAGGTGTCCTGTGCTGCATCCACTGGGAGGGGGTCCCATAGCCGGCGCCAGTGCCAGCCGAAATTCGGACTTGGTAAACCTTGTTCGGTTGAAGCAAATTTAACGTAAGCTGGGTCTCATTTCCTGGTACTTCAGTGGAGAAAACCTGGTCTTCTAGGACAGAAAAGATGGGCTGCTGGGTCTCCATTGGGGGCCAAGATCTCTAAACTTGCTACACTGACTCTTCCACTTCAGATCCCAAGATCTTCTGCCCTACCTCACCCCCTCAGCATCCGGGTGAGATCCAGGAGTGTAGGTTGACTTTGGAGACTCCAGCTCCAGCTGATGCAGCCCATTTGCCTTGGCTCAGCATGGAGAGATCACTACATTCTCATTCTCTCTCTCTCCCTCGCATTGTCAACAATCATGAGTACACACCCAGAGTGCAAGGTTGAAGGCTGGCCTGAAGGGCCATCAGCAGCACCTGGTCTTGGGAGCCCCAATTGGTGCCCAGTCTGCCTCCTGCCCTGCCTTCTTTTCTTCAGCCTCTTCCAGTCCCAGCCACTTTACTTTTCTCTATCCCTTTAAGAACCATACTGCCTCCCCCAGACTACCTGTATCACCCCAGCAAGCCCATCTCATGCCCCATTTTTTCCCCCAGGCCCACAAGCAGAACTTTGACCTCCCACCTCTCATCTATTTTTTAATTAATTTTTATCTTATGTGCATGGGTATTTTGCCTGCATGTATATAAATGCACCATGTGTGTGCAATGCCTGTGGAGGTCAAAAGAGGGTGTCAGATCCCTGGAACTGGAGTTATGGATGGTTGTTGGCCACCATGTGGGCACTGGGAATTGAACCCAGGTCCTCTGCAAGAGCTCCCAGTGCTCTTAACTACTGAGCCATCTCTCACTGGCTTGGAACATATCAATTTAACTCAGTGAACCCAAGGGTTCCCCCTGTCTCTGCCTCTTCGGTGCTGAGATTACAAGTAGGCACCACCATGCCAGGGTTTTGTTGTTGTTTTTCATGTGAGGTCTAGGGCTTGAACTCAGGTCCTTGGGCTTACACACACACTTTACCCATTGAGCTATCTCCCTATCTCCAGTTGCTCTTATCCAGACTTTGCTTTCCCCATATACTGTCTCATTCTCACAGACTCTCCCATCTGCTGGGGCAACCCCCTTCCCACTGACAAGTCCCCATTGTTCCAGCCCCACTCACCTTCCCTTCCCAAACTGAACTCTATCTTGTACTTCACCACCTGTCCGTTGCTCAGGCTGGGGGGCAGGGGCAGCCATGCCACCCTGATGTCCGAAGGGTTAGGGCTGGACAGGGCAAGCTGGGGTGCTGCACTGGGGACTGAGACAGAAGAACATCGGAGTGAGCTCTGCTCCACCGACGTGGGAGGTGAGGTGAGGAGTGGTGGTCAGAGACTTGCCCAGGTCACACAGCAAATCAGAAGTAGGCCCAGGCCCAGGATCTGAGGGAGGAAAGGGAGCCTCTCAGGGGAGCCCCAAGCTGAAGGATGAGGATATATCCTTTCTGCCCGGAGGCTAGTGGACAGTGTGGGCCATCAGTTTCTCCAGCCAATGGCTGGATGTTACATGGGTATCAGGAAGAGGGGTTATGTGTGTGATATGGGCACTCATAAGATCTGGGTTCAAATCCCAGTCCAAGTACTCTCCTTAGGCAAGTCACTTTCATTTTCTGGGTCTCATTTTCCCCCAACTTTACAATGGGAAGAAGCCCTGTCTATTTCTTCACAGGGCACAAAAGATATCACCAGGCAGGTTTTCCCTTGGGGCCTTGGGGTACACTAATGAGAAGGGAGTCACTGTCATCAGGGAAGTCTCTGGGCCCCAGGCTGCCCACTACAGGTTCAGAGGCCCTACCATCATCCAAAGTATGCACCAGGGCTGGGCTGGAGGTGCGGCTAGCCCCCAGTTGGGAGTAGGCCACCACGTAGAACTCATAGTCTGTGTTGGGTTCCAGGTCCCGAACTTGCAGCTCTGTGGTGTCATTGTTCACTGCAAACTGGTACTCCACATTGTCCACACCTGGGGTGGTGGCACAGGGGATCAAGAGACTGTCACAGGGCCACCCTAGACCTGGCTAGCTGGAGTACAGCTAGGCATCATAATGGCTAAATCACCCCCAGATGACCTGAAGAGTATGAACAATCTTGCCTTAGTCTAGTCTTCCAACTGTATTAATTCCAGCATGATGTCTATCTCCAACCCCATTCCCACCCCATCCCTCCAAAAGTCTGCACTAGGCAACCCTTCAGTCATCCAACCTGCTCCCCTCAAAGTCCTCTTAAGCTGGAGCACCTTGGATCTTGAGTAGACATACCCCGTGCCTTTTGGTAGTGGAGGGAGAAGCCAATGATTTGTTCGCTGTGCAGCTCAGGCCGCTCCCAGGCCACCAAAACAGCCGAGCTGCTCAGAGGTGTGGCGGTGACCCGAGTTGGGGCGCTGGGCAGCCCCTCGCGCACCACTACCGACAGCGGCGCAGCTGCACACGCGGTGCCTGCGCTGTTCTCCGCCACACACTGGTAGAAGCCGGCGTCCTGCAGGCCGATCTGCGTGATGACCAAGCTGCCGCCGCCGCCCTGGACCTTGACGCGCCCGTTGGGCCGCAGCGGTGCCCCGTTGTGCAGCCAGCGCAGCGCGGGCCGTGGCTCCCCTGACGCACGACACACGAAGCGTGCGGTGCTGGCCCGGGTCCGCGAGAGCGCCTCGGGCGCCTGCGAGATGGCAGGAGCCGCTGGGGCGGAAACAAGATGTTGGGCTCCAGATCCACTCCTTCCCGCGTGTCCCAACACCACCCTCCAATCCCCACCCTCCCCTCCGACGTCCTCTCCTCTATCCAGCCCAGAGCCTGCCTGCCCCACTTGGGGTTGCACAGTGCTCCGCGACCTCCCCTGTGAATCTCCATCTCCGGGTTTCTGGCTCTGCATTCCCTCCAGGGACCCACCTCCTTCTCTCATGCCGCCCAGTTACCCCGGCCCTCAGCAAGTCTGGCCCCCCAGGTTTTTTATTGTTGTTGTAGTTTATGTTGTGTTATATTGCGATATGGTCTCATGTGGCCCAGCTGACTGTGAACTCTAGATCTCCAGCCTCCACCTACCGAGGTCTGACTACGGTTGGCTGATGTGTGGGGGGTTTTTTTTGTTTTTGTTTTTTTTGTTTTTTTTTTCCCCCCAGTTTGTTTTGAGAAACTCTCACTCTGTAGCTCAGGCTCACCTCGAACTTACTCCCACTCTTCGCCCCTCAATTACTCAGTCCAGGTCTTAATCACCCCTCTCCTCCACTTTTGACTCAACTCCCCAACCAGAGTCCAATCCCCCATTTCCTCCTTCTCAGGGTAGCATCCTCTGGGATCGCCCCTTTTCCCTGACTAGTCTCCCTGGGCCCCAGTGCCGGGCTCCAGTTCCACCTCCCGACACCAGCTCCCTGGTCCTGGTCCTGAGTCTCACCCAGGACCCGGAGCTCTGCAGCAGCGGTGGCGAAGTCCCGCGTGCGGGGCTTGTTGGCCCGGCAGACGTAGATGCCGGAGTGCCACGGCTGCGCGCTGGCGATGAGTAGATTGGTACGGCCCAGGACTATGACATCGGTGGAGATGGGCTTCCCGTCTGGGGAGGGAGAGGGGAGCAGGCTGGAGCCGGGGGCCAGGGCTGATGTAGGGATCTCTCTCTATACCCAGGTAAAGTGGCACCACGGTTCCTGACTCGAATCTCAGTTCCTGGCCCTAGCCCCCATAACTCTGAACCCCAAGGCTGTGCCCATAAGGAGATGCTAGTTCCTAGCTGGAAGGGCAGATGCTAGGTGGGTAGAACGAGGTCCAGGGCTCCTGGTGGGTGGAGCAGGCATATAATACATCCTCAGTAGCTAGGAAGGCACTGCCGTTCTTTTATCTTTTTGGAGTCAAGGCTGGCCTCAAATTTCTTATCTAGCCTAGGTTAACCTTGAACTTCTTCTGAGCCTCCTGTCTCCACCTAGAGTGCTGAGATTACAGGCATGTGCCACCAGGTTTATGTGGTGCTGGGGATTGAACCCAGGGCTTCATGTTAGGCAAGACTCTAGTAACTGAGCCACATCCCCAGCCCATCACTATGAAATTAGCTCTTCTCAAGTGACACTCTTGCCTCCTATCAAAGAACAGCAAAGAAGACAGTACTAGCGTCACTAGTGTCTGAGCACACCAAAGTTTTGGATATGTTCCCCCCTCCCCATGAGGCAGGGTTGTGTGAAACACTCCCAGCTCTCACACACTCACCTGCAGCAAGGCTATGAGGAACAGAAATGAATCAGACTCTAACCCAGGGTCTATCCTCAGCAGAGTCCCCAGTAAGAATTTCTAAGGGGCAAACCCAGAGTACTTTGCAAAGGAAACATGCTGCACAGATGAATGGTTATGTCTGTCTTGGTTCCCCATGCAGCCCTCCCCCTTGCTGCTGTCTACCACACACAATCCTCAACATACGGCCTGTTTGGTGACCGTACAGGTCCCTGTTTTGGAAACCTGTGAGATACCACACCACCCTGTTTCATGTCCTCCACTCACCCTGTCGGACCCAGGACACAAAAGGTGTGGGGTCAGCGGAGGCTACACACTCCATCACTACACTCTGTCCTGACACCACCGTGGTGTTCTCTGGGGCTGCTACAATGACCACGTCCTGACCCCTGGTGGCCACCAGGGACCCTGGAGAGAAGACAAGAGTACAAGGTCAACCTTACCATTTAGATGGCTCTAGAGGCAGTGCCATTTGCTGCTCCTGTAACCAAATGAGGAAGGTGAGCAGGGGCATCCAAGGTTCCATCAGATAAGGAAAAACAGTTGCTAGTTTGGCAAAACTGGGGCAGGAACTTAGAACTCTTTCTCTTGGAACCAAAAGAATGCCCTCTGACACAGAACCTGAAAAATGGGCAGATTCCCTCACTCCATCTTTCCCTCCCAAATCCGACTCACTGAGGACTGCATAGTCATGGGTAGGGGGCACCTACATTGTAGTTTCTGGTTCCAGCCCTGCCAGTAAGGTACTATGTGAGTTAGGCAAGTCCCTTCCCCAGAGTGCCTATGGGTTCCAATTTCTGTTAGCTAGGAAGCCCTGCAGGGAGTTTTCCTGATAAGTACTCTGTGACTCTTGCCCTGGTCAGAACCATGAACACCAGGTTTGTCCAGCAGGGGGAAGCAGAGACCTCGTGCAAGAGAGAGCACAAGGCGGGCCGGAAGCAGGCACCAGGGACTAGGAATGGCACAAGTAAGTGGCCTTGCAGAAGGCTTGCCGTGAGATCCATTGAGGAGCAGCTGCTGGGTGCCAGAACTTTCCATTCTCATTTTGCCTATTATGCTAAGCCCTCCAAGCTGGACATTTGATCACCGTCCAGGGTCATGCAGATGGTGAGGAGGGGAGGTTTTCATGTCCTCCAAACCTGTGTCCTTCCTACCATCACATCCGGGCAGGAATTTTTCAAGGAAAAGCAGAAAAGGGGCCTGTGAGATGACTGAACAGATAAAGGTGCTTGTTGCCAGTTTGGCATGGTGGGTGGCGTACACCTTTAGTCCCAGCACTTGGGAGGCAGAGGCAGGAGGATCTCTATGAGTTGGAGGCCGGCCTGGACTACATAGTGAGTTCCAGGCCAGCTGGGGCTACAGGGAGACCCTGTCTCAAAAAGACCGAAAAA
>NW_008341028.1:5699261-5718840 GCF_000622305.1 Nannospalax galili
CATGTGGTGGGGGCCGGCCTGGAATACATAAGTGGTTCCAGGCCAGCTGGGGCCAAAGGGAGGCCCTGTCTCAAAAAAACCGAAAAAAAAAAAAAAAAAAAGTGCTTGTTGCCAAGCCTGATGACTTGAAAAGGATCTTCAAACCTGCATGATAGAAAGAAAACTGACTTCCCCAATTGTGCACTGACCTCCATAAACACACCTTGGAGTATGCATACACAAACACAAAAGAAATAAAAAAAGGAAGGTAGAAGGACCGGGAGCATAGGTTGCAAGGAGCCAGACTGGCAGTACATGAAAAAGTGAATCCCTGACTTGCCCAGAGCCTTTAGGATACCCTAAGGGGTAAGGAAGCTAGGGGAAAGGGACTAGAGCTGCAGGGCACTGGCACCCCTCCTCTGGTACCTTGTCTGCAGGACCAGTCCCACTCCAACCCAGACTCCACAAGAAGGAAGGAACCTCACACTGGGAGTTGAGGTCTTGAGTTCCAGCCTGGGTTCTGTCCTCGGAACTATTACCCTGTCACCTGTCTGAAGATTGGGCCCAGACATCTTGTGGTCCCTCTCAGCTCCGAGATGACTGTCCCCAGAAATCCTCCAGTTTCCTGTTTGACTACCCCTTACCTCTGAGGGCCACCCTGAGTGGGGCCTCGCTGCTGAAGCGCCGGTGGGCTGAGTTGGTGGCCACACAGCGGTAGGAGCCTGTGTCACCATCCTGAACATCTAGGATCTGGAGAACGCCATTGGGAAGAGTGATGAGCCTTGGGATGGAGCAGAAGGTGCCTGTGAGGGGGCGGAGGCAGCACAGGAGGTGGACCACAAACCACAATGACAGAAATGCAAATTCAAACTATAAAATATAATCTCACTTAGCAGACTGACAAATGCAAGAAGGTCTAATAACAACATCCCAGGTGGACAAGGACATTGAGGAAGGCACCTCTGTCTGGTAGGTGTCATTCCATACACCCTCCTTCCTGGGCAAGCTGGTGACAGTTCAACATCAAAACTGCAAGGTTTTGATCCAGCAATGCCACTTCTAGGACCCTCTACTACAGGTAGTTTCATATATGTGCATGAAACAAATGACAAACAATATTCACTCCAGCAAAGTCCACAAAGCAAGAGACTGGAAAAAAGTCAGTGTCTAAGTATTGGGTGCAACCTGACTTCATGGGTTTGGGGACTTCCTACAGTGGACGGCTCCATGAGTGCTGATGGAGGGCCATCTGCAAAGTGTGTTTGGGTGCCACATGGTAACATGTGTGAGGACCCAAATGCTTATGTATTTGCATGTGTACTGAATGTTCCTATGAAAGGAGGTTGTCTCTGGGGAGGAGACCTGGGATCCTGGGGGCTGGGGAGAGAAGGACCCTACTTTGCATTACATATCCTTCATACAATTTGGATTTAAAAAATAACAACAGGGGCTGGAGAGATGGCTCAGTGGTTAAGAACACTGGCTATTCTTGCAGAAGACCTGGGATCGAATCCCAGCACCCACATGGCAGCTAACAATTGTCCGTAACTCTAGTTCCAGGGGATCCAATAGCCTCTTCTGTCCTCCGTGGGCACTGCATGACACGGGTGCACTTACATGCAGGCAATACATGCATACACATAAAATAAAAATAAAATATTAAAAAAATAGTAACAACAAAAACCTCTTACCTAGCTGGGTGTGAAAGCAAAGGCAGGTGTATTTCTGTGAGATCAACGCCAGCCTGGTCTACATAGTGAGTTCCAGGCCAGCTGGGTCTTTACGGAGACCCTGTCTCAAATCCAACCAACAACACACACACACACACACACACACACAATCTCTTACCTATGTTCCCTCTTCTTTCCCTAACACTAAATCCTCTTTATTCACATTGTCCCATTTGACCCTCAAAAGAACCACAAGAGAGGGCTGGAGAGATGTTTCGGTGGTTAAGAGCAATTGCTACTCTTGCAGAAGACAGGGGTTTGGTTCCCAACACCAACACCCACATGGTGGCTAACAACCATGGGTAACTCCAGTTCTGGGGACTCCAACGTCCTCTTCTGGCCTCTGTGAATATGTTATGCACACAATGCACAGCTATAAATGCAAGCAAAACACTCATACACATAAAATAAAAATAAATACATTAAAAATATTTTATTATTTTTATTTATGTATATTTGTGTATTGCCTGCATGTAGGTAAGTACACCCGTGTTGTGCGATGGCTGCAGAAGACAGAAGAGGCTGTCAGATCCCCTGGAACTAGAGTTACAGACAGTTGTTAGCTGCCATGTGGGCGCTGGGATTCGAACCTGGGTCTTCTGCAAGAACAACCAGTGTTCTTAACTGCTGAGCCATCTCTCCAGCCCCCAATAAATACATTTTTAAAAATTATTTTTATTTTATGTGTACTAGTGTATTACCTGCATGTAGGTAGATAGGTGCACCTGTGTCATGTAGTACCCACAGAGGTCAGAAGAGGGCTTTGGATCCCCTGGAATTGGAGTTACCGATGGTTGTTACCTGCTGTGTGAGTGCTGGGAATTGAACCTGGGTTCTCTGCAAGAGCAACCAGTGCTCTTAATCTCTGAGCCATCATCTCTCCAGCCCCAAATAAACTTTTTAAAAAAGAACCCCAAGAGCCAAATACGCCTTTAATCCCAGCACTTGGGAGGCAGAGGCAGGCAGGTCTCTGTGAGATCAAGGCCAGCCTGGTCTACATAGTGAGTTCCAGGCCAGCTGTGGCTGAAAGGAGACCCTATCTGAAATTTTTTTTTAATTTAAATGGTGTTAGAACGAGTGAAGTCATGCAGATGGCTGTGAGCACCTGGTGTTTGGGAAACATCAGTCTCATTCATGACTGGTTTCTATGGAAGAAAAAAAATATCCCCTACTATTAGAAATTGGTACAAGTGGGGCTGGGAATGAAGGTCAGTAGGTAGAGTGCTTACCTACTATGTATGAGGCCTGGGTTTGATCCCCAGCACCGTATAAACTGGGCGTGGAAGGAAAATCAGGAGTTCAAGGACAGCCTGGGCTACATAATAAGTTCAAAGCTAGCCTAGGTTACCTAAGATACTATCTTAAAAGAAAGTACCAGGAAATTGCCTTGGGGTTTAGTCTTTATGGTTCATTTAAAAAATGCATACCTCAGGCAGGTTGTGAAGTCGCATGCTTTTAATCCCAGCACTTGGAAGGCAGAGGCAGGCGGATCTCTGTGAGCTCAAGGCCAGCCTGGTCTGCATAGTAAGTTCCAGGCCAGCTGGAACTACAGGGAGACACTGACTCAAAAAAAAAAAAATGTGTACCTCTCCCCTCCTGACAGAATATATTTGTTAACTGCACATTCTCACAGCCTACTCCAAGACATGTGGACTCCGTCAACCACTGAGCTGATTTTATGAATAGCATAATTGCACATATATTATATCTGGGCACATGTAAAAATACATACCTTGGCCATAATCAAGTTGCTGTTTTAGACATTTCTTTATTCTCTGACACAATGTGCTGGGACATGTGAGGCTAGCTTATTTATAGATGAGGATCACTTTTCAGAGGACTTAGTGGCAAACACTCCTGGAGCTCGGGAACTGGCAGCTCCAGCCTCGTGGGCAAGGCCTGTCCCTTCATGGAGTGATGCCTGAATTAGATTCTGGGATGGAAGAGCTGAACCCCACTGCTTTGCTGAGGCCAGCTTGGTCTACATGAGTGAGTTCCACACCAGTCTGAGACCCTGTCTAAAACAAAACAAAACAAAACAAAAGCCTAACGATAAGAGGAAAACAAAAACAAATAGGGCCAGGTGCATAGGCACAGGCCTGTGATCTCAACAGTGGGGAGGCTGAGGAAGGAGGATCATAAGTTTGAGGCCATCCTGAGCTACACAGCAAGACTCTGGGCTCAAAAGTTAACAGTGGTTCCTCCTTTTTTGTTATATGAACTTTTATTTTTTTATTTATTTTTATAATTTGTGTATGAGTGTTTTGCGTGCATGTATATAAGTGCACCTATGCATACAATGCACATGGAAGTCAGAAGGGAGTGCTGGGTGCCCTGGAACTAGAGTTACATACAGACAGTTATAAGCCACCATGTGAGTGCTAGGAACTGAACCTAGGTCCTCTGTAAGAGCAGCCAGTGTTCTTAACTGCTGAGCCATCCTTCCAACCCTATATGGATTTTTAAAATGCACCTTTGGTCCAGGATGAAGTTTAGTTGATAGAATGCTTGCTCAGCATGCTTGGTACTCAAGCCCTGGGTTCAATCTCCAGCACCACTCTGTGTGGGGGTGTGTGGGGGTGCATATCTTTAATCCCAGCACACGGGAGGTAGAGGCAGAAGGATCAGGAATTCAAAGTTATCCTTGGCTAATATTAAGTTTGAGGTTAAGTCGAGCTACATGAAACCTTGTCTCACAAAAACCTAAAACAGGTGCTGGGGAGATGGCTCAGCAGTTACGAGCACTGGCTGCTCTTGCAGAGGACCCAGGTTCGGTTCCCAGCACTCACATGGTGGCTAACAACTGGCTGTAACTAGTTCTAGGGATCTGATGGCCTCTTCTGACCTCTGTGGGCATTGCTTGACACAGATGCATTTACATACATGCAGGCAATACACTCATGCATAAAAAAATAATAAAATAAATAACCTAATATGATATAAAGACTACACTTTGGAGTTTATTTTGTTTCTTTGCTTGTTTTGCTTTGTTTTGTTTATTGAGACAGGGTCTCACTATGTAGCTCTGGCTGGCCTGAACTTGCTATGTAGACCTAGCTGGCCTTGAACTCAGAGAGATCCACCTGCTCTGCCTCTTGAGCACTTGGATTAAAGGCATGTGCTGCCACATCCAGTCAAAGACCATACTTTGGGAAACCACAATCTAATCGAACCTTTGCCCGCTGTTTCATTTCACAGATGTAGGGAGAACAGGACTGGGTGAGAAGTGATGCTGAGGCAACAGGATCTCTTATGTTGACATTCACAGTCACAGAAGTCCTGTGGTTTTTCTATACCTTCCATCCTAGCCACTCAAGCAAAAGTCAACAAGCTGGGATGGCCCAGCAGTTAAGAAGTGAGTCCCTAGGCTGTGTTTCTGAGCCCAAGTGATTCCACTTCCAAGTAGCAGGGGAGAAAGATGCAGCTCATAGCTAGAGTTGCAGGAAACTGTCGGATGACTGGCCAGGAAAGGCTTTTAGAATCACATTCCCAAAGATGCATGAGGATTCAAAGAGTGAGGATTGAGACTTGAAGTCAATCCAAAGACACAGAAGCAGTGAGCCTCTTTGTTCTGGCCTGATTTGTGTGCATCAGGACCTGCCAGGGGGCCACAGCAGGGGAAAAAGTCCTGGTCCACCTCTGCTTCTCTTCCAACCTGGAATCCTTCCCTGAGATTGTTCCACCTGGTCACTGCTTCCATATGAAGAGAGTTGGATGAAACAGGAGAGATCCTATAGCCCACTTATCATATGGCTGCACCTAACGGTGAAACTGAGAAAGGAAGAGAATTTGGGCATCCAAGGGGAAAGTCTAGAGCAACCTTGGAAAGAGCAAACCCTGAGCGGACATCATTCTGCCAGTGGCTCCTGGTATGGCTGTAGATAGACCACAGCAGCTCTTTGGCTTTTAGTTCCCCGCAATAAAGCAAGTTGAATGTTCAGAAGGGCTGGAGGTTTTCTCCAGGCCCATGCACCCCAACCTGATGGGTGGCTTCCCTCCCAGAGAGGACGCCTTCTTGTCTGCCTTCTCCTTGGGACCAGAAATAAGCTAGGAGTCACACAATGGTTGGCTCTCCAGTCAGTTAGGTGAATGGAGCTACCCTGGCTGCAAGAATCCAAGTTTTAAGCATGTCCTAGAGCCTTCTGCCCTGTACACTGGGACAGATTCCCTTTTGGGACACTCACCGAGGCTCCTCAGGCAATGTCACCTGGTCCTTTTCCCAAGTAATGATGGGGGCTGGCAGACCCTCGATGTGGCACTCAAAGCGAGCTGTCCCATTCTCCTCCACTGTCTGAGGCTCCGGGTGCAGAGAGAAGTGTGCAAGTGCTGGGGATGAGCACAGTGGGAGGGAGGGAGGGAGGGAGGGAAGGAGGGAGGGAGGAAGGGAGGGAGGAAGGGAGAGAGAGAGAGAAACAGCAAGCACAATGACACACCACACAGAAACACGGAGTCATGGAAACATACAGTCCAACAAATCCAGGCTAAGGGAAACAAAGTTGGAGAGTGGAGGGAGGTAGCAGAGGGATAAGAAGTGATGACTGGTCAGATGTTACTGGCAGATTGAATTCTAAGGTTCCCTCAGTCCAACATCATTGTCAGGGTCTCACTCTAATAAGATGCACATTTTCTGGTGGCTTGTGCCTCCGGAGAGCCCCGAGCAGGACAATGGGGCTTGGCTGTATCCCCTCTGCACCCTCTGAACTGTATGGGCGGGGGGGGGCTCCTGAAGAGATACCCTTGAGCCCTGACCTCTTTCCTGGTAGACAGCACAACCCTATACTCTAGAACTCAGAGGGCAGGGAAAGGAGGGCAGGAGAGTGGTGACAAGCTGAAGGAATACTGAACAGTAAGGGCAGGCAACACCAGGAGGGGACCCACTGAGCAGGACAGGACAGGAGGCAGGGAAATGAGGGATGGGTTCCAGAGGTAGGTGCTGGTACAGGTAACTAACTGCAGAACTGCTCCCCGCCCCCCCACCCCTCCAGGTCTCTGTCTCACCCCAGCCCTAGATGCAAGCACTTACTGGCAAGCTTGACCACAGCAACTTGGCTGGCCACTACTCCCAGAGGGCCATGGGCCAGACAGGAATAACTGCCCTCAATAACCTTCTGGGACCTAGGGGCTTCCTCATCATTCCTGTCTTCAGGTTCCAGACGTGAGGACAGCCACAGGGAGCCATTGGGGAGCAAGTGTAGGTGATCATGCTCCAGCATGACATCCCCATCTTTGTTCCATGTCACCCTGCTCGGTGGTCCCGTGGCAGCAGCCCCCAGACTACAGTCCAGCACCACAGCCTGCTTGGGGCCCAGGATCACTTGAAGTGGCCCTATGTCACAGCTCAGCTCAACAGTTGTCTTCTGGGGTAATGGTAGCTCCCCTGTGTGGAAGAAGAGGCACCAAGGCCATTAGTGTGTGATGTCCTTGCTCCTGAGCCTGCATGTAACCTGGGTCTGGGGCCAATCACTTATGGAAAGACTTGTATCTGAACCCAGTTCTTCCCTTACTGGCTATTCCTGTTCTTCTTGGCTCCCATCTTTCCTCTGTTTGACTTCACACTCCCCCCCCCATAAAAAAAAAAAACGCTTAGTTCACAACATTGTTCTTCTTGGCCCCCATCTTTCATCTGACTTCACATCCCCCCTATAAAAAAAAAACCCTCAGTTCACAACAGCACTATTACAACAGCCAAAAAGTAAACACCACCCAAATGTTCATTTTTCACCTGAGTGATAAATTTGTTACTCAGCTAGCAAGAGGAATGAGGTATGGTGCATGCTATCACATACATACATGGATGCTATCACATGGATGAACCCTGAAAACTTAATACCAAGTGAAAGGCACCAGTCATCAGATGCCACATACTCATGACCTCATTTCCATGAAATGTCCAGAAGAGGCATATCCATAAAGACAGAAAATTAATCGTTGCCAGGAACTGTGGGCTAGCATGGGACTGACTGCTAGCAGACATGAGGTTCCTTTTTGATGAAAATGTTCTAGAATTAGACAGTGGTGAACACTACACAATTCTGTTAGTATATTAAAAACTAAGAGGCAGGAGGCCACCGGGAGATGTGGCCTAGATAGGTTGTGCTTGCTTAGCATACATGAGGCCTGGGTTTCTCTCCATAATCACATAAACCAGATATAGTTGTGCACCCCTGTAATCCCAACAGTCCAGAGGTGGAGGCAGAAGAATCAGTTCAGGGTCATCTTCATCCTCAGCTACATAGCAAGTTGGAAGCCAGCCTGCACTACGTGAGACTCTAACTCAAGATAAAACTTAACAACAACAAAAAAAAACACTTGTACATTACATTGTGAGTGGAGAATTCTGAATTGTATCTTGGTTAAAACACACACACACACACACACACACACACACACACACACAGATTCCTTCCTCATAGGGCTATGGTGAGAATCCACTGGGATGATGTGTGAGGACAGCGTAGCATTGCCTGGCACAGGACCATGGCTCAGTAATTTCACTCCCTCCCCTGGCACCTAACAGATCATCCCCATCATTACCCAACCAAATACACAGCACAAGCTGGAAAAATGTTGTAGCTGGGCAACACTGAGAATGTACTGAGTATAAAAAGAGAATGTGGACCGGGCGTGGTGGCTCACACCTTTAATCCAGCACTTGGGAGGCAGAGGCAGGCGGATCTCTGTGAGTTCAAGGCCAGCCTGGTCTACATAGTGAGCTCCAGGACAGCTGGGGCTACAAAGAGACCCTGTCTCAAAAAGGCCAAAAAAAAAAAAGAGAGAATGTGCACATGGGTGAATACATGCATGTCCCCTGCAGACCCTAATACGGCTCCTGCCAAAAAGAGAAAATGGGGGAGCCATGGAAGAATGCACATGATCTGAGATCAAGGCAGAATCACAAAGGGCCAGGTTCACATCTTTTTTTTTTTTTTTTTTTTTTTTTGAGCCAGGGTCTCCTTGTAGTCCCAGCTGTCCTGGAACCCACTATGTAGAACAGGGTGGCCTTAAACTCACAAAGATCACCCTGCCTCTGCCTCCCAAGTGCTGGGATTAAAGGCATGCGCCACCACGCCCAGCTGGTTCATATCTTTTTTTAAAAAAAAAGGATTTAAGGGGGCTGGAGAGATGGTTCAGCGGTTAAGAGCACCAACTGCTCTTGTAGAGGACCCAGGTTCGAGTCCCAGCACCCACATGGCAGCTACGAACCGTCCTTAACTCCAGTTACAGGGGAATCCGAAGCCCTCTTCTGACTTCTGCGGCATTGCACGACACCGGTGCACTCACATACATGCAGGCAATACACTCGTACACATAAAATAAATAAAATACTTTAAAAAAAAAGGATTTAAGTTGTGTGTGGTGGCAAATGCCTTTAATCCCACCACTGCAAAGGCAGGCAGATCTCTGTGAGATGGAGGCCAGCCTGGCACACATTGTGAGTTCCAGCCAGCTGAGGCTACAGGGAGACTGTATTAGTCACTTTTCTGTTGCTGTGATAGACACACTGACCCAAGCAATTTATAGAAGGAAGAAGTTACTTGAGCTTACTGTTCCAGGGGAATTACAGTCCATCTTGGCAGGGAGGCATGACAGCAGAGGTGGCTGGAGCAGGAGCAGCAGAAGCTAAACTCTCACATCATCACACAGGCACAGGAAGCAAGAGAGAGACCAGAGATTTGGCAAGGCTTAAGAACTCTCTGAGCCCACCCCCTGTGATGTTCTTCCTCTAGGATAGCCACACCTTCTAAAACCTCCCAAAACAATGCCATCATCTGGGGACAAAATGTCCAAACACTTGGAGCCTATGGGGGCCATTTTCATTCAAGCCACCACAGAGACCCTGTCTCAAAAAAAGAAAAGAAAAAAAAACTCAGAAATAAATAAATTAAATATAAAAAATAAAAATGTTTGTGTGTATGAGTGTTTACCTGCAGGTACATATGTGTACCAAGTGCATGTAGCACCCATGGATCCCTTAGAACTGGAGTTACAGCCAATTATGAGTTAACATGTGGGTGCTAGGAACTGAAGCCTGGTCCTTTGTAAGAGCAACAAGAGCTGTTAACTGGGGCAGGCCAGGTGGTACTCACCTTTAATCCCAGCACTTGGCAGAGGCCAACCTGGTCTACATAGCTAGTTCCAGGGCTACACAGTGAGCCCCATCTCAAAAAGAGGAAAGGAGGAGGAAGAGGAGGACGAGGGCGAGGACGAGGAGGAAGAGGCAACCTTGGGCTACTGAGTTTTTATGGGACAGGGAGACAGCAGGTCAGCTTTGATGGGAGGACCCTCATGGGGAGGACCAATCATTGCTCTATGAATAATAATGACCAGGCTCTGTTGAAATTTTGGTTAAGATAAGAAACACTGGAGCTGGTGAGATAACCCAACAGTTAAGAGCTTTTATTTTTATTATTAATTTTTGAGACAGGGTCTTACTATGAAGCCCTGGCTGGCCTGAAACTATTTATGTAGACCAGTTGGCTTCAAACTTAGAGAACTGCCTGCCTCTGCCTCCTGAGAGCTTGGATTAAAGACATACACCTTTATGCCCAGCCCAAGGTTTCTTCTTATTCTCTGACCTGACTCCTCACTACAAGACAGAATGGCACCATCTGAAAACAGACCAGCAACAGAGGCAATATATTCATCATGAGGCAGATCTGGGCTGACAAGCCACACAAAGCATGACAGCTAGGCAATCAGGAGACCCTTAGTTTTAATCCAGCACCATCCAGCTGAACTATATGGCCTTGAGATAGGCACTTCTTCTGGCTTTGGTTTATTTTTTAAAATATTTTATTATTTTTATGTGTATGTGTGTATTGCCTGCATGTAGGTAAGTGCACCCGTGTCGTGCAATGCCCACGGAGGACAGAAGAGGCTGTCAGATCCCCTGGAACTGGAGTTAGGACAGTTGTTAGCTGCCATGTGGGTCCTGGGATTCGAACCCGGGTCTTCTGCAAGAACAACCAGTGTTCTTAACCGCTGAGCCATCTCTCCAGCCTCGGTTTTAGTTTCTTTAAACATAGCAAGTAATCTCTGGTATTGGTTGTGTAATTATTCACTGGCACAGACACCCACTCCTGAGCAAACCTATAGCTCCAACCACACAAATGTCCCATGCTGATTGATATAACTGTTCCCCCTGTCTGCCACATGGGTCAACACTTAGATACAACCTTCTGTGTCCCCATGTTCCCTTCCCACAGCATTCAGGGAGGAAAAAGACAGTCCTAACTGGCTGAGATAAGGGGTCCAGGGCAAAAGCTTGGGCGTTACTCTACAATGTGAAGGATGGAGGGACAGAAAAACATAATCAGATCACTGCTCTCTCATTCTATCAAGGCTCTGCTGGACATGTCTAGCTTCAGAGCAGGCCTGAGTGGAAATGGGAGGGTCCTAGGGGAGAAGCAGTCCTGCTTTCACTGGGGCATAAGATCAAGGAGATGGCTCAGTTAGTAAAATGCTTGCCATACAAGTGTGAGGTCCTGAGTTTGAATCCGCATCACCTACATCTGTAATTCCAGTGCTGGGGAGTGGGAGACGGGTGGATCCCTGGAGCTCAGTGGTCAGCCAGCTAGACGAGCCCAATTGATGAGATCCAGGTTGAGAGACTCTTTCTTGAAAAATAAGGTGGAGAGCTATTGAGGAAGACACCCAACACTGACCTTCTGGCCTCCAAATGCACACCTATGAACATGTAATACAACATATATGCTCATGCACACATAGAACCATTTAGCGACTCTGAGACTCAGTTTCCACGTTTCAAATGAAAATGCTACTAAGCCTGTGAGAATTCAACCGCTGTGTGTCAGGGATTCAGCCTAGAGCCTGATGGACTGCTCTTAAGGAGCAGCTCTTTCTTCTTTGGTGGGGTGCTGGGGTATGGAGCCAAGGGCTTTGTACATGTTAGGCAAATGCTCTACCACAGAGCTACAGTTGAAGCCCGGGGGACTCATTCTTTTAAAGCCTGGGGTATACTGTAAAGAGCTACACAAATGCTGTTCGCTGTTCTTAGCATCCAGTTCGTTTGCTCTCTAAAGCCCCAGATTCTATGATTCAAATTCACAGTTGTGGAAGGCAAGCCTCGGCTGTCAGCCCAGAGGCTCGCAATGTCAGGGTTCAGTCGCTGAGCAGTAAGCTTCAGTTTCAGGGGAGAAAAAGCCCCACAGAACACGAATCCCCGAAGCCTCCCGCAGCCTCCCCGCCCCCTAAAGCATGTCCGGGGCTTGGAAAATCCCCTGTGGTGCCGAACAAACAATGTGAACAGTTGGGGCCTAAGCAGCTGCTGGGTATGTCAGCAGCCTGGGCTCTGGCGGGCAGGACAGCCGCCAGAGGGGCCGGTGGCTGGCTGGAGAGCCCAGAGGAGCTCCAATTCCCTTCCTGAATATTCATGGATCAGCAGATGTCTGGTTTCACCACCTCAGAGAAGCCCAACAAAACCGAACCAGGGAAACCCACAGGGAAGGAGATGCAGAAAGAACAGGAGCCCCCCTCACAGAGTAACAGGGGCCGTGCTCAAGCAGGAGTGGGCCCATTCCGATGGAAATCTCTGCGAAGCTCATTCCACAGATGGGTAAACTAGGGGCCAAATATCTGGGTGTTTCTCTGGAAGGGGAGTTTGAGAGCTGTCCTTTGACTTTTAGAAGATGAACCCAGAAATGGAGAGACAATTGTTCTTGGAGAGGTTTTCCTCTGCCTCAGTGCCCCACCTGATTTCCAGACACAAGATGTCAGCCTCTCTGGTAGACGGCTCTGCCTACTCAGAGGAAAGATTTTCAAATGCCACTTGAAAGTCCCTTCTCTATTCCTTTCTTTTTTTTAAGACAAGGTCTCCCTTTAGCCCCAGCTGGCCTTCATCTTACAGAGATCTGCCTGTCTCTGCCCTCCCAAGTGCTGCTGGCATTAAAGGTGAGTGCCGCCATGCCCTAATGCTCTTCCTTCTGCATTCTTCCTCATCTAGGGGTGAAACAAGCTTTGGCCCCCTCCTGGGTCATTTGGCCCCCTGGATTCTAGCTCCAGTCATTTTTGGGTCAGCTCCTTTCCTCCCCTTCAGTCTCAGTTTCCCCAACCTTAAAATGAGAGTCTCTGGGGCTGGAGAGATGGCTCAGCGGTTAAGAGCACCGACTGCTCTTGCAGAGGACCGGGGTTCAATTTGCAGCACCCACATGGCGGCTATGAACTGTCCTTAACTCCAGTTGCAGGGGAATCCAATCCGATGCCCTCTTCTGACCTCTGCGGCATTGCACAACACGGGTGCACTCACATACATTCAGGCAATACACTCATACACATAAAATAAAAATAATAAAATTAAAAAAAAAAAGAGAGTCTCCAAACTTCTCAAACAGTTGCATTAAAATTCTAGGGCTGGAGATGTCACTGGGTTGGTAGTCCCTTGGGGCTTAGTGCTACACATTTGAAATCTCATCACTAGGGAGGTTAAGTCAGGAGGATCAGAAATTTAAAGTTGGGCTGGGAATATAGCTCAATAGTAGAGTGCTTGTCTAGCATGTTTGAGGCCCTAAGTTCTAGTCCCAGTAACACACACACACACACACACACACACACACACACACACACACACACAGAGTCCAAGATCATCCTCAGCTACACAGGGAGTTCAAGACCAGCCTGGGCTACATGAGACCCTGTCTCAAAGAAACCAAAATAAACCAAACAAAAATTCTTTCAACCACAGAGAATCTACCTGTCTTTTGAGAAAGGGTCTTCCTGTAGCCCCAGCTGACCTGGTATTTGATATGTAGATTAGGCTAGCCTCGATCTCACAGAGATCTGCCTGCCTCTGCCTGCCTCCCAAGTGCTGGGCCTAAAGATGCATGCCAATATGCCCAGCCAGCCTGAAACTTTTCAACCTCTCTGACTCTGCTCCACAAAACAGCAATGTTTGCATTAATACACATGTGCCTTCTCTATCACCAAACCTCATGATGTCCAGAGAGGGTGGACCTTATTTCCAAGGTTCCTGCTACCCCTAGCCCATTGCATGACTGACCCTCAAAGTCAGGGGACTCTTGCTGCCTCCAGGGGCTTATCTCTCCACAATCCTCCTCTTTTTGGTGAGACTGACAGAGATACTGAGCTTCTGTGTTTGGGAATCTCCAGCCATTTCTCAATTTTATTTTTCTGGCAGGTTGTTTTCTTTTGAGACATGATCTCACTGTGTAACCTAGACTGTCTTTGATCCTCTTGCCTCTGCCTCTCAAGTGCTGGGATTACAGATGTGCACCATCATATTGGGCTCTGACAGATTATTTTATCTACTTAGAGGATGAATTAAATTTTTATAAGCCTACTGAGAACCAAATCAGAAAGGCAATTTGCTGTGGAGTTCCAGGGTCAGCTTGGAGAGGTTTGGTGGGATCAGCAGGAGCCTGGAGTGGATTCCATTCTCCAGAGAATGTTTAGGAAGGTTAGGGGCATGTCGATGGGGGAGGGGAGCAAGGCTAAGAATTTTCCCCAAACATCAGTACCTCATGGCTTCCATATTTTCAAGTCAAAGGGCAATTATCTCTGATACTGTGGGCCACTCTTCTTTTCCAAGGGCCACAAGTAGTTTCTTCAGAACTCTGGCCACCTGCCTTACCACACACTAAGCGCCTCCTACTAACAGCTGGAAGGAGGGTTGGGATGGGTACCAAGGACCCTAGGAGGACCTCAGCCCTCCCTCTATCTATAATCCAGAGAAGGAGGCTCAGCATCATCCAAGTAACAGGACATCCATACTCAGCTGTGCCTGCCTCCCTCTGGATCTCCCATACCCTTTCCACCCCTGCCATGTAGCAAAGCCACTCCCAAGCCTCTGAAAGCTTCTTGCTCTTCCACATGCTACTGGTGTTCCCTCTCCCTAGAAAGGTTTTGAACCAGTCTGACTTAGACACCTGTCCCTCTTCCTCTTCCTGCTCTTAGGACACCTGGATAACTGTAGTTTCCACTGAAGACTTTTTTTTTTTTTTTGAGACAGGGTTTCATATAGCCCAGGCTGGCCTCAAACTCTATAAGCAGCTGAGGATGGCCTTTAATCCCAGCACTTGGGAGGCAGAGGCAGGCAGATCTCTGTGAGTTTGAGGCCAGTTCCAGATCAGCTGGGGCTACAGGGAGACCCTGTCTCAAAAAGACCAAAAAAAAAAAAAAAAAAAAAAAAAAACATGAGAATGACCTTGAAGTTCTGATCCTCTTTCCTCTACCTCCCAAGTGCTAGAATTACAGGCTGGATCACAGGACCTGGTAGGTGCATGATGGGCAGTCACTCTACCAACTGAGCTACATCCCAGCCCCACTTTGGTTTGCCCTTCTCGGTGACTAAACAAAAAACTTTTGGGATTATCTCCTAGTTAGCTTTTAGGATTTAATGCCTAAAACAGTGTCTGGTGCAGAGTAGATACTCAGTAAATACTCCTCAAATGACTAGAGATGTAGACCCTCTCAAATAGTCATAAAGTCCTTTTCACTTTCCTAGGCCTCAGTTTCTTATCTGTGAAACTAACAGTAACTCCCTTTGATACTGGGGATAATTTGAGTAATACAGATAGAAACTGCCTGGCATATTATGTGACACCTACTATGACACTAGTCACCTAACAAAATTCTTTAAAAAACACAGAGACTGGGGGCTGGGTATGTAGCTCATTGGGTGGAGTACTTGCATGATACCCTGGATTTAATTCCCAGCACTACATAAACTGGGTATGGTGGTGTACATCTGTAACTCCAGCACTAAGAACTTGGAGGCAGGAGGATCAGAAGTTCAAGGACATCTTTGGCTACATAGTGAGTTCAAGGCAGGCCCAGGCTACAAAAGAACCCATCTAAAACAAGCAAATAAAACCCACAAAGAAACAGAAAGGAAACCGACAGTGAAAGAAACTGTCTAAGCATTACTAGGGCCAGGAGCTTGTTACCTTGCCTGTTCTCACATTATATACTGTTCATATGCTTAAAAATATCTTTCTCCTGCATCTGTGTCACCCCCATATGTTCTGCTGATAGGTGTCAGAGCTCTGTCCTCCAAACTATATGAGAAGGTCATGACGAAGTACTAAGTCCTTTATCAAATGATCCAGGAGTCTTGGTCTATACCTGAGGGAGAGAGTTTATTGGTCCTTGGCTTACTTGACCCCAATAACCTCATGGTCCCTTCAAATCCACAAGATGTCTGAGTCCCAGCAGGGGACAGTAGGAGCGGCAGCTAGGCTGGGTCTGAAGAGAGCAGGGTGAATGGCAGGACATCCTCTCTGGTTTTCCTTCCCTAAACCTCACCTTCCATTGCTCCCTCTCACCAAGATAGAATCTTCTCCATAGAGCCCCTTACTCCTCCTCCTGATCGCCTAGGATCCCCCAGGCCTGCCTGGCAATGACATCTGTTTTGCATCTGGAATTCCATGTCATCTGGTTGCTGTCCTTCAGAGACATGGGAGGGAACAGAAGGAGGTGGTGAAGAAGGGATAATTCTGGATCACTGGACTAGCCTGAGAAAGAACTCAGGCTTAAAGATGACAGCTGCTCTTGTGGGGGAGAGAAGTGCAGAGAGGATGAATTTGGTATGGGTGCACCAAATCCCAGGAGAGGGTGGCTTGCCAGCCTTGTAGTTTAAGAGCGAGCCAGGAGACTGGGTACAGCTCCAGTTCAGTCCTAATTGTATAACTTTGGGAAGTCACTTTATTTTTTTTTTTTTTTTTTTTTGGGGTTTGGTGTCACTGTATAGTCCAGGCTATCCTCAAACTGGCAGTCCCCATGCCTCAGCCTCATAGATGCTGGGATTACATTCATAGACCACCACAACTGACTGTTCTTGTGCTTTTAAGATAGAAAGAGGGGTTAAGACCTTTGTGTCAAGGTCTCACTATGTAGCCCAAGCTGTCATTGAATTTGAATTCACAGTGATACTCTTGCTTCAGTCTTCTAAGTGCTGGGGTTACAGATGCAGTACACTACCAGGCCTGGCTTTCTACGTTTTTTTGAGTGCTGACATTGCATGATGCTCTAATTATGAGCTCCCTTAACTCGATCTACCTTTAGGAGAAAATTTGTACTTAAATGTGTGATTAATGAGACCCTGAAAATACATCCAGGATCAAGAGAAGGTTTTGTGACTTCCTGGTAAGATTCACTATTAAAAGAAGCTTCCAATGTTTGTCCTGGTTCCAGTCTTTCTAAGATGGGCCTCTGAGCCTCCAGGGATGGCAGAGAAGGAACTTCCCAGGGAAGGAAAAGTTCCTGTGTTCTCAGAGCCCTCTGGATTCCCCATGCTCCAACTTCTAACTTGAGTGGAAAGGGGAACCCCACTTATTGTATATAATAAACTTAGCCTTTCTACCATTGCCCTCAGTGGGAGTCTCATCCCTATGAATTCAGTCCACAGTCTCTGACCCAGGAGCAATTAAAGGAAGTAAGCAGGTGCTGGAACTGTCCTGATCTCAGCGCCAGCCCTTCGTTCTGGCCCATCTGTCCCGTCCTACTGACTCCATTTCCTTATTACCTCTAGAATCCAGACACTCTAGCCCACCCAAACTGCCACTCCACTAGCTGCCTCCCTCCTGCCCAGCCCTGCACCATCCATTCTTCACACTGGCTGCAGTGAACTGAGGTAAAGCTGACCTGAAAATCTGCTTACAGAGGGGCAGGTCTCAGGCCAGAAACCTGGGGCTAATAACTGCCCTTCACGAGCTGGGGCTACTCTCCTCTCCTGACAATCCATGGCCCATCTGTCCCTCATCTGTCCAATCCACCTCTGTATTCTAAACTCCAGCCAGATTTATCTTGATGCAATGATCTGAACTAAATTGCCTCCCAATGTTGGAAACAGCTTCTTGGTCAGGAAAACTTCCCCATCAACCTTCCTCCTCCGCAGGGCTGGCTCCTCCCCCAAGTTCTTCAGGAACCTTTCCTCCTCTTCCCAGTCTGGCTCAGGAGCCTCTCTTCTGTTTGCAAGGAACTTGTCAGTCCTGGTCCCCTACCCTCAAGCCCAAAACCTAAAGCCTTGTTTACTACATCCTGGACACCAAGCACGTGCTAGCCTATAAAGGGTGCTTAGCAAATATTGTGAATGAAAGGATACCCACCCAGGTCAAGTGCCTAGTCAGAGGTCTACAGGGGCGTCTCCAGGCTGCAGAAACTTGCACACTCTAAGGCGGTGAAGCCAGGGTAAAAATAGTTGCTGTAGCAGCCATTCCGGGGGGCAGCCAGGAAGAGCCCCAATGTAGGCCCCCACTGGCCAGAGCACTGGGGAGCAGGGAGAGACAAGTCTCCAAAGTCTCTCCCTCTTGCTCTGGCCTGAGGCCCCAACGGGTGCAGTTCCCAGACAGGATATCGGGATCCCGGAGGAAAAACAAAAGTTCGGGGAGGAACAACTATTCCTTAATTCTTTGGGCTCAGGGAGGACAGAGGTCTCTGACCTTCCTCCGACGTATTCACCTGACAACTCCTGGCCTGCCGCTTCTGCGGTCTAGTCGCAGGCACCTAAAGCCCTGAGGCCTCCAGCCAGGTCAGCAGTCGCGGAGGGAAAGGGGCGTGTCTAGGTCGCAAAGCTGGGGTCCGAGCTGTTCCCAACACTCACCCACCCGCTGTTTTCCTGGAGATGGGCCTGGGGCTGGCTGGGAAGAGGCTCCTCCCCCCCCATACCCCCCGCCACCCTCCCTGATTCCCTCCCACGTGGCCTGGCTGAGTCTCTGGAAAGCCGCAGCAGCTGGAGTGAAATCCCCCTCCCCACCCCCACCTCCAAGTCCCTCCCTGACTCGCCCCGGACACATCCTCAGCTCCCCCCTCGGCGGGGAAAGCAAGAAGTAGGCGAACAAAGCGGGCAAGCCCATCCCCCTCCAGGCCCTACCACCTACCCTCCCTTGGGCCGCCCCCAAAACGCACACGCCACCGAGGACCAGAGGGCCAGGGGTAGTAGAAGCAACCCCACCCCTCGGCCCCGCACACACACTTGGAGACTTCGTCACCGCCTCCGAGCCCTTTCTCCAGCGTAGACAACTCCGATCCTTACCTCTGACCCTACCCCACAGTAGGACTGGGGCTTAGGTGGGACTTCGCTGACCTCATCCACGCTTCCCTAGTCGGCCCTTGGGGGTGGGGCAGGAGTGACAGGCGTACCATCCAGACAGTCAGTGTTGGACACGTCCACCAAAGCAACTGGTTTCCTCCTGCCCCTCCCCCAGCTCCCTCCGGGGTTTGGGGTTTGCAACACCCCCACATCCCTCCCACAGCCCTAACTGGCCCCAGGGACCACACCCATTGGGCAAAGTTGAGTGTGGTTTTTCTCACTGCCAGCATCCCCCCACCCCCGGATCAATCGGAAATCTGCCGCTGCCCCCACCATAGGCAAGGACACTCCCCAAAAGCCAAGGCCAAATATTAGCTCCAGCCACAGTTACACACGCACCCGACACACATGGAGGTGCACGCGCACACTCTTTCACGCACACTCTCGACCCGGAGACACATGCGCGGGCAGGGCAGAAGCACGCCCCGAGAGCCACCAGCACCGCAGTCACCCGCGCGCGGACTACGCCACAGAGCGACCGAGGCGCGAGCTGCGGACACGTTCTCCCACCGGGGCACCCCAACGCCGCCACACTTCCACGCACACCGGGACACGCGCATGGGGACATGCTCACAGGGACACGCACTGTTCCAGGTTCGGCACAGCAAGGACACACACCCCTTGCGGAGAACTCCCCGAAGCCCCCCGCGCGCAGGCATCTCGGGCACCGGGGACGCCCACTCGCGACCCGGCTGGCGCGCCAGCCCCGCGGCAGCCCTTACCGCGCGTGGCCAGCAGGCAGAAGCTCAGCGCCAGAAGCCGGCGGCCCGCGTCCCCCCGCGCCATGGGGCCGGGTCCGGCCGCT
>NW_008341028.1:5718942-5724888 GCF_000622305.1 Nannospalax galili
CGAGAGGGGGCCGGAACGGGGGCTGGGGCCGCGGCCCGCTCGCCCGCCCCTCCATCGCCATCTTGGGCGAGCGGCCCGCGCGGGGGCGCCTAGCCAGTACCGCCACCCAGCTCCGCGGGGACCCCGCGCCCGCGCGGCCCCAGCCTGCTCCCGCTCCTGCTTGCCCGGTGCCTCATGTTCCCGGAGTCCTCTTCAGGCTCCCTCTTTCTGTCTCTTAACCTGAGCCTTGGGGGCTTCTCTGCCTCTGGGTCTCCATTTCTTGGCCCTCTGGGTCTCCTCCATCTGTGTTCCAGGCTCAGGGGAGGCCAATGTGAGTCCCTGTCCAAAAGGTCCCTCTTGCCCCCTCTCCTTTCCAGCTCCTGTCCTGGCCTGAGTTCTGGTTAGCTGCATCCCAGACCCACCGAGGATACCACAGTCTCTTGTGCTCACTGCCAAGCTGAAGGCTTCTCTTGGCCTTCCTTGCTCTTCAGCAGTCAACCTGGCCAATGCTGTATTCTGGCCTCTGAGAGGGACAACAAATATTAGCTTGCTTCCGTTTTCCACTCGAGGAAACCGAGGCTTGGGTAGGTGAGGGAACTTGCCTAAGGACAGGAGGCTTAGGACAGCAGGTGCAGGGGCTGAACCATGGTGTTGGGACTCCAAGGGATTCCTCCCCACCCTCTCTTGTTTTCTGATCTGTCTTTTCTCTAACTTCCTCTAACTGACCTAGTCAGGCTGGTTGCCTCAGTCTTCCACACATATTCCTTGTTCTAGAGCTGGGAAGTTAATGTCAGGCTAGGGTGAGGAGAGGCGGGCACATAAAATGGTCAATTAGAAATGCCATACCTATTTCCTGTGTCTATCAGTGTTCCTGTGACTTAGAGCCATTTAGTCTCCATCCCCATCTGCTGCTAGTCAGCCCTGGCCGTACCTGTACTTTTTTGGAGAGGATAGGGTTAAGACCCCACCCTGTAGCCTCAAATTCATTATGTAGGCAAGGATGACCTTAAACTTCCACCTCCAGAGTGCTAGTATAACATGTGTACGCCAGCCACCATGCCTGGTTAACAAAGTCCTGGGAATCAAATCTACTGCTTCATACATGCTAGGCAAGCACTGTACCATCTGAGCCACAGACCCATCATCCTTGTACTTTGCAAATCTAACCTGACACTCCCTCCTCAGTCTCATTTTTTTATGAACTCATCAGTGGCATTTGACTTGGTGGATCCCCCTTCCTTGAAACTTAGTGATCTCTCTTGGTTCTCAGGCTTTAAAGAGGTCTTGTCTTTAGACTGGTGATGCTAAAACGGATCCCTCCAGCCTGGAGCATCTCCCTAGATTTGTATATACAGCTATCTGCTCAGCAGTTCGCATCCTGATCTTCCCATCTCTCTTCCCCCTACCAGGTTTCCTACCTCAGTTTTTAGCAATGTCCTTCCTGTGTCTCAGGTCAGGTCTAATTAAACATTTTTCATTTATTATTTCTATTTTATGTATATGAGCGTATTGCTTGCATGTAAGTAGATGCATCCATATCATGCAATGCCCTCGGAGGCTAGAAGAGGGTGTTGGATCCCCTGGGACTGGAGTTACAGCCAGTTGTGAGCCACCATGTGGGTGCTGGAAACTGAACCCAGGTCCTCTGCAAAAATAGCCAGTGCTCTTAACCACTGAACCATCTCTCTAGTCCCTCGCACCTAATTTTTTTGAATTACTAATTTATTCATTATTGTTATGTGTATATGAATGATGTGTGTGAGCATGATTTATGTGTGTGAGCAGGAGTGCCACGGCACATATGTGGAGGTCAGAAGACCACGTTGTGGAATTAGTTGTCTCCTTCTACCTTTTTCTTGTCTTTTTGAGATGGGGTCTTCCTGTAGCCCCAGCTGGCCTGGATTCACTTTGGAGACCAGGCTGGCCTTGAACTCACAGAGATCCACCAGCCTCTGCCTCCCTAGTGCTGGGACTAAAGGCATGTGCCACCATGTTGGGCTCCCCTTCTGTTGGGGAACCCTGCTGCTAGGGTTGTAGTCCTCCATGTCCCCATGTCTGGATAGCTCTAAGGAGCTTGGCGCCATATGGAAGGATGCCCCTTCTCAGCAGGGGGCCTCCTGCTCTCTTCCTGACTTACCTGGAAAGTACCGCCAAGCACAGATGCCTGGCCTTAGTTGGAACATGACCTTTGGCATAGTTACCTAGAGTAAAAACTCTGCCCCCAAGATTTTTCTATATGATAAGCAGGCATTGCCTGGTAGATAGGAGCCCACTGCCACATGTAAATAAAGCATACTATGAGCACCTATCAGCTGAGGCATTGGCTACTGCCTCCACACTATGTTTTCCCTAACCCCCACTGAATAAACGGAGCTGTTTCACTGAATCTGGAGCTGTTTCACTGAGCCTGTATCATTGAACCTGCCTCCCCGGAAGGGATTTCTTCCATCAGTGCTCACTGGCCGTCCTGACCCCGCTCATTGCTTCTGCTCCCTTTGTCCTCATGGAGCGGTGGCCAATGACCCATGAGGAGAGGGAGAGACCCCACACCCTTCCACCTTTTATGTGGTTCCTAGAGATTGGATTTAGATCATCTGACTTGTACAGCAAGCACCTTTACTCACTGAGCCATCTTGGTGGCCCTATAGCTTAGGTCTAAAGCATATGGTTGAGGTGGGCCTGGTAGCACACGTCTTTAGTCCCAGCACACACACACACACACACACACACACACACACACACACACACACATGCACACATGCACAATCTTTAAAAAGCGACAGATCCAGCCAGGTATGGTGGCACACGCCTGTAGTCCCAGCACTTGGGAGGCAGAGGCAGGTGCATCTCTGGGAGTTCAAGGCCAACCTGGTCTACATAGTGAGTTCCAGGACAGCTGGAGCCACAGGGAAGACCCTGCTTCAAAAAGACCAAAAAAAAAAAAAAAAAAAAAATTACAGATCCACTGTTGCCTGTTCAGGCATAACAGGGAGGCTTTCCCTGGGGGGGTGGGGGGAGCAGGATCTGCTGTAGGTGCAGGAGCACAATAGTGAGCAAGGGGTTCCTGCCTGCATGGTGCTTAGGCTAGGGAGTGCAATTATAGAGCTCTGTGGTGCCAGCTGTGACTGGAGACAGGCAGTCAGGGCACTCAGGCCAGACCATAGGGCAGGGAAGGATTCCGAGTAAACTCTGGGTTAGCAGAGTGCAGGAAGTATGAACTGGGCAGGGGACCAGGGCCAGGGGCTGGAGCCAACATGGAAGCTGGGGCCAGATGGGCAGGCCTTGGGGTAGATATGATCAAAATACATTATACACATGTATGAAATTCTCAAAAGAATAAATTTAAATATCATTTATGTGAAAAAGGAAATAAGTTTAGGAGGTTGGGGATGTAACTCAGTTGTTAGAATGCTTCTCTAGCTCACACAAAGCCCTGGTTTGCTCTCCAGCACCTCATAAATCAAGCATGGTGGTATACACCTATAATCCTAGCACTTGGAAGGCAGAAACAGGAAGATCAGGAGTTCAAGGTCCTCTTGGACTATATAATGAATTTGAGGCCAATCTAGGCTCTAATGAGACAAGAGAAAAAGGAAGAAAGGAATGAAGGAGGGAGGGAGGAAGGAAGGGAGGGAGGAAGGGAAGAAGGAAGAAAGGGTCTAATTCATCTCCCTCTGAACACAGGCCAGACTCAGTGACTGGTTTCTGAAGTGCAGAATGTTAGGGGAGATACTGCATGACTCCTGAGGTTTTTCATAAAAGGGGATGGTGCTCTTGCCTCTTTCTCTTGGGGGATAAACACCTTTGGAGCACTGAGCCACCATGTAAGAAGGCTAGTCCCTTGCAGCAACCATGCTCAAGGAACTTGGTGAGGAGGTCACATGGAGAGAGAGAAGCTGAAAGCCCTACTGTCTCAGCCTCCAGCTGTGTTAGCCTCTCCAGCCCAAGAGCCAGACATGTAAGGGAGGAAGGTTCCCCTCTGCCTCACCCTCAGTCACTGTGTGAATATATCAGCACTAATGCCAGAACTGTGAGGGACAGGAATGACACCTAGGGATCGTCTACCACCACACTAAGTTGGGGGGTGGTACTTTGTTGTACAGTAATGACCAGAGCCACAGATGGAGTCTTTACTGGGATGGGTTCTTTAGAATGCCTCGCTGCTCTGGACTAGTCAGTCCTCTTTAAGGTAAGCAACAGTTAAATGCAAGGAAACTGTCCTGCCTTTTCTATTCAAAAGTTTCTCCCACATGATCAAGTTTCTAAGCTGGATAGCTCTCACTTTCTTTCTCTGCCTGTCTGCTGCCTCACTGGAGGAATTAGAGTTAGCACTTCTTTGTGCTTTTCTCTGGCTTTTACCAAATTGCCTACACTAAATATATACATACATACATACATACGTACGTATGTATGTACATACATATGTACATGTGTAAGGAGAAATGACAAATATAACTTCAAGAGGAAAAAAATTACATCCAATCTTCATTTTGGAATGATGAAGAAATTTTGGAGATAAACGCCAATCAGAATGGAATGCCTTTAATAAAGTCACTGGAGGCTGAAGAGATGGCTGAAGTGGTTAAGAGTGTATATTGCTCTTACAGAGGATGGGAGTTCGATTCCTAGCACCCACGTCAGGCTAATCACAAGGGCCTACTCCAGCCCCAGGGGATCCTATGTTCTCTTCTGTTCTCCTTGGGCACCTGCACACACATGTGCATACACACATACACATAAATAAAAATAAAATAAATCTTAATAAGGTCACTGAATGGCACATTTTAAAATGACCAAAATGGTAAATTTTATTATTATATATATACATATATATTTACCACAATTAATTTTATTTTTAATAGTGTGCATATGTGTGTGTTTGTCTGTGTGTGGATATGTGCACATGAGTGCAGGTGACATGGAGACCAGAAGAGGATATCAGATCCTCTGGATCTGGGATTACAGGTGGTTGTGAGCCACCCAACACAGGTGCTGGGACTGGAACTTGGATTCTCTGCAGGAGCACTATGTGCTCTAACTACTGAGCAACCTCTCCAGCCCCATAATTTAAAAATCATAGCTGGGTGTGGCTCATACCTGTAATCCCAACACTTGTACGGTAGAGGAAGGAGGATCACCACAGGTTCAAAACCAGCTTTGGGTACCTAGAGAGTTCCAAGTCAACCCAATAAATCTCAAAAAACAAAACCAAGGAATTGAGGAGATGACTCAGTCCATAAGTGCTTGCTGCACAAGCATGAGGACTTGAGTTCAATCCCTGGCAACCCATGTAAAAAGTGTGGGGGTATGTGCTTGTAATCCAGTGCTGGGGTGGCAGAGATAGGAGGCTCCCTGAATCTTAGCCTAATCAACAAGCTCCAGGCTTCAGTGAGAGGCCCTATTTCAAAAGACAAAGTAGGGTGGGTGAGATGGCTCAGCAGGTAAAGGTACTTGCTGCCAAGCCTGATAACCTGTTTGAGCCCTGGAAGTCATGTGGTAGAAAGAGAAAACTGACTCCCGAAAGTTGTCTTCTGAATTCCACATGCAGACCATGGCATACATGCCCAAACACACATGCACAAGCACTGGGGAACCACTGGAGACGCTGACGACACAGTGGACAGCAACAGGGATGACAGTATATGGGCTCCAGTGGTGGGGGGTAGGCTATGGGAGGGTGCCATTTGGGAAGTCAGTATATAGATGAATAAGATTGTTTGGGATGTTCTGTATGATATACACACACAAAAATCAAAAAATGAGTTACATTTGAGGAGGAAGCATAAAAATTTACTTCATGTTAATTAGTAGAGGTGATAATCATGACCATTGAAATCTACCTGATGACTTTATATCCATACTCAGGTGCCAAGGATCTGCGTGTAACCCACTGCGACTAGTAATAATCAGATACATAGAGATTAGAGACGCATGTGTAAACATCTAAGTGTTAGTAGCATTGAAAAT
>NW_008341028.1:5724962-5792489 GCF_000622305.1 Nannospalax galili
CTTACAGGGTTTATACTGATTTCAGTATAGTGTAACTGTATTAATTCAACTATGAACCTAAAAATTTACAGCTACTTTTGAAAGAGATGTATCTATGCTCTGGAAATTGTTATTGGATATGTTAAAGCTGTAAAGGAATGTTTCTTCTAATGTGGTTTAAATTTTTTAAAATTTATTTTATGTGTATGAGTGTCTTCCCTGCATGTATGTAAGTGCACCCATATCAGTGTATCAGTGCCCATGGAGGGCAGAAGAGGGCATTGGATCTCCTGGAACTGGAGTTACTGACGGGCTTTTAGCTGCCATGTGGGTGCCAGGATTCAACCGAGGCCTTCTGCAAGAACAGCCAGTGCTCTTAACTGCCGAGCTTCTCTCCAACCCAATAAATGTAATTCTTAAAAATCATTTTTAAGCTTGGCATGGTGGCATAGGCCTTTAATCTCAGCACTCAGGAGGCAGAGGCAGGTAGATCTTTGAGAGATCAAGGCCAGCCTGGAGCTACATGGCAAGTTCCAGGCCAACTGAGGCTACAGGGAGGCCTTGTCTCAAAAAAAAAATTTTTTTTTAAGTTTATGTATATGCGTGTTTTTTATGTATATGCATGTATGTAAGTGTACCACGTGCATGCCTGGTGCCTGCAGAGCCAGAAGAAGGCATCAGACTTCTGGAATTAGAGTTACAGATGGTTGTGAGCCACCATGTGGATGCTTGGAACTGAACCTAAGTCCTCTGCAAGAGCAGCCAGTGTTCTTAACTGCTGAGCCATCTCTCCAGGGCCAATAAGTACTTTTATAAAATAATCATAAAAAAGACAAGGAGGACAGCTCCTGAGAAATGACACCTAAGGTTGACCTCTGGCCTCCACAAGCCCCTGTGTGCATAATCATGCACACGCAGGAATTTGCACATACCTGCATGTGCTACACACAGAGAAAGAAAGAGTGAGGGAGAGAGGGAGGGAAGGAGGGAAGGAAGGAAGAAAGAAAGAAGAAATAAAAGAACAAGAAAGCAAAGAAAGTGAATGAGCCAGGCTCTGGAGAATTAGGACCGTCCTCATTGATTGAATTTGATTCTCCCTAAAGGTGCTGTCTTTGCTCTGATGACTAGTGGTGTATGTACTGCCCATTTGTGAAACAGAAGTTTTGTGGGCATGCTGGCCATCACAGATTTTACCAATATCCTGTACCCAAACTGTATGTCAGCCTATAGGTTGGAAGACCCCAGATGGAAACTTGGAGAGAGGCGAAGCTACAGGATTTATTTAAGCTGCTTCTCTACCTTTCTCCTTATGCCCATTTGTTTGATGCTTTCTCTTAATTCCAAATAAGATCCATAGGCTGCCAGTTATTGACCCAGGCAATATCTCATATGTCCTTACAAGCATCCTCAAGTTCTACAAATTGTTTATCACTGAGTTCCCCAAGCCAGAATCCATGTCCAAGTCTCTGGAAGAGATACAGGTTGGCATTTACAGTAATATTACTACAGGTAGCACTACCACCCCCATCTATGTGGCTCTGGACCTCTTTGTGCAGCTCCAAGTCTCTGCCCTGCCAGTGGTGGCTGAGAAAGGCTATGTGGCAGATATCTATTCCAAGTCTGATGTGATATCAGCAGCAGAAAAGACCTACAACTTAGATGTATCTGTGATCAAAGCCATGCAACATAGGCTGCACTACCCCAAGGAGGCTCTCAAGAGCTATCCTTCATGAGACTCTGGAACCTGTCACCAACAGGTTGGTGGTGACAGAGGTTCACTATCTGGTAGTGATGGATGAGAGTCACGTACATGCTCAAGGGAATTTTATCACTCTTTGATACCCTGCAGGTGCTGATAGAGAGAAGAAGCCATGAGCATGGGAAGGGACGGGCAGTACCAAGGGAGATGCCTCCCTCATTGCCTGGGAGAGCCGAGTCTCTTCCCTCTTGGGTGTCCTCAACCTGCTATCTGGGAGCTAGAGGAGACTTGGGGGAAAAGGAGGATAAGGACTTTTAGCTACCCTTACCCTTATACATACAGTTGAGAAAAACTTTCAACCTAACCAATGCCAGCCCCTGTCCCTTTGGTCACCTGGTCAACATATCAAGTTCCATCCAGGCCAGCTGGGACTATGGGAGACCCTGTCTCAAAATCAAAAGAAAAATTTTAAAAAGCAGGGGAAAAAAAGAGCGAGTAGGGAAGTGACTCTCTCAGTCACTTGAATTTGAAACCCAGCACCCATGTAAAAAAGCTGGGCATGTTGGCGTGAGCTTGTAGTCCCAGTACAGGGGAGGCAGAGGCAGGCAGATTCTTGGGGCTTACTTTCCACACAGCCTGGCCTACTTGATGGCTTCAGGCCAATGAGAAACGCTGTTGTAAAAAAGAAAAGGGTGGGTCAGTAAGATGGCTCGGCAGGTAGAGACTTGTTTCACCAGCAGTGTTCTCAGTTCCTTCCTAGGACCCATGTATAGCTGGGAAGAAAGAAATGACTCCATAAAGTTGTCCTCTGACCTCCACACCTGTACCTACAAACACATCATGTGTGCAAACACATGCAAAATTGGACAATGCATGGCCTGTGCATACACAAATGAACACGCATACACATGTGCATACACATACACATAAAAAAGTGCTGTGGTTCGTAGCTACTTTTTATTTTTTAAAATTATTTTTATGTGTATGAGCATATTGCCTGCATGCATGTAAATGCACCTGTGTCATGTAGTGCCCGTGGACAAAAGAGGGTGTAGGATTCCTTGGAACTGGAGTTATGAATGGTTGTTGGCCACCATGTAGGTGCTGGGATTTGAACCCAGGTCCTCTGCAAGAGCAGCCAGTACTCTTAACTGCTGAACCATCTCTCCAGCCCCCAGTTTATTTTTATTTTATGTATATGATGTTTTGCCTGTTTGCATTTAAGTGTACCACATGCATGCAATTCCTGCAGAGGCCAGAAGGGGATGTCAGATCTCCTGGAACTGGAGTTAAGGATGGTTATTAGCTTCCATGTGGGTGTTGGGAACAGAACCTAGATCCTTTGCAAGAGCAGGCTATGTTTCTTAACTGCTAAGCCATCTCTCAAGCCCCTGGTAGCTCCTTTTTGAGCTGGATGGTGGTGCATGCTTATAATCCCAGTACTCAGGAATCTGAAGCAGGATGGCCAAGAGTTTGGGGCCAGTGGGGGCTCCATAGCAAGACTGTCTTTAAAATGTTTTTTGTTTTGTTTTGTTTTTAAAAAGACAGCACAGGTCTTTGTACTGTTCAGATGCCCTCCTGCCCTCCATGCAGCTGATTCAGTGGCTAGGCAGACCCTACTCCACTGGACCTGTTCCCATCAGCACCTGTGCCTGCCCTAAACCACCACTCCTATGGAAGGCCACCCTGCCACAGCATACTGGGATGGAGTGATCCCTTTATGAGGCCCCTCTACACCTGGCACAGTGGGCCCCACCTGATCTCTTTGGGGTATCTGGACACTCTACCTGCATGCAGCTGGACACCTGCACTGTGCAACATGGGAGCAGAACCAAGGGGAGGGGATCCTATCACATCACCCACCCCTTTGTAAGCTGCATCCCTTCTGTAGATCTTGGTGATCAGCCTGTCTCACCCACAAGTCCTTTTCCTTGGCACTTCTGCAATCAAAGCACATCTGCCCTGTGACCTGTCCCCTGTGATCTTTCAAACTAAGGCCACAACAGACTAAGCTGTGACAGATGCTCAAGCCCCGGGGCGTCCACTGCTAGTTCCTATCCCATTCCTGGCATGCCCACCCCTGCCTCCATTTCCCTTATACCCCACTGTGCCAGCTGCTTGATTTTATCACTTCCTGACTACGTCTGAAGTATTCTCCTCGCCTGGCCGACTTCCACCTGGGCACACTTTCCTTTTAATGCCTAACCTAAGGCTGCCTCCTTTGTGTAGTCTCTGCTGACCATCTCACTTCCCACTGGCCAGAGAACTAAGAACTCTGGGCTGTTTGTTGAGTGTTGTGTGCCAGGTCCTGGCTCTGCATGCAGTTTCCTCGTTGGCAGGCCCACAGTACTATCATGGAGTTGTCAGATCTAGCTCTATACCATGAAAAGAGGCACCAAGAGGTTAAGTCACTTGCCTAAGGTCACAGAATAGGTAGTGGATCCGAGGAACAGAATGGCAGACTCTCTAGGTCAAAGCCTGTACTCCTCCTTGTTCTCCTGCTTGGTCTCCTGGGAGTTCACTCAGCACTCAGTTTATCTCTCTTCACACTGACCCTTTTTGTTTGTATTCTGTGTCCCTACTGTTAGACTGAGAGCAATTAATGAGCCTGGTTCCTTTGATACTCTCCAGATCCCTGATCTATCAGTGTCAGCCAGGCCTAGGACAATTGCTTGCCCCATGTTGCTTGCTGATGGGCCAGTGGGATCACGATTAGCACTCAGTTTTGCATTGTGACCTTGGACAAGACCCCAAACCTCTCTGGGCTTCGATTTCTTTCTCTGAAAAAAAAAAAAAAAAAAAAAGCTGGGGTTATAATAGACCTAAGCAATACCCTTGTGACATTGTAACGATCAAATTGAACATGCTAGGGCTGGGGAGAGGGCTTAGTGGATAAAGCACTTGTCATAAAAGCATGAGGACAGGAGTTCGGCTCCCCAGAACACTTGTAAAAAACCTGATGCAAGGGGATGGGAAGCTGAGACAGGAGAATCCATGGAAGCTCACAGGCCAGCTAGCCTGGTGTTTGCTGCGGGAGATGGACCTGTATCAAACAAGGGGGAAAGTGACACCCAAGGTTGTTCTCTAACCTGTGTACCATGGACACACACACACTTGTGCTAAAAAGTGAAACACTTTGCTGTCCCGAGGAAATGTTCTGTAGGTGGCTGGGAATTCAACATACAAATGTCAGCGTTTGGTTTGAAGAGAGCAATGTGTCACTAGCTCATCAGTAAAATATGTCACCCTTCCCAAGGGCCTTCCAGTTAAAGATGTTTCATTCAAAGCATCATGAAGTACTGGAAGTCAGCACCCATAGGAAGCAGCGGAGACCAAGCAGAGTCCTATCACTGCAATGGGAGCTGCTGGACCCACTCTTGTTTGTGATACAGAGCTTACCTCTCTCCCAAGATCCCAGAGGTTGAGTCACAGTCCTTACCCTGCCCAGCATCTGTCATCTTCCAGGGACTGGGCCTTACACCAGGGTCCTGGACAGCAGACTGTTCCCACTGCAGCTGTGGAGGGTGGGGTCCGATCAATGGCAGGGTGCCAACTTCAGTTTCCCAAATCACCACCCAGCAACAACCTCTGCCAGGCCTGCACTCCACAGTTTGACCTCACAACAGCTCATAGAGTCAACGTGAAAACCCCATGTTAAGTCCAGGACACCCAGCGAGGGAAGGAGAGGGTCACTCACAATCGCAGTTGTTGGATTTGAACACAGCTCCATCAGATTCCAAGTTCCCTTCTCTTTTCCATGCTCCCCCCTTCGCCCTTGTTTCCTAGGGCAGGAGATTCACATCCAAGACTCATCCAAACTCTGCTTTTGTGCTCAGCAAGAGCTCAATTTCTAAAAGAATTCCGATTTCAAGCAAATACTTATTTCCTTGATTTTAAAATACATCTTCCTCTACAGCCTGGGGATTGAATCCTGAGTTTTGCACATGCTAGGAAAGGTCTTTATCACTGAGCCACACCCCTAGCCTATGTTCATAGATTAAAAAAATAATTAAGGGCCAGTGAGATGTCTCAGCAGGCAGACCAAGCCCCACCCCTGAGTTTGATCCCAAGACCCATATTGTAGAAAGAACTGACTTCCACAAGTTGTCATTTGACCTCCATATGCATGATATGTGCACACTCGTGCACACACACACTCAAAACAGACAAATAAATGTTAAAAAAAATACTTAAAGCAAACTGGGAATGTGGTACATGTCTAAAATCCCATGGGTAACCTCACGCCCACAAGGAAAAATGACTGTCCCCCAGCAACCATAGCTCCTCAGCTAGGGGTGGGGCCTTGTGAGCCCCTCCCCCATTCATGCTGGAACTCTGACTGGTTTGATCAGGGCTGTGACTCTGAGTGCTAGGGCATGTCTTGTCCAGGAGAGAGCATTTCACAGCAATCCTCTGCATTAACTGCTGCCCACTGCAAAACACACTTCTCTGGCCAAGGCTGAGAGCAGCACCAATCTATAGGTATAAAGACATTAGAAGGCAGTTTGACAACATGACCACTTAGCAAGACAACAACTGTAGGGTTCTCCCTAGAGCCTAGGACCATAGTTTTGGGGACAAGGTCTTGCTATGTAATTTAGGCTTTGAAATCTCTATCTCCTCCCCTCAGCCTCCCAAGTGGTGAGAATTACAGGTACATACCACTACGCTTGGCTGATAAAGTCCTTTTTTGGAAAACAGGGCTTCATTTAGCCCAGGCTGGCCTGAAACTCATTATGTAGCCAAGGATGACTTTGACCTTCTGATCCTCTGGCATTTACCTCCTGAGTGCATTAGGATGACTGGGATAACAGGTATGTGCTACCATATCATACTTGAGCTGTTGGGGGTTAAACCCAGGGCTTCATGCATACTAAACAAGCACTCTACCAACTAAGCTACATCCCCAGCCCTAAGATAGATTCTGAATGTGCATTTTGATGTTTCAAATATGAAAGACTTATTAAATGGCAACAACTTAGATTTTAGGGAATTTACTTGTAGGTCTAGCTTGAGAGTTCTAAAGATTGCATGCAAGGGTCCCTCTTTGACTACCAGCTATTCATAGTTTGGTGCCTTTGAGGAGGCCCTTCTACCTCCTTGTGAAATGGGGAGAAAAAGCATCCCCTAGAGGGTTCTTAGTCTCATTCATAAAAAGAATTTAAGAATGGACCCAAATGGAAGCTTTTATGACAATTTTATTAGAATTTTGAGGAAAATCCTCAGGGAGCTGGTAATCTCACTAGCTGCCTTGAGGAGGAGAATGGTGGGGAGAAGGAAAGAAAGCCATGAAGCCGTGCAGGTTTAGAGCCTGTATGGAGGTCAGACATGTGGCTGACTGGATTTTATTATTTTTATTTTATGTGTATGAGTGTATTGCCTGCATGTATGTGAGTGCACCCGTGTTGTGCAATGCCACAGAAGTCAGAAGAAGGCTTCAGATTCCCCTGGAACTGGAGTTAAGGATGGTTTGTAGCTACCATGTGGGTGCCGGGAATCGAACCCGGGTCCTCTGCAAGAGCAGTCAGTGCTCTTAACTGTTGAGCCATCTCTCCAGACCCTAGATTTATTTTTTAATATTTCATTATTTTTATTTCATGTGTGTGCATGTGTATGTGTGTGTGTTGTCACCTGTGACACAGGGTGGAGATCAGAGGACAACCTTGGGGAGTAGGTTCTCTCCACCTTTATGAGAGTTCTGGGGATTGAACTCAGAATGCCAAACTTGTACAGCCAACACTGTTATCTGCTGAGCCATCTCTCTGCCTTATTTATTATTTTTTAGTTAACTTTTTCTAAATCACTTTTTATTTCTTTGTGTGGGGGTGGGGCTTGGGGGGGCACATGGGCGCTTGCATCCATGTATGCATGGGCCACAACCTTCTGGTGGAGGGCAGAAGTCAACCTGTAGGAGTTGGTTCTTTCCTTCCACCATGTGGATTCTGAGAATTGAAATCAGGTTGTTAGGCTTGGTCATTCAGCCATCTTGAAGGCCCTCCAACTTATTTTTTGCAACAGGGCTTCTCACTGAACCACTTGGCTTTTTAATGTGGTTGCTGGGGATTTGAACTCAGGTCCTCATACTCACCGAGCAATCACTTTACCCACTGAGTCATCTCTTCAGGCAGAATTTTGGCCTTTTCATGTACCGTGTTTTCTTCCAGTGAAAGCTCAGCTGCTCCAGATGCAGGAGGGCTGGGGACCTGCACCCTGCCACCCATGCTCCACCCACCTTCCCTCATTTTGGCAAATCCCCCTGCTGAGATGTGGTTTGGGGGAACACTGCTCTGTAAGTAGACAAGGAGCCAGAAGGCTTGGGCAGGAGCAGACTTTTTAAAGCAGCCAGCATTTCTGTGGCAACCACCTCGCAGAGTGGCCTCAGCTCATCTGTGAAGCGGATGGGATGCTTTCGAAGAATCTGTGCAAGCTCTCATATTCTGTGAATACAACCTCCCAGCACTGCACCTCAGAGACTCTTCACTCTGGCTGTACATTAGGATCCCTGAGGGAGTTTATAGAAACTAGATGATGGCGGGACTCTCCTCCCCATTTTGATGTCTTCGATCCTGAGAGGAACACAGACGTTGGTGTTTTTAAAAGCTCCCCAGGCAACTGTAATAGCAAGCAGGTGCAGAAGCAGCGCTCCTCTTGACCTCAAGCCTCAGTGGGGGATAAAAGGGAAGAATCCAATCCTCTGTTCCATCGTCCTCAGTTTCTACTTAGCACCATGCTTTCTGGTCATTATGGCTGTGCTGTGCTGGCATCAGATATTGTCATGCCTCCAGCTTTGTTCTTTTTGTTCAGATGACTTTGGCTATTTGAAGTATGACGTGTGCGTGTGTGTGTGTGTGTGTGTGTGTGTGTGTGTGTGTGTGTGTGTGTACGTGTGTGTTGTGCATGAGGAAACCAGAGGTCAACTTCAGGTGTTGTTCCTCAGGAGCAATCTACCTCATTTTTATTTAAAATTTTTTTGCGTGTGGCATGCTTGTGTTTGGGTATGCACACTCATGAAGAGACAGAACAGGCCAAGGCTGGCTTCCTCTATCACTCTGCCTTGTTGCCTTGGGACAGGATCAGTCACTAAGCCAGAAGCTTATCATTTTGGATAGGCTGGCAGGCCATTGAGCTCTCAGGATCTGCCAGCCCCCCTGGTGCTGGGTTATAGTTGCACACAGGCACCTGGCTTTTTACGTGAGTGCTGGGGATCTGAACTCCGTTCCTCTTGTTCTATAAGTGCCGTTACCCACAGAACCATCCCTCAGGACCTTTTTCTTTCATTTTTTTTTTTTTGGTCTTTTTGAGACAGGGTCTCCCAGTAGTCCCAGCTGTCCTGAAACTCACTATGTAGACCAGGCTGGCCCTGAACTCACAGAGATCTGCCTGCCTCTGCCTCCCGAGTTCTGGGATTAAAGGCGGGCGCCACCACGCCCGGTCATGGCCCTTGTTTTTTTTAAGACAAGGTCTTTCACTGGTCTGGAACTCATCAAGTAGGCTATGCTGGTTGGCCAGCAAGCCCCAGGGATTCACTTGTCTCTACCTCCCCAGCACTGGGATTACATGTGTATTCCACTTGGTCTGGCTTTTTTACATGGGTTCTGGGGATTGAACTCAGGTCCTCATGTTTTTAAAATCATATATATTAGATTCTGTATCTTTTGAGATGACGATATGACTTTTTTCTAGTGCTGGGGATTAAACCTTTTACCACTGAGCTACATCCTGAGCCTGACCATATGGTTTTTATTCTTCATTCTATTAAAAGATTTGCTTAAGTTAAATCATCCTTACATCTATTGGATAAATCCAACTTAACTGTGGTAAATGGTCTTTCTGATGTATTACTGGATTCAAGTTCTAGAATTTTGTTGCATTTTTGCCTTTATGTTCATTAGGACTATTGGGCTGGAGTTTTTTTATGAGCAGAGTAGAGATCCTAGAAACAAATCATATATCTACAGCCAATTAGTGGCAAAAGCACAAAAATAGACACTGGAGAAAGGTCCAAATTAAAAAACAATATTTTATTTATTATTTTATTTTATGCGTATGTGCGTATTGCCTGCATATATGTAAGTGCACCCATGTTGTGCAATGCCTGCAGAGGACAGAGAGGCTGTCAGATTCCCTGGAACTGGAGTCATGGACAGTTGTTGGTTGCCATGTGGTGCTGGAATACAAACCCAGGTCTTCTGCAAGAACAGTCTCTGTTCTTATCTGCTGAGCCATCTCTCCAGCCCCATAGGTCCAAATTTTTAATAAACCTAAAAAAATCAGGTTAGGGGCTGGGGAGATGGTTCAGTTAAGAGCACTGACTGCTCTTACAGAGGACTGGGGTTCAGTTCCCAGCACCTACATGGTGGCCAGCTGTTAGCAATTCCAGTTCCAGGGGATCTGACTGCCTCTCCTAGCTTCTGTGGGCATTGCACACATGGTACACTTACATGCAGGCAAAAACTCATATACATATTTTTAAAAAAAAGATCAGGTTGGGTATGGTGGCACACAATCTTTAATTCCAGCACTCAGGAGGTGGGTGGATCTCTGTGTTCCAGGTCAGACAGGACTACATAGTGAGGTCCTGTTTTGTTTTGTTTTGTTTTAAAAATCAGGCCAGGCGTGGTGGCACACACCTTTAATCCCAGCAAGCCGGAGGCAGAGGCCAGTGGATCTCTGTGAGTTCAAAGCCAGCCTGGTTTACATAGCGAGTTCCAGGCCAGCTGGGGCTACAGGGAGACCCTGTCTCAAAAACAAACAAAACAAAACAAAAAATCAGGGGCTGCAAGATGGCTCAGTGGTTAAGAGCCCTGGCTGTTCTTGCAGAGGACCTGGGCTCCATTCCCAGTACCCACATGGAGACTAACAACTGTCTGTAACTCCAGTTCCAGGGGAATCTGATGCTCTCTTCTGACCTGATGCTCTCTTCTGACCTCTGTGGGCACTGCATGACACGGGTGCACTTACATACATGCAGACAATACACTCATACATACAAAATAAAAGCAATAAAATAAAATAAAAATCAAATGGTGAATGAAGCCTTTCTCATTCTATACAAAAAACAACTAAAAATGGATGAAAGGTCTAAATCTAATACCTAAAACTGTGAAACTACTAGAAGAAAACAGGGGAAATAACTGTTCAAGACAGCTATATAAAGCTGGGCATGGTGGCACTCTGGAGGCTGAGGTAGGAGGATCTTGTGTTGGAGGCCAGTCTGGTCTATGTAGTGACATCTAGTCTCCAATAAAAATAAACTCCCCCTCCTTCCTAAAACCAAAAACCAATGAAACAAAAACAAATGACCAATACATATACAAGAGTGCTTACTATTATTAGCTACCAGGGAAATGCAAAACTCTCATATAACCCCTAGTCAAAAATGGCTATTATTAAAACAAACAAAAACCGAACAAAAATGCCAAGGACAATGTGGAGAAAAAAATGCAAGAATGCAAATTGGGGCCATGTGCTATACAACTGAGCTACATCCTCAGCTCTCTTATATAGTTATTTTGTGCGTGTGTGCATATGTGTAGATGCTCAGGCTACAGTATTTGTGTAGAGATCAAAGGACAATCTTTGAGAGTCAGCTCTCTCCTACCATGTGGGTCCCAGGGATCAAACTCAGGTCTCCAGGCTGGGGGACAAGCACCTTTACCCATGGACCCATCTCATTGGCCCAAGTATCTATTATTTGGAAATTTTGAGTATTCATATATCTAGTACGTGATTCCTACACATCTGACTCCACAGGAGGCATGGGGAGAATTAAGGCAGCCTAGGAATGCTGCTTTCTGTCTGTAATCTAACTGGAGAAAGAACCAGCAGTGAACAATATGGCATAAAATGAAAGGTGAAATCTGAGATAAGCTTTACTGAATTCTTGGAGTGTCAGACACCAGGTGCTTTCTGGGTGCTGCTAACCTAAACCACTGTCTGCTGAGGAAGGTTCCATTATTCCCATTTCACACTTAGGAACACTGAGGGTCAGAATAGTGTATAAATGTGTCAAATCCAGAAATCTAGTAAGGAGCAATGGTGAAGACAGGCTCTAAAGTTAATGTTGGTGTCATTTTGCTTTTCCACCTCTCTTGGGTAGCAATACCAGTTCTGAGAACCTGGCTCTCATGGAGACCTATGCTATGGAAAGACATCCTCAGGATGCATGTAGGTATGCAGTCTAGCACATGCTGAGGAAAGGGAAAGTAAGGCCAGGTCATGTGACACACGTCCTTCCTACCACACCTCCCAGATAGGGTCTTGCTATATTGCCCAGGCTACTCTAAGATTCCTGGGCTTATATGGTCCTCCTGCCTCAGCTGCTTGAATAGCTGGGACCACAGGTGCATACTGCTATGCCTAGCTGATTTTGTTTTTGTTTTTGTGGCTAGGGTCTCCCTGTAGCCCCAGCTGGCCTTGAATTTACAGAGATCTGCCTGCCTCTGGAGTGCTGGGATTAAAGGTGTGTGATGCCTGGCCTGATTCTTTTTTTGAGATGAAGTCTCACTATGTAGTCCCAACTGGCCTGGAATTCACTATGTAGACCAGGCTGGCCTCTAACTCATAGAGATCTGTCTGCCTTTGCCTTCTAAACACTGGGATTAAAGGCATGCACCAGCCAGGCCTGCCTGGCGCTGCTGATTCTTTCAAAATTTGCTTTCTTGCTGTTGCATTATAGCCCAATGTGGACTCTTGTGATCCTCCTCCCTCAGTTTCCCCAGCATTGAAATTATAGGTATGTACTATCCTATCACATCCTGCTCAGAAGTTTTTTTTTCTCTTGAGATGTTGGAGATTGAATTTAGGCTTTGTGTACGCTAGACAAGTACTCTACTGTTGTGCTATATCCCCCCGTGATGACAGTCTTTGTTTTTGTGAGGCAGGGTATTGCAATGTAGCCCTGGCTTGGTACTTGATATGCAGCCCAGGCTGGTCTTGAATTTGCAGCAAGCCTCTTACCTCAGCCTCTCAAGTGCTGAGATTATAGGCATATACCACTACCCCTAGTTTGTTGATAGTTTTGAATATGAGGCAGAACTTGGATCAGTTTGGGAACTGGAACAGTACCCAATGAATGGTTTGAATGAGTTAATTAGCTTGCCTTTACAGAGTGGTGGGTCCTACAGGGAATATCTGTGGGGTGGGAGGTGAAGTTTGTTCTGAGACTTGCTGAGGACAAAAACCAGGTCTTCTTCAGTTTTCTCATGGTGTAACACAGGCTCCCATATGATTGCTGCTAAATATTTGCTGAATGAAAGTTAAGTGCTTCTTTGAGACTGCTTGGAATTCTTCACACCAAACTCTGGCTAGGGAGAGGGCAGCTGCAGTTATGTATCGTGAGACAAGACTTACTGGACAGAAGTGGTGATAGGAATAAGAACAGACTGGACTGTAGAGATGATTCAGAGTAGTTAATTGCACTATGGTGGTGCAACACCTTTAATCCCAGCACTCAGGAGGCAGAGGCAGGTTTGAGACTAGCCTAGTCTACATATTGAATTCCAGGCCAGGACTACACAGTGAGATCCTGCCATAAACAAACCCAGTTAACTGGCAAGGCCAACATCACACCACAGAGCTCATATGTGGGCGTAGGGATACTTATTGCAACATGCTGGTTAACTAAGTCAACAAAGAGAGCTCATTTTACCAAAGAGCCGTGTGGTTTCCAGAACCATCTGGGCCAGGGGACTTTCCTGCAAAGAATGGCACCTGAGTAGAATATTAAACTATGCCAGCTCTGAAAGGTGTTTCTCCAATGGTGTGTGTGTGTGTCTATTGAGCACTGGCTAGAGTCAACCATCCTGATTGTTTCCCTAAATGTCCATCTCAAGAAATCAAGTCCAGGAGTTAATAAAAAAGCATGCTTCAGAAAGAAGACAAACCCAGGGATCCTGGTGCCTGTCCTGGAACTGAAGCCTCTCTATTTCTTTTACTCAGGTTTTATTTTTTTCTGAATGGCAAGGCCAGGACTCCAGTTCTGTGGTCAGGCTGATGAACACTTAAATCCTAGCAACTTCTCAAATCATACCAACTCTAGATAAAGCCATACTGTGGTTATAAGATTCTCACATGTGGCTGGTTTAACTCCAGAGGTGTGCTGGATAGCTTTAGTGTTAGCTTGACACACCTGGGTTGAGGGAGCCTCAATTGGGGAATTGCGTCTACTGGACTGGCCTGTGGCCATGTCTGAGGGGCATCTTCTTGATGAGTGATGTGGGAGGGCCCAGCCCACTGTGGGTGCCACCCCTGGGCAGGTGGGCCTGTGTTGCACAAGAAAGCAGGCTGAGCAGGGACCAGGGGAGCAAGCCAGTAAAGCAGTGTTCCTCCATGGCCTGTGCTCCAGCTCCTGACTCCAGGTTCCTGCCCTGAGTTCCTACCTTAGGCTCCCTGATGAACTGTGACCCGGGAGATGTAAGATAAACCCTTTCCTCCCCAAGTTGGTAGTGGTCAGAGTGTTTTGTCACAGTAATGAAGAACAAACTAGGACAAGAGGGAAGTGAGAAGGCTTCCAGCTCAAGCTTTTACTCTGGTGACTTCAGAACACTGACCCTGCAGCCACAGGTTACCTGCACCTCTACCCCAGGGGCAAGCTGATTTCAATCAACAGTAAGTACAGGCTAAATTAAATACAAGACAGCTGATAAAACTTCGTTATTGTGCCACAAATGGATTATGTGCATACTCATATAGAAATCCCTTTAGCAGGGCCAGGGAGATGGCCTGGATGGTAAAAGTGCTTTCTGCCAAGTCTAATGATTGGAGTTTGAACCCCCAGAACCCACATGGTAAAAGCAGGGAACAAATTCCCAGAAGTTGTCTTCTGCCTCCACACACACAGACACCACGCCCCCACATGCACACATACCCATACACACCCATAAAATAATAAAATTAAAAAAAAATCTCTTTAGCAATGGGCTGGGCCTGGCCAGTGACTTCTGGCTACAGTACCAACAGGTTATTCTGGTGTGCCTCAGTTGACACAAATGTATTTTTTGTGTGTGTCACAAAGTTAAAAGTTTGGGAAACACTGATCTATACAAGTACCTTAAAGATCACTTTTATTTCAATTAAGAAATTAAAAAAATTTTATGTGTATGCGTGTATTGCCTGCATGTATGTGAGTGCACCCATGTTGTGCAATGCTGTGGAGGTCAGAAGAGGGCTTTGGATTCCCCTGGAACTGGAGTTAAGGACAGTTTGTAGCTGCCATGTGGGTGCTGGGAATCAAACCTGGGTCCTCTGCAAGAGCAGTCAGTGCTCTTAACCACTGAGTCATTGCTCCAGCCCCTCAAGAAATTAAAAAAAATTAGTTTTATTTTATGTGTATGAGTGTTATGCCTGCATGTAGGTAAGTGCACCCATGGTGTGCAACACCCACAGAGGACAGAAGAGGCCGTCGGATCCCCTAGAACTGGAGTTACGGACAGTTGTTAGCTACCATGTGGGTGCTGGATTAGAACCCGGGTCTTCTGCAAGAACAATCAGTGTTCTTAACCACTGAGCCATCTCTCCAGCCCCCAGTTAAAATTTTTTATTTTTATGTGTGTGCATGTATGTAAGTGCACCCGTGTCATGCAGTGCCTGAGGACAGAAGAGAGCGTTGGATCCCTTGGAACTGGAGTGTTATGGACAGTTGGTAGCCACCATGTGGGTACTGGGATTCAAACCTTGGTCTTCTGCAAGAATATCTAGTGCTCTTAACTGATGAGCCATCTTTCCAGCCCTCTTATTCCAAATTTGTATACAAAAGACCCTAATGCAGTTTCAATTGGATCGCCCCTGCTGGATTCATGTGTTTTACATGCATCTGCAGAGGAACATTGATAAAGTTGCTTTGAAAAATCAGAACTGTCAGGGACATAGCCCAGTGGTGGGAAAAACTGCCTAGCATGCAAGAGGCCCCAGGTTTGACCCACAAGTAAACAGAGGATGGAAAAAACTTCAGAATTGTCAAAGAACCCATTACACTGGGACAGGGAGATAGCTCAGCTGGTAAAGGCCCTTGCCAGGCTTGGTGACCCAAGCTCGATCTTTGCAACCCAAGTGGTAGGAGAGGATTGTAGCCTGCAAGTTATCTTCTGACGTCCAAACACGTCGTGGCACATGTGTGCACACATAGGCAAACAAATATAATTTAAAAAAGTTAAAGCATTATACTAAGCTCTCTCAAAACTCCAAGTCTGCAGAAACCACTATCAACTTCCAGTGGTGTGCCCCAGAAGCCCCCAGCTGTTCAGAGGGCTCTGCTAATCTGTAGCACCAAACACACTCTGCATGCCGCCCACCGAGTGCAGATGGCTGGTGTTTGTACTGAAACTCCTACATAATCCTTCACGGACTCCCCTTACTGCAAGCACATGACCTTATTCTGTGTATATGTAACGCCACAGTTGTGACTAATCAAAGGCTGTACACTTGGGGCAGAGGGAAAAATAAGAACACTGAAATTGGTTAATTTCAGCAGCATCTTTATTGCAACCAAGAACCTGTAATAAAATGCAACAAAACTCATGTTTCACTTCACATGATTAAAAGCCATGTAGCTGGAAATGAGAAAACTCATGAGCTGACTGGAGAGAGGCATGCAGGTCATTGCTCAGTCAGTGCTTCAAACAGCAGGCACTTCATGTGCTAAAATTAAAGACCCCAACTCCAATTTTGCTGAAAACAACATAAATTTGTGTTTGGGTTACTTAAAAATATACATACAAACACAACTTCTGTGTCTGTGAGGGGCTTTTGAAACAATTACCTACAGCTGAGCACCTTGCATTAACAAGTGTATTTTCTGCTGGAGGGCAGACAGGTGCAGCGGAGGCTGGGAAGGTGGGAGTCAGGGAGCTTCCTAATCCCTTTCCATCTGCTGGAAGAGGACTTTCACAATCCATGGTTTAGACACAATCGTGGCTCTTGTCACAAGTCAAAGAGCTGTAGGACAGGCTCCCAGGCTTAGGTGAGCTCTCCATGTCCCAATCTCCTATGACAACAGGGAGACACTTTTACTATAATGATTTCAATTAACTTCATAATGTCATTTACTTATTGGAAGTACTGCTTCATTAATAAGCATGCTTAGCATTTACTTTAGAATGGAAAAATTAACCATTTTAAATATTCCTTTAAAATGTTTTGTAGGAATATATTAATAAATACTTTTTAAAAATCTGCCTTTCCTAAATATCATAACTACCATGAGGCAGGTCATTGGAGGGAGCCTAGTACCGACCGATACTAACTGGTTGGCTGATGTCAAGGATTTGTTCCAGCTGGAAAATGTAAAATTCTGTTACAATGAGTGATCCTCTAGGAACCATTCCACCAAAGAGAGAACAGTGCTTTAACAAGGCAGGAGACACCTTCCGGAAAGGTGTAAAACTAGTAGTGAAAGAGAGCACATATCTCTCTCTGAAGTTCCTGGTTTGAAAGGCCAGGCATGCATGGAGGCTGCATCTTCCTGTTTGAGGCTTTGGAAGAGTCAGGACTGGCAAAGGAGGAAAAAACCCTTATTCCAAAATGAATTCCAGACCAAGGGCATATAAAGTTCCTAAGAGGTCAATAGTTAAAGACAGGTGAGTAGCTTTCTTGACTATTGTTTTGGGTTCTTAATCCATCCAATGTAAAAGTCGCTTCTTTTCTTACTCCAACTCCAATCACAGAAGTTTCTTGAAGCAGTCTGCAGTGATTTGATTAAACACCTGGAAAGCTCATTAGACACACAAGGTCCTGGCTCCACCCAAATCAATAGAGCTCTAAGTTCTGAGCATAAGGTTCAAGACTTCATTTCTTCCACTCTGCGTTCTGGACAATTCTTCAGAGTTCTGCTGCTCTTCAAGCTCAAGTAACTGCCTGCTGTTCACGTACACTGATTCACTAAACCTAAAACCCTGTGTCTTGATGCTTAACCCGGAGCTTTCTGGTTTCCATTAAAATGCTGTTCTTTTGTGTTCTCTTGACTTTTTTGCTTCTACCCATAGTCAGGGGACAATTTTAGAGTGATTCTCTGGTCGCTTTAGTTTTGTGATGTGTTCCATACTAGGGTGAAGAGCAAGCTCAATCATGCCATCTTTCTGTAAGCAGTTAGGCAGGCACTTACTTCCCTTTAGAGCGGACCAGCATCTAAGTGATGTAGTCAGAAGAGCATTCCTTGCAACAGGAGGAAGAAGGTGAAGAATCCAAGATATGTGAGATTTTCTAAAGTTTGTTTGGGTAAAACAAGAGGTGTCTTATTAAACAAACTTTAGGGGTGAGAGATTTCAAGCAGCTGTCTACAGGCTATTTTATGCCACTTGTACTTAGCATATAAAGGTAGATCCTTGGAGGCCATCTAGTCCACAATTACCATCCTCAACAGTCAGGTACTTAAGTCATGAGGGAAAATACTTTGTTGGGGGAAGAACAGTTACCCAAATCAATTTAATTTAACTTAAAATATAAACAAATCTTGGCATGAAAATTTCATAAACATGAAAGTTGATACATATACAACGAGGAAAATCATGGAATCTACTGTACAGCAGAGACACACAAACCAGCAAATCCCAGCCCTCCCTCCCATTTCTGAGCCTCCTGCAATGCCCACCTCTGATGCAGTCACCATCCACAGTAAAGCAGACTGGCACTCTCTAGAATGAAGAAACCTACTACAGTGCTCAGAAAGAAACAGAGCGAGTCTTCTTGGAATGCAATTTTAGATTACTGGTAATTTTCTAACACTGAAGCTTGAGATTAAAAAAGGTCAAACCCACAGACACCCTCTCTGCCACTGGCTCCAACGGGACCCGTCTAATACCAGAAGGCCCTACAAGGGCAGATGCCAATCAGCAGTTAAAAGCTTCTATGTTCCCTTCATAGTTAAGCTCGAAGGCTAAACCAGGAAAATGCCATGGCCATGCAACAAAACTGTTTACAGGTTTTCAACACTGAAGAGTGAACCATGGCTTGCCAGGGATTAGCTGAGGACAAAGAAGCTGTTTGGAAACCTTTTCATTTTATGTTCAAATAAGAAGGTTAGAGTTTAGATTTGTTTAAAATTGGGAGGAACACTAACAAAAAAATTGGAATTATAAAAATAACTCTAAGGAACTTTCCCTCCTCCAGATGCTGCCTATAGCTGTGCTGGCAAAAGCAGACTTCCCAACCAGGCTAGCTTTCATTCTTCCCAGGTTTTTCATGAGTCTTTTAGCTGAGTTTATGCTCAATTCTTGAGCAGACCCTTACCACCCCCTTTCTCCATCACTCCTTGAATCAGGGCTTCCCCCATTCCATTGTAATTCCCTTACCATCCAAAAACTCTGGAACATTTTAATAAGGGAATACCAAGTGGAAACTGGCACCATTAAATATTTTGAATATAAGTGAATATGAACATTTTCTGTTCCTAAAAGGGGGGAAAAACTTGCCTGAAAAAAAATTTAAGCTCTCTAGTAATTTGATTAAAAAATTTATGCCTATAGTTATTAACATCATGAGACTTATGATTAAACCCATGCTACATACAGTTGCTTGCCTTTACGCAAAAGTAAGACCTTAACTCTGTCATATCATCAAAGAAAAAAATTATACTATATACTGTTTAAATTAGCTAAAAACTGATCAGAGCCCAAATAAGTATCTTTAGGAGGACACTAAGTTGTCCTTGAAAAAAATCATTAACTGGGTAAGTCATAGGTTTAATAGTGATTAGTTCATAACATGCTGGATACACCCCAAGCAATGAAGCATAAGCTATTCAAATTACACTTAAGTGCTAGCAAATCTGTAACTAGTCAGAGATTCTGGAATTGAACCAATCATTCCTATCATATTTTCACAAACTCAGAAGTCTACTGTCAAAATCCACTAAGTCCAAGAATCTTACATGCTATTCAGAGTGAAAACAGTAGTAGGAATATGTGGTGCTAATGTCTTGTTTCTTTCAGTAATTCCCGTGGTACTGTTGGTTCCCTTGGGAACACATGTCACTCAGTTCTGTGTGCCTGATTAAGGTATGGATTACTATCCACAAACTGCAGACTTCTGTATGGCACCAAATTTACTTTCAGAAGGAGATGTTATATGGTAGGTACTAAAGTCTGATCATCAATTGTGTTCTCTATTGACTAAACTTCCATTTGGTTAAATAGCCAGTGTTCAGCAGAGTCCTGCAAGTCAGTTATATCACTTTGAGAGCAGCAATACGTGATCCAAGGTTTTCCTGAAGGTAGTGCAACAGGTGCAGTTCATAATGTTCTCCAGACTCAGGAACCCTTATGCTGTGTCTCTCCTGAGGGTAGATCTTAACAAAAAGCAAAGACGAGAACAAAGGTTTATTAATGCGCCTCTTTCCAAATCTTTCTGGAGATATTCATTTACTCATTCACTTACTGCTTTTTTTTTTTTTTTTTTTTCCATTTATTGCTTTTTGACACAGGGTCTCATATAAACCAGGCTGACCTCATTGTGAGCTAACGATGGCCTTGAACTCCTGATTCTCCTGCCTCTGGGTCCCATGTGCTTGAATGCTTTCTGGAGTTTTTAAAAAATTTATTATTTTTTATCTTCTGTGTACGAACGTTTTGCCTGCATATATGTACATGCATCACGTATGTGCCTGTGCCCACAGAGGCAGGAAAAGGGCATCAGGTCCTCTGGAACTGGAGTTACACTGGTTGTAGCTGCCATGTGGATGCTGGGAACTGAACCTGAGTCCTCTGCAAGAGCAGTCAGTGCTCTTAACCACCAAGCCATCTCTCTAGTCCTGTAATATGGTCTTAAAACCCTCTTACAACAATGAAATCAAGTAATATTTCCTCATCCATCAAAAGGGAAAAAGGAAAGCAAAGGAGGACAGTGAATGGACTGCTATCATCTACAGTCCTACAGGCTGAAAGTAGACAAGGTGCACAAGCCATGGAACCTGATAGGCCAGTGTGCTGGATAGCGTTAGTGTCAACTTGACATACCTGGGTTGAGGGAGCCTTGACTGGGGAATTGCCTCCATTGAAACGGCCTGCGGCCATGTCTGTGGGGCATCTTCTTGATTGTTGTGTGATATAGGAGGGCCCAGCCCACTGTGGGTGGTGCCACCCCTGGGCAGGTGGGCCTGTGTTGTATAAGCAAGCAGGCTGAGCAGGGGCCAGAGGAGCAAGCCAGTAAGCAGCATTTCTCCATGGCCTCTGCTTCAGCTCCTGCCTCCAGGCTCCTGCCCTGAGTTCCTACCTTGGGCTCCCTGATGAACTGTGACCTAGGAGATATAATATAAAATAAACCCTTTCCTCCCCAAGTTGGTACTTGTCAAAGTATTTTGTCACAGCAATTGAGAAATAAATTAGAACAGCCAATTTTTCAGTCTGCCTTCAGTAGAATTTTAGTTTTTATCAACTAGAGACTAGTAATTATGCCTGTTATGTTATTCTCAAGCAGACACAGCTGAAAACTTGGTCTTGCTCCTTATCTTGCTGTATTCCGGAGCGATCTTTTGCTATTTACTACCACAAGGAATTTAAAAGTGTAGACCAACCTACCTGTAAATCATACGGCTTTCCAGCCCTCACTAAAAAACTCAGCAGTATACTGGTGTGTGCAAAATGAACATTTTCATCCAAGAACCCATGTAAGAGGAGTAAACGGTTTGGTCTGGATAAATAAAAATATTAGAGGATTAGGTAAAATAGAAGAGTATTAGAGAAAAACACTTAAGCCCTTTAAACAAATCACACTTAATATTACAGTGTTATTAGGATGAGGATTCAATATTTTCAATATTAAAGCTGTAACACAGCAATCAGATGCCACATGTAATAAAAATAAAAAGAAAATCATGCTCAATTTCTCATTAAAACATTACAGCAATGCTAGCAATGATAGAAAAATTTTTGCTAAAACATTTAAGTTGACAGATTTTTTTCACTTTGAAAGAGGTATTTAATTTCTTTCAGTATAAGCAACTGCTTCAAATATAATTTATATAAAAAAATAAAAACTAAACAACCCTCCCCCCAAACCTAATACATGAACAGCACCTTTAATTTTGCACCGAGTAACAGGCCAGTAGTTTAGGGCTGGGGATACAGCTCAGGGGTAGAACACTTGTCTACCATGAGCAATGCCTTGGGTTCAATCCCAAGTACCAGAAAATAGAACATTTTCGGATTTTATAAAGTATTAATAAAATATCAGTCTTAGTTCTCAGTAAAGTTTTCATTATGATTATTAAAGCTTTTAAAAACAGGATTCAAAATTGACAACCTTAATTTTAAAGCTTGAACTTACTCCGAGGGGAACTTCTCTGCTTGCATGGCCACAGATCCTAAGTAATAGCCCTGTTCATTCTGGTCAGGGTGACCCATATAACGTTCCGTGTATCCTGTATCATAGAAGATCCACAGAGTAACTGGGGCCCCAGCAATAGCAACCTGCATATGACAACATGGACAGTCAACTGTGTTCCAGAAAAGACTGCTAGCAAAGACAATTTACAACTGCAAATGTATGGGCTAAAATTATCCTTGGGCTTTAGTCCCACTACTGGGCACAAGCAGTCTCGGGAGACTCAGAAACTGAAGTAGGATGCCAAGGTCACAATTTGATACTCTGTGAGTCAATAAGCTTCATGTTTCACAAGCACACCCCATACCAAACCCTTAGCCTGGGATGGCAGAAATACAAATTGAGTCCCTATATCAAAGTAGAGCCAGGGCTGGAGAGATGGTTCAGTGGTTAAGAGCACTGACTGCTCTTGCAGAGGACCCAGGTTCGATTCCCAGCACCCACATGGCGACTAGCAACCATCCTAACTCCAGTTCCAGGGGAATCCAACACCCTCTTCTGACCTCCATGGGCAGTGCACTTATATACATGCAGACAATACAGTCATACACATAAAATAAAAATAAATAAAATATTAAAAAAAAATTAGAGCCTGAATCAAGTGTGTGAGGACCTTGGAGTAAACCCATCCTCTTACTGGGAAACAGCTGTGAGAGCTGTCAACTCCATATACAGAAAGCACCTACTCACTTCTCTTTCTTCCCTTTTAGTGTCTGTTAGTAATCCAGACTTTAAAACACTGAATAGACTATACTTAAGTACTAAAAACTTGCTTCACTTTAAGTCTTCTATATAGTTTTATATCTAGATATTCTAATTACTTTCCCCTCCCACTCTTTTCTCTCTCTTTCCTTTCTCTTCTCTTTCTCTTTCTCCCTCTCCTTCTTTCTTTTTTTGAGATAGGGTCTCACTATACAGCCCTGGCTGGATTGAACAGGCAATGTAGACCTGGCTGACCTCAAAGATCTTCCTGCCTCTGTGTCTCGAATGCTGGAATTAAAGGTATGTGCCATTACACCCCTAATTTAATTCCTTCCTTCCTTCCTTCCTTCCTTCCTTCCTTCCTTCCTTCCTTCCTTCCTTCCTTTTTTCTTGTTTGAAAGGATCTCCCTGTAGCCCCAGCTATTGTAGATCAGGCTGGCCACCTGCCTCTGTTTCCTGAATGCTGGGATTAAAGGTGTGCATATAATACCTGGCTTACCTTTTTAAAAAATATAGATGTCTTTTATAGATTTTTTTTTTTTTTTTTTTTTTTTTTTTTTTTTTTTTTTCCAACATCCCTTAGGGAACCGGGCCTGCCTTAGACTCACTATGGGCCAGGCTGGCCTTGAATTCACAGAGATCCACCTGCCTCTGCCTCCCAAGTGCTGGGACTACAGGCGTGTGCCACCACACACGGCTATAGATGTATTTTTTAAAAAAATATAACTTTTTAAATTTTATGTGTATGCATGTATTGCCTGCATGTAGCTAAGTGCACCTGTGACATGCAATGCCCGTGGAGAACAGAAGAGGCCATCGGATCCCCTAGAACTGGAGTTTCAGACAGTTGTTAGCTGTCATTTAGGTTCTGGATTTGAACCAGATCTCCTGCAAGAACAGCCAGTGTTCTTAACCACTGAGCCATCTCTCCAGCCCCAGATGTATTTTTTAATTTTAAATTAAAAAAAATTTTTTTTCTGTCTTTTTGAGACAGGGTCTCCCTGTAGCCCCAGCTGTCCTGGAACTCACTATGTAACCAGGCTGGCCTTGAACTCAGAGAGATCCACCTGCCTTTGCCTCCCAAGTGCTGGGACTACAGGCATGCGCCACCATGCCCAGCCTCAAATGTATTTTTTAAAGATGCATTTATTTCTTTTTTAAAATTTTATGTGTATGAGTTTTTGCCTCCATGTATGTAAGTACAGCTGTGTTATGCAGAGCCCATGGAAGCCAGAAGAGGTTGTCAGATCCCCTGGACCTGGAGCTATGGATGGTTGTTAGCCACCACGTGGGTGCTGGGAATCAAACCTGGGTCCTTTGGAAGAGCAGCCAGTGCTATTAACCAGGTATGGTGGCACATGCCGTTAATCCTAGCACTCAGGAGGCAGAGGCAGACAGATCTCTTTGAGTTCAAGGCCAGCCTGGTCTACATAGTGAGTTCTAGGCCAGCTTGGGCTACAAGGAGACCCTGACCCAAAAAAATTAAAAAAAAAATTAATTGAATTTTTGCAAATTTCATATACTACATATTGATTATATTTAGACCTCCTCCCCTTATCTGCACCCTTTCATACCCCCCGCTGGATTTCACGCATTATGTCATATATGTTAAGGCTTATTGAGCCATATTCGTGTCCCCAAATGTCCCTCAGTGAGAGTCCATCCACTGGAACCTGGTCAACTTATCTAGTGTCACTCCTTAAACAAAACCATCTCTCCCTCTCCCAGTAGTCATCAGTTGCCAATAGTTCCTTAGCTAAGGTTGGGGCTTCTTATTTCCCAACTTCTATGCTGGATTTTTGACTTGATCTGAGTCTGCATGGGTCTTGTGCATATGAGCAACTTCCTAGCTACATAGAAAACTGTTTCCCTGCGGTCATCCACCACTCCTGGCTCTTACAGTTTTTCTGCCCCCTCTTCCACAATGGTCCCTGAACCCTGGGTAGCAGATGTTTGATATAGGTGTCCTACCCAGGGACAAGAACTCTGCAGTCTCTTATTCTCTGCAGTTTGGCTAGTTGTGGCTTTCTGGGTTAATCACCATCTGTTACATGAAGAAGCTTCAATTGTAAGAGTTGAGAGATGCATTAGTATTCTTTCTGCCCTCTGTTCTGCTATGTTCCCTGAGCCTTATGTGTAGAGGTTGCATTGTAAATGTGTCATTTAGGGCTGGGCATCTCACAGACACTTATTCTCTGTATCTGACGAGTTGTAGAACTCTGTAATTATTATTATCAGAATAGTTGGACACTCTCCCCTAATTACCTTGACAGCTACAAGCATGGGGAAATTATGGTATTATCTCATTATGTAGCCCAGGCTAGCCTCAAATAGATCCTGCCTCTTCCCAAGTCCTGGATTACATGTGTGTGCTACCATGCCTGGCTATTTTTATTTTTGAAAATTACTTCTCATAAACAGCATGGTGGTACACATCTGTAATCCCAGCACTTAGAGGTAGAGGAAGGAGGATCAGAAGTTCAAGGTCATCATCTACAACGTGAGTTTGAAGCCAGCCTAGGACACCAAAGACCTTATCTCAAAATAAATTCTTCAAACAAAAAACCTTCTCAATTTCCCACTGTAAAATAAAATCATGTTACTGACATAGTAAAAAAATACTGCTCTTAATTCTTGTTTTAAATTTTTTTATACTTATTTGTTCAATTTATTTGTTTGTATATGTGGGCATGTGTATGGAGGTCAGAAGAAGACTTGCTGTAAGTTGTCTCTCCACTATGTGGGTGGATCAAACAGTTCATGAGGCTTGGCAGCAGGTACCTTTATTCTCTGAGCCATTTTGCCAGACCCTTTTTAAAAAAAAATTTATTATTGCATGTATATGAGTGTTTGCCTGCATGTATGTAAGTGCACCCGTGTCTTGCAATGGTCATGGAGATCAGAAGAGGGTGGCAGATTCCCCTGGAACTGGAGTTATGCACAGTTGTTAGCCACCATGTGGGTGCTGGGAATCAAACCCGGCTCCTCTGTAACAGTGGTCAGTGCTCTTAACTGTTGAGCCATCTCTCCAGCCCCCCAGACTCACTCTTAAAAAGAAAAAAAAAATGTATACATGTATGCGTAGGTACACAAGTACCTACATGGTGGTGGAAGACAGAGGACAACTTTTCAGGCATCACTTCTCTTCTCTCACCACATGGGTCCCAGGAATCAGCTTAGGGCACCAGGCTTGGCAGAAAGCTTACATACTGAGCCATCTTACCCACCCATTCATTCCCATTTTCTTTTTTTTTAAATTTATTATTTTTATTTTATGTGTATGAATGAATCATCTGCATGTATGTAAGTGCACCTGTGTGGTGCAATGCCCACGGAGATCAGAAGAAGGCATCAGAGTTACAGACAGTTGTTAGCTACCATGTAGGTGCTGGGAACTGAACCTGGGTCCTCTGCAAGAGCAGCCAGTGCTTTTAACTGCTAAAGTATCTCTCTAGCCCCTTATCCTATTTATTTATTTATTTATTTATTTATTTATTTGTATGTATGTATGTATGTATGTATATATGCATGTCCACATGTATAAGAGTACATACAGAACTCACTGTGTAGACCAAGCAGGAATTCACTATGTAGACCAAGCTGGCCTTGAACTCACAGAGATCTGCCTGCCTTTGCCTCTGGAGTGTTGGGATTAAAAGTGTGCACCACCATGTCTGGCCCTCATTCCTATTTGCTTAACAACCACCATCTCTATGCATTTTCTTTAGTATATTTTTCTAGGAGTTTATTTATAGAATTATAAGTATGTAAATATTCAATAATTCTTTTTTTTTTTTCCAGTGCTGGAGATCAAACAAACCTAGGGCCTTGTGCTGGATACAGATCTACTGAGGAATTACTATGTGCTAAGCATTGTGCTTAGCTGTTGATATACTAGTGCATAGGGCAAAGAGCTCTCAGAGCTTATAGTCCAGCAGTTAAACAAGTAGTTATAATCTAGTAAGTATGTGTATGTCTTACTAATCATGACTATCATAATCTCTGCATATATAAGTAGCTATAACTGGTACTTGAATTGACAAGTGTTTACGAAGTTATGTTAACACATGAGATATATTTCACATGGTTGTCAAACACACAAACCCAACATTCTATAGTATCACCACCACTGTAAACCTTTAGAAAGTAATCTGTTTTGTTTTTTTTGAGACAGGTTCTCCCTGTAGTCCTAGCTGGCCTGGACTCACTATGTAGACCAGGCTGGTTTTGATTTTGCAGAGATCCACCTGCTTCTGCCTCGCAAGCACTGGGATTAAAGGAGTGCATCACCATTTTTTTTGTATCTTTAATTTATAGAAAACACTACGCTTTTACAAAATCCAGTAGGAAGCCACGTACCCTGAAGATGTCTGACCTCTGCATTAATGCCATCAGGGAGAGGTACCCTCCATAGGACCAGCCATGGATGCCCACACGATCTAAGTCAATGAAATCATACTGAGATGCTAGGTACTGGAGTCCTTCCACTTGATCATCAATTTCTATTTGGCCCTGTCAAGAAAAAGGAGAATATTTTACTGGTTCTGATGCATTCTAATCTTAGAGGATACTCTTAAAAACTGATAAATGTTTTTATTAAAATGTCTTAGAGGTTTTTTTTTTCCAGATTAAAATTTATTAACAACTGATATTCTGTTTTCCCTTAAGAAATTTAAAACAAGACTATATTTACAGGTAAGGGTCTACAGCTTCTGTTGCTACCATGTTCTGGAGTTTAGTTTCAATTGCACCATGAACTTGTTTTCTATCACTACCCACTGTCCCTAGCTATTGGGAGTCTCCCACTCCGTTTGTTCTGTCGTCTGCTAAGAGGTCAGCATCTTCCTTGTAACAAGCCTTTCTGTACCCAAAGACAAAAACTTAGCCCCTTTAAGAGACTGATGAACTTTACTTCTTTTTAGTACTTAGTGCAGTGAGGCAAAGGGCTCGAGGCCCTACCTCCCTACTTCCCCACCATGCTACTTCTAGGAACATCCTATTTCTTCACAGTTCTGTTAAGTCTTCATTCCTACCAGACCACCCTGAGGTTACTTGGCCTGCTAGTGCACAGCAGTTTTGCTTCACTGAGACAAAACCAAAAACCAAAACCAAAACAAAACAACCCCCAAAAAACTTACATGAGAATACAACATAAGGTCAAAGAACTGGCTGTGGGAGAACATCCCATGTCTTACTCAGCATGTCCAGCACACTGGCAACCTCAGTGACTGCCTTACTGTGCAAAAGGAACATCGGACTGTCAGCATTTCCCAAAGCAGCAGAAAGGACATGGGGCATCTCTAAAAGGTAGCATTTAAAGCTTCCTGCAGAGAGAAAGAGGCTTGTCACAAGGAAGGCACTAACCAATTGGTTTCCCTCTTCACAGAGGACAGAACAAATCTCAATTATTCCTTAGTAGTATATGGGACTCAGAAACCTAAATGGGCCTCCTTCTGTCTGAGGTGGGCGTACAAACCGGAAAGGGTATTTCTAGGCAAAGGTAGCTGTGTTTTAGCTCCTGGAAGTTACACTCAGGTAGATAGGCGCTAGCCTAGTGTTCATCAAGCTGTAGCTTTCTTCCCACTCCTCAACTCTAACATATTTTCTCTCTTGTTCTGTTCCTCCCCCAACTTGTCTTTGGGATTTCACATCAAATAAAGTATAAGAAAATGTAAACATCTTGAAAAGAAAAAGGTTTTTTGCTCACACACCATTTTGTATTTAAAGGCGCCTTCAAATTTAAGCCCTCGGTGACAGGATCCCCTGTTGTCTATCACCACAACCACATAACCCAGAGAGGCCAAGGTGTTCAGGCGGAAATACTTGACTCCTTTAAACCGGTTATTCACCAACTGCACCTGAAGGAGAAACACAACTTCCATTAAATTCTATGGCAGCACATAATCCACAAGAGTCGAAAGACATTGTAAAACTCAGAAAGTTTAAATATTTAATATTATTTTGCCTTTAAAATGTAACTGTTGGGGGCTAGAGAGATGGCTCCACAGTTAAGAGTACTGGTTGCTCTTGCAGAGAACCCAGGCTTGGTTCCCAGCACCCACATGGTGGCTAACAACCATCCTAATGCCAGTTCCAGGGGGATCTAATGCCCTCCTTTTGGCCTCACTGGGCACTGAATACATGGGTGCACTGACATACATGCAGGCAAAACACTGGTACACATAAAATTTAAAAAAATAGCAATTAAAAAAAAATGTAACTTGGGGATGGAGAGATGGTTCAGCAGTTAAGAGCACTTGCTGCTCTTGCAGAGGACCCAGGTTCGGTTCTCAGCACCCACATCAGGTGACTCACAACTGGCTGTAACTCCAGTTCCAGGGGAGCCAATGTCCTCTTCTGGCCTCTGTAGGTACCTGTATGTACATAACACACATACATATAAAATAAAAGTAATCTTTTAAAAATGTAACTGTTGTCAGGCGTGGTGGCACACGCCTTTAATCCCAGCACTCAGGAGGCAGAGGCAGGCGGATCTCTGTGAGTTCAAGGCCAGCCTGGTCTATGTAGTGAGTTCCAGGACAGCTGGGGCTACAGAGAGACCCTGTCTCAAAAAGACCAAAAAAAAAATAAAAAAGTAACTGTTAAGTGATGCATTTTTTTATATTTATGTTGCTTTTTGTTTAGTTTCATACTCAAAAATTCAGGGAAAATCCTGAACAACTAGACTCTATTCTAGCTTAGATTACTAATTACATATAAGGTAAGAAAATTAATTTACCCTATAGACAGTTGCTGAACTATCCTGATGAATTACATCATCCAAATAATAGTGATAGGTAATTAAGGTCCTCTTCCCTATCCACTTGTCTTTTCAGGGGGGTCTCTGACCAAAAAAGGAAAAATTATCATTTTAATGAGCACCATGAGAAGTCCAGCTTCCTTTTTAATGTTACACAAATCAGTGTGAAGAGTATCATAATTAAAAAAAATTTTTTTTGCACCTTTAATCCCAGCACTAGGGAGGCAGAGGCAGGAGGATCTCTGTGAGTTTCAGGCCAGCTGTAGCTACAGGGAGACCGTCTCAGAAAGACCAAAAAAAAAAAAAAAAAGAAAAAGTGTATTTTATTTTCTGTGTATGAGCATATTGCCTGCATATGTGTAAGTGCACCAATGTGCAATGCCCGTGGAGGTCAGAGGAGGGTGTTGGATCCCCTGGAACTGGAGTTATGGATGACTGTTAGACACCACGTGGGTACTGGGAACTGAACCCGGGTTCTCTACAAGAGCACTCAGTGCTGAGTCATCTCTCTGGCCCCAAGTATCATAATTTTTAAATCACTTTATTATCCTAGAGATTATATTTTAAAATTGCTAAGAAGTTAAATGTACTTTGGTGTGCTATTAGAAACCATAATTCCAGCGAAAAGATCATTCTGTCCTGTCCAGTCAGGATGATGCGTCAGTCAACTACAGGCTGCATAAGCAACATGAGATAATGGAGCTGAGAAATTCCTATCACCTAATGACATTATAGCTGGCATAATGTGATGCATAACTCCTGTGTTTCTGGTGATATTTGTGGGAACAAGTCCACTACATTGCCAATATGCAATCACGTGCCATAATGTTTGATAACAGACACCTAGGCTAACAGTTTATGTATTAACCATACTATTCTACATGCTAGGCAGGCTACATCCCCAGCTCCCATTTTACTTTTTGAGACATAGACTAGGTTGCCTATGCTGGATTTAACACTCTGTAGGTGAGGCAGGCCTTGAACTTGCAATCTTCCTGCTTTGCCCTCCCCCAGAGCTGGCATGAACACTAAACTCAGCTTATACTATACTTTTTATCATTGTTTAGAGTATCCTACTGCTAATTATAATAATGAAAAAAGAGTTTAGGGTTAGTTGTGTAGTTCAGTGATAGAGTGAATACACAGTATGCAGAAGGTTCTAGATTCAATGCCTAGAAACCCTGCCCCCCCAACAAACGTTTACTTATAAAACAATCTGCTGTTTCACTGACAGCAGCCTCACACATCCTCATATTTGTTGTATGTCATGACTGCACAAAGCAGTCACACTGAGTGACTAATTTAATGCCACCTAGGCCTGTTAAACATGTAATGATGCTTGTACAATGATGACATAGCCTATTAACTCTTCCCAGAAAGTCTCTTGGTCATAAAACAATACAAGACTATAATTAGCAGCGGTGGACAGTATGACAGATATTGCAAAAAGATTCTGATAAAAATGAGAAGGGGCTGGCAAGTGGTGAAGCACTTGCTCCTTGAGATTGGTGACCTGAGTTTGATACATGCAATCCACGAAAAGGTGGAAGTAGAGAACCAACTCCAAAAAGTTGTCCTCTGACCTTCACAGGCACCCTGCGTACCTGCCCCCCGACCATGCACAAACAGACCAGACAATAATGGAGGAGGCCAGGTGCAGGGCAGTGCTCATGCTTGTAGTCTTAGCTCCAGGGAGGCTGAGGCAAAAGGGCCATGTGAGCCTAGGAATTCTGGCTAGCTTTGGCCATGGAGCAAGACCTCTTCCCCACGAAACCCCAAAACAAAAAAACCCCAAACATTTTATCTCATAAATGTAGAATTATAGGAATTTCTTAATAAAGAACCTGGACCATTTTCCTCCCCCCGCTGAGAATGTGTAAGGGCTCCACTTTCTCACTGAGACATTAGTCTGGAGTTCCCTGAAAACCCAGGGTTCTGAGTATCTCTCTCTCTCTATTTAATTGCTACCGTGTATCTTTATTTTGTTAAATGTCCATTCAAATCTTTTATTTAAAAAAAATCAGTTATGAGCTGGGTGTAGTGGCACATGCCTTTAATCTCAGCACTTGGGAGGCAGAGGCAGGGGGATCTCTGTGAGTTCAAGGCTAGGCTAGTCTACACAGTGAGTTCCAGGCAAGCTGGGGCTACTGGGAGACCCTGTCTCAAAAAAAAAAAAAAAAAAACAAACAAAGAAAAATCAGTTATTAGTGCAAATAGGCAGCAATAACAACAAAAAAGGACATGAAATTGGAGGGAGGTGAGATAGGGAGCACTAGGGACAGTTGGGAGGAGGTAGTAGTGCGTGGATATGACCAAAATGTGTAAGTTATGAAACTGCCCAAGAATAAAAAAGTTATTAAGGGGCTGGAGAGATGGCTCAGTGGTCAAGACTACTTCCTGTTCTTGCAGAGGACCCACATTCAGTCACTAGCATCCATATAGTAGCGCACAACTATCTGTAACTCCAGTTCTAGGGGATCTGACCTCCTCTTCTGGCCTCAGTGGGTACCAGGCATGCACACAGTGCACATACATACATGCTAGCAAACACATAAACATATAAATCTTTAAAAATATGTATCATTAAAACATCAGTTATTGCGTTCTAATGTTTAAGGGTTTGTTTTTTGTTTGTTTTGTCTTTTTGAGACAGGGTCTCCCTGTAATGCTGCATGAAACTTGTTATAGACCAGGTTGGCCTTAATCTCACAGAGATCCATCTATCTCTGCCTCCCATGTGCTGGGACTAACCCACGCATGGCTTTATGTGCTCTAAATGCAACTGCTTTAAACATATATTTATGGGTGAGGTTCCAAATTTTACTGAAGACTTTGGACAAGGAAAAGTTTTTAACCTTTAAATATGTATTATTAATAGTGTGTGAGAGTGTACATATGGGGGTTAGGGGACACTTTTCAGTTGGTCCTCTCCTTCCAATGTGGGTTCTACGTATCTAACTCAGATTGTCAGGCTTGCATACATGGCAAACATTTTTACTTGCTGAGCCATCTTTGCTGGCTGAAAAGTTTTTAATGTTTATAAAATCCGATGTTTGTTTTTCTATTTTTAAAAAAAGTGGGAAAGACCTGGGTGTGGTGGCACAAAACTTTATTCCCAGCACTCAGGAGGTGGGGGCAGAGGTAGGTAGAGCCCTGTGAATTCAAGGCCAGCCTGGTCTATCTACAGGGTTCTAGGTCAGCCAAGACTACTACAAAATGGGACCTTGTCTGAAAAAAAAAATGAAAACAAGTTTTCTTTGGCCAAAATGAATAGGAAAGGGCCAAGGATGTTGCTCAGTTCATAGAGTGCTTTTGTAGTAGGCACAAAACCCTAGGTTCTATCCCTAGCATCACATAAACCTTTGTAACCTTGCACTTAAATGCAGAAAGATCAGAACTTCGAGGTCATCCTTGGCTACATAGAAAGTTGGAGGCCAGCCTAGCCTACATGAGATACTATGTCAAAAAACCATACCAAACCAAAGCCAAACTATCCCCAAAATGGATATTAACTTTGTTCAGAAAATATCAGTGAAAATTTATTGGTTAGACTGTGGGAGAAGAGGGAAGAAGTCCTGCTTTGTTCTTTCTATACTTTTGGGTGTTGAATGCTATTGTAACAACTACCAAACTGGTCTTCCTGTCTGTTCTTGCCCTGCTATAGCCTGTTTCATCATACAGTAAGAGTGATACCTTCAAAACGTAAATGAGATATGATGAGTGCATGGTTCCTTCCAAGATCTAAAATGTATCCCTCTTTTTGATACTAGAAATTGAACTCAACCTCACAAATGCCAGGCTAGTGTTCTATCACTGAGCTGAGCCAAAGATCCAGTCCAAGATGTTAAGGCCTCATATGATAATTTACTCCCCTCCCTATCTTTCCATGCCCTGAACCCTCACCCTCTATTGTTTTGTATAGAAACAGTATCAAGTGGTTCTAACTCCAGGTCCTTGACTTTTATTGTTCCTTTTGCCTGGACTGTTCTTCCCAAAAACTTTTTTTTTTAAATTTTATTTCACTGTTTTTATTTTATTACTTTTATTTTATGGTATGAGTGTATTGCCTGCATGTATGTGAGTGCACCTGTGTTGTGCAATACCGCGGAGGTCAGAAGAGGGCTTCAGATTCCCCTGGAACTGGAGTTAAGGACAGTATACATAGCCACCCTGTGATGCTGGGAATAGAACCCGGGTCCTCTGCAAGAGCAGTCAGTGCTCTTAACCGCTGAGCCATCTCTCCAGCCCCAATTTATTGCTTTTATTTTATTTGTATGAGCGTATTGCCTGCATGTGTGTAAGTACACCCATGTCATGCAATGACCTCTTCAGAGGTCAGAAGAAGGCACCAGATTCCCTGAGATTGGAGTTACGGACAGCTTTAAGCACCATGTGGGTGCTGCGAATTGAACCTGGTCCTCTCCAAGAGCAGCTAGTGCTCTTAACCACTGAGCCATGTCTGCAGTCCCTTTTCCAAAGACTTTTAACATGACTTTCTCCTTCTCAAAGTGCACAGCTTGCAGGTCTTCTGCTTCTAGAGGCCCTTAAGCATAATAGCCTTTGCCACTGGGAAACCAAAAGGATTCCTTCAGGATCAATTCTTCAAACTTGAATTCTGTTATCACCTACCCTGATCTGTTCTCTTTAATATTTTTTTAAAATTTAATTTATACATACATATATATGTAATATATGAAATACATATATACACATATTATACTTATTTGTGGGGGGGCACATCCATGTGTGTTCTATATATGTGGAGGTCAGAAGGCAACTTTTAGGAGTCAGTTCTCTTTTTTTTTAGCATTTCTGTTCCTGGACAGAACTGCTTGTTAGGCTTGGGAGCAAGCCCCTTTGCTTATTGAGCCATCTTGCTACAGGACCACTCAATCTGTTTTCATTTCTATTTGTAGAAGAGTATCTGGCACATTTTAGAAAATATCATGAGCATCCATTAAATGAACATGCATTTATTGCTGGGTAGGTTGTCTTACACTTGTAATACCAGCACTCAAGAGGCAGAGGCAGGTTTACTGCTGCAAGTTTGAAGCCAGCTGGGGATATTTAACAAGACCCAGTAGCAAAACAAACCACCAAACATCCCTGTATTTGTTTATCTATCTATTAATTCATTCCATTTTTTTTTTCAGTGCTAGGGTTTTTTCAGACCTAGGGCCTATTGACAAGCATTCTACCTCTCAGTCCGATTTCACTGTATCTGACCTAAAGTAACTGAGGTATTCAGTAATAAAGTAATTCACTTGATTCTGTGAACTTTAACACTGTTGCTGCTTCAGTGATCTCCTATTCTGACCTGAATACACACCAATAAAGAACATGGTTTGGACCTCAGGCACACTACGCTCTTCTAGAACTGAGCATTTTACAAGGTTATTATGTGCTACAAGAAAGATCTAGCTTTACATTAAGGAATCTCTTCATGATTAACCCACATGGATTCATCAAGCAAGATGAATGATCTTCCAGTGTGCTGAGGTGAGGTGTCAGAAGCCCTACAATATCTGAGATCTCATGGAGAACTTTCCTGGCAAACTTATCACTAGATCATACTACATACCAAATCTTCATACTCCCTAAGGACACTTTAAGAAATCAACAACGTGTCACATATTTTCAAAAGCCACATGACAGGCTTGTGGCATCAAGTGGTGTTTCTACTAAGCAAAAATGCACAGTTGTATTCACAAAGCACTCCAAATAATTTTAATTGAATTGACTATAATTTTATTATAAAATCTATTTAAACCATTTTAAGTATACAATTTCAGTAGCAATAAAGAACAGTCACAACAGTGCAGAATGAAAACCACTAACCATTTTCAGAACCTTTTAATCATTCCAGCAGAAACTGCATACATTAAACAACTCTCCACCCTCCTGGTCCCTAGTCTTAGACAATCTCCATTGCACTCTGTCAATCTGTCCATTATAGATACCTCTGCAAGTGAAATAATGCATTTGTCCCTTTGTGACAGCTTATAGCACAATGTCCTCAGGCTTCATCACATTACAGCAGGTGGCAGCTTCATTTTAAAAAAATTTTAAGTTAAAAAAATTTATTTACTTTGTGTGTGTGTGGATGTGTATAGAGGTCAAAAGACAGTTTGCAGGAGCTGGCTCTTTCCTCCTGCCATGTGGGTCCCAGGGTTGAACTCAGGATGTTAGGTTTGGCAGCAGATGCCTTCTCCTACTGAACCATCTTACTGACTCCACTGAGTTTCCTTTTTTTTCTGTCTTTTTGAGACAGGGTCTCCCTGTAGCCTCAGCTGGCTTAGAACTCACTATGTAGATAGGCTGGCCTTGAACTCAGAGAGATCCACCTCTGCCACCCAAGTACATTAAAGGCCTGAGCCACCATGCCTGGCTGTTTCCTCCTATTTTTTATTATTTTTCTTCCATAGCATCCTTCGTTCTAATGATCTCCATTTCCCTTGTTTTTTTAATTGAGCTTTTAAAATTTCATATAATATTTCCTACTCATATCCAGACCCCTTCCCCCATCCACACTCCCCCCCAACCCTATGCACTCTGCCACACATGCTAAGTCCTATTCATTCAGATGTTTGTAACCAAATGTCCTTCAGTGTAAATGCATCCACTGGAGTCTAGTCAGCCCATCCAGTGGTCGTATGTAAGTCATACTCTCCCTCACCCAGTGGCAATCAGTCTCAAATAGTTCTCGATCTAGTGCTGAAGTTTTCTCCTTTTTAAGGATAACATTTCATTATATTTAGTGTGTGTGTGTGTGTGTGTGTGTGTGTGTGTGTGTGTGTATCATGGTATGCATGTGTAGGTCAGAGGACAACTTGCTAGAGTCGATTCTCTCCTTCTATCTTGTAGCTCCTGGAGATTGAACCCAGATTGTCAGACTTGGTGGCAAGTAGCTTTACCCTCTCGGAGGCCCTTATTATATGTTTAAACTACATTTTGCTTACTCATCTGCTAGTGGGCACCTGAGTTGCTTCTATCTCCTGGCTAGTGTGGAAATGGGTATATAAATCCAATTCTCTGGGAATAAACCAGAAGTAGAATTTTTGGATTTCGTGATAATTGTGTTTAGCTTTCTTTGAGGAGCTCTACTCTTTGTGTGACCACATCAATTTACATTCTCCCCAGCAGTGGATCAGGGTTCAAATTTCTCCACCTCCTATATAACAAACACATATTTTCTTTAGCAACTATCGTAATTGGTATGAATATTAATACCCCATTATGGTTCTGATCTGCATTGTCCTAATGCTTAATGATGCTAGGCATCTTTTCATGTGGTCAAACCTTTTTAACTCAATTACAAACATGATGAGTTTTCTGGTCTTACCATCTAGTTTTATGCTGAGTCTCACATGCTTCACATAATCTCACTGCTTTTCTTACACTTACATTGAAAGTGTTACAGCCAAACACACGCAGCTTCAGAGCGAGCCCTAGAGCCTTGCTTGTCACATGCTTTGTATTCAGTCATTTCTTTTTAGGTTTACAAAGATGTCACTTCAGTTTTTAACAGAAATCCAATCTAAATTTTTCATGATTTGTACAGATAACTATAATAAAGATATGAATCATGTTTTGCTTTTGAAGCATAATGATGGCAAAGTGCTTTAACTTAATACATGGTCATCATTCTTTTTTAAAAAATTTTTAAGTTATTTTTATCTTATGTGTATGTATACTAAGAGCACCCTGTAGTGCAGCCCACAGAGGTCAGAAGAGCCCCTGGAACTGGAGTTACAGACAGTTGTTAGCCACTGTGTGGGTGCTGGGAACTGAACCCAGGTCCTCTGCAGGAGCAGCCAGTGCTCAGCGCTCTTAACCGCTGAGCTTTTTTTTTTTTAGACAGGCTCCTGCTATATAGCTCTGGTTAGCTTCCAACTTGCTATAGACCAGGCTGGCAACAATCCTGTTTTTGCCTCCAGAGTGCTGGGATTATAGATGTGGATCAACATATCTGGCCTTCAAATTCTGTCTGAACTGGCTAGGTACTTTTTAAAAATCGTCCTGAAATATGAATGTATATTTATATGAATTTACATACTCACCTGGGGACCACCATATATGAATAGCACGGTGGGGTATTTCTTTCCAGGCTGTAGATCATGAGGCTTGTAAAGCATTCCATACAATGTAAATCCAGTAGTACTTTCAAAAGAGAAAATTTCTGGAGGGGTGTAGTCAGGAAGAGGACCTGTGAGTGGCAACACAGAAAGCCTGTGAAAGGAGTTCTTACAAGAGAAGTGTCAAAACTCAGACACCCTCCCAAGTAACTACCAATCCTTAATATGCAATAAGCTAAACAAGCACATTCATCTAAAAAAAACTCCTAATGACTGTCAAAGTATCTGTCAGATGTAGACACACAGTTATTTTGAGTCTAGGAGGTGTTTATGTACAAAACTATACAAATATCTTGGGCTCAGTTCAGTCTTAACCTATTGGTGGTTAAATCACATAATACACACACATACACACACACACACACACACATATTTCAAAATGGTTGGGGGCAAGGGACAAGAACCATTTTTTTGGGGGGGTCTTTTTTTTGAGACAGGGTCTCCCTGTAGCCCCAGCTGTCCTGGAACTCACTTTGTAGACCAGGCTGGCCTTGAACTCACAGAGATCCGCCTGCCTCTTGCCTCCTGAGTGCTGGGATTAAAGGCGTGAGCCACCACGGCTGGCTTAAGACTAACTTATTTTTAACTTAGTCAATCTAACCTGCTCACAGTAGGTGCACAAATTTTTTTTCTGATCAAGTCAACCAGAACCTAGAAAAAAGAGTCATCTTCAGTCTTTGGTTTACCAAAGCTGTATGAACCTCTCCTCGGTGTCTGTGTGCAGCTGCAAACTCTACACCTGGATATTAAATAATGCTCATACCTTTGGTTTATTCCAATTTAAAAATTTTATTATTGTGTGTATATATGTGTAAGGTGCAAACACATGAGTGTGAGGGTATGAGTATCTGTGTACATGAATGTGGAGGCCAGAGAAGGATGTCAGGCATCTTCTGTTGATTTCTGCCCTATTTCCTTGAGACAGTCCCTGAAGCAGAAGCTTGCCCTCTCTGTGAGGCTGATTGGCCATCAAGCTTCTAGGACAACAGCCCCCCACCATCTACTCACCCCAGTGTTGGAGTTATAGGCACACATAGCCATATCTGGCTTTTATGTGGGCTTTGGCAATATGAACTCAGGTCTTTCATTCTCTCTCTCTCTCTCTCTCTCTCTCTCTCTCTCTGTCTCTCACACACACAATCTTTAAAAAGTATATGTGACAGTTAATGAGACAGATATAACCACTGTGGAAATGAACCTCTGGACTTGTCTGTGAAGGATTTTTTAGATTATATTAGTTGAGGAAGACCCACTCTAAATGTGGGAGGTATCATGCTTTAAATTGGGGTCCCAAACTGAATAAAAAGGAGAAAAGGAGCTGAGCAGGAACATGCATCTCTCTCTTGCTTCCTGATTGGACGCAATATAACCAGTTTCCTCGCATGCCTGTTACCATGACTTCCCCTTCATAATGGACAGTACCCTCCAACTGTGAACCAAAATAAACCCTTTCTTCCATAAGCTGCTTGTAAGCGACTTATAACAACTTATTTTGTTATAGCAACTTACAAAGTAAGCAACCCAGAAGTGAAGTACTTAAAAAAGAACAAGCTGGGCATGGTGGCTCATGAGCAAGTGTTGCTTTTCTCACTCCCCAGCCACCTTTGGTAGTTGCTCTTGGTTGGGGGCCATTCCAGACCTAAGGTAGGAAGATGGTGGTAACAAAGATAAAAAAGTGTAAAGCCAATCAACTCTAGGCTTCAGCTTGTTATGAAAAGTGGAAAGTATGTCTTGGAGTAAAGCAGACTCTGAAGAGGTTCACTGAAGAGGTTCAGCAAAGTGAAATTGATCATCCTCACCAAGGGCAACTGCCCAGTTCTGAGGAAATCTGAACTAGAATCTAAGCTGTGTTAGTGTCCATCACTGCAGTGGCAGTAATACTGAACTGGGCACAGCGTGCAAAAAAATCCTGCAGGGTGTGTACACTGTCACTGATCCAAGTGATTCTGGTATTATTAGAAGCATCACAGCAGACTGGTGAAAAGTAAACCAGGAAAGTTTTTATTTAATAAAATTTTGCCCTCTCCCCAAGGCTCAGGGACCATTGCAGAAGAGGGGGCGGAAAGAGCCAGAGGTCAGGGAGGACTGGGGCAAACAGTGTCTTTTGGTCATGACAGGACTCATGAACTCATAGCTGTGGCTGCCTGCACAAGACCTGCACAAGATCTGCACCAGTGTGGACTGGAGAGCAGCTCATGAGCCCCCACCCTAAACTGAGGAGCTATGGACAGTTTATGGCTTCTGAGGGGAGGGAGAGTCAGTTTTCTTTAAGGGTGTGGTTCCTATAGGTCTACCACAATTCAACAGATGGCCCCTCATCCAGGAGTGTATGGACAACACAAACTGGACTTGGGTTATTCTTAAAAAAGAAAAAGGGGCTGGAGAGATGGCTCAGTGGTTAAGAGTGCTGGCTCCTCTTGCAGAGGACCCAGGTTTGGTTCCTAGCACCTACATGGCAACTAGCAACTACCCATTACTCCAGTTCTGGGAGATCCAATGCCCTCTTCTGGCTCCTCAGGCATTGCATGACATAGGTGCACTTACATACATACAGACAAAACACTTATACATAAAAAAATAAATCTTAAAAAAATTTAGGAAAGAAAAAAAGAGGGCATGAAGTTGGGGATGGATCTGGGAAGAGTTAAGGGGAAGAGCTGGGGGTGAGTATGACCAAAATACATTGTATGACATTCTCAAAGATTATAATTATTAAAAAAAAATTGTCAGAGCTTGTTGTTTTTTTTTAAAAAAATAGATGGTCACTGTATGAACTTTACAACTTTCAGAAAGCTACCAGCTGGTTATTCATTAAAGCTGCATTTCCCCCTGCTTGAAGGGTCTTCTTAATTTAGAATACATTCCAGATTAAATGCTCCCTTCTCCATCCACTCCTTTCTGGCTCTCTATCGCTGCCAACTGTTGCCCTCTTGTGGTTAGACTTGGAAATATACTTGTTAAACTTCATGCTTGTTATGCATTTGACCCAGGTAGGGTTTCTAGTTTCAAACAGTTCTTTAAAATTTTTTTTTAATTTATTTTTATTTTATGTGTATGCGTGTTATGCCTGCATGTAGGTAAGGGCACCCATGTCGTGCAATGCCTGTGGAGGATAGAAGAGACTGTTAAATCCCCTGGAACTGGAGTTACAGACAGTTGTTAGCTGCCATGTGGGGGCTGGGATTCAAACCCAGGTCTTCTGCAAAAATAGTCAATGTTCTTAACCACTGAGCCATCTCTCCAGTCCCCCTTTTTTAAAAAAAATTTTATTTATTATTTTTATGTGTATGCGTGTATTGCCTGCATGTAGGTGAGTGCACCCGTGTCATGCAATGCCCGAGGAGGACAGAAGAGGCTGTTAGATTCCCTGGAACTGGAGTTACAGACAGTTGTTAGCTGCCACATGAGTGCTGGGATTCTAACCAGGGTCTTTTGCAAGAACAGCCAGTGTTCTTAACCGCTCAGCCCCAGAATACATTATCTTAATCTGCTTTTCACAAAGACTTTCCAGACCTGTTCCTGCTTAGGTGACAGGCAATCCATCTTACACAGCAGGTGATAGAACAGAAGAGGTGGGAGCTACCCCAAGTCTAGCAGCTAAGGGCCAGGAAGGGCTGAGTGATAAGAAGACTATCCAGGAGACATGGACAAGGGCCACAGGTATAGTGAGCTGCTGTATTAATCCTAGTTAAGGTAAGGCTCAGAGAAAAAGTGTACCTGCTGAATCCAAAATGGTGGCCCAAAATTCCTTTGTTTTGCAAGCTGGGTCATCCTCAGAACTTGATAATTTGTAGAGGGACACACAGTGTGGATTCTTCTGGTTACTGTACTTACTTATAAAGAAGTCACAATGCTAGAGAAAGGAGAGACAATTATAGTTTTTACAAGAAAAGGAAAGATTATTTGTGGTTACATCTGCACTAAGGCTGAAGCAAAATACACAATGATGAGTGAGGCTGAGCACTTTAAAGCTTCTCCTGGACAATGAGGTTTCTGCAGGCCAACTTCACCAACTTTCACACCATTCAAAAGGACTGTTATCTGAGCACAGAGCTTTATATCACAGGAACCCCTTTCAAGCAGGGACTCAGTACCCGGCTGATGCAGCAAGAGTGGGAGTAGCCACGGTCGGTCAGTCTCGTCACCTCGCCAGGATTTACATAACTGACCACGTACAGGTGATGTTCCAAAGGGGAGTCTTTGGTGCCTTCAAAATATACCAGCTTTCTGACTTCATCAACCTGGATCTGCCAAAATGACAACACACATCAGTACCAATATAAGATGAGGCCAGCAATTCAACAGACAGCCCCTGATCTTGTGCGGTCATCAGAGCCCTCTGACTTGGGCTTCTTTTGTTTTTATTTTGCTACCATGCTAATCAGCTTGAGTTGGTTTTGTTTACAGCTAAAAATAGCTCCTATCCAGAAGGTTAAAAGGCTGAGTCACACACTATTGGTATCATTTCCTAATCTGATTAGACTGTGTACTGCCTTAAAATTAGAGAATTATTTCCTTAAAATAACAATTCTTGTTATTATTTTTGTGTATGAATGTTTTACCTGCGTGTATGTTGTATACACATGCATGCAATGCCCAAAGAGGCCAGAAGAGGGCATCAGATCCTCCTAGAATTGGAGTTATAGACTGTTGTTAGCCACCATATGGGTGCTGGGAACTGAACCTAGGACCTCTGTAAGAGCAGCCAGTGCTCTTAACCACTGAGCCATCTCTCCAGACCCCCTAAATAACAATTCTTTAAAGGAAAACATCCTATACTGTACCTTAGTTGCAAACTTAGAAGACATTAATTTTATTTCTCAGTGCAGGGTTAAGTTAGTACTTTTTTAAAGATCTTTTGTATAAATCTGCAAAAGTGAATATTGAATTGAAAGTAACTAGAATCAATCAGCTTCAATAGTGGTATAGTTTATATAATAAGTGGAATTTTTTTTTTTTTTGGCAAGTGCTTTGCCACTGAGCTATGCCCCCAGTCCTGGATAAGATCTTTGAAGTTACTATCCAGAACTGAATTCACCTATATTCTTCCCAAATTACAGCAATCTAAATAAATGGCTTTCTTTGTTATTTGAAATGGCAAAACTGAGTTCATTTTGTTCTAGCTGACTTTTGCTTCACTGTGTTTCTGCCCAGCCATTCCCACTGCAGCCAGCCAGCCAGCCAGCTAGAACATCCTAAGAAGGCTGCATCTGTAGCTTCATTCAGGGAGTACACTGTTTCTCCAATACTGGGAAACTACCACTCAGGTAGCATCTCCTCTTACCCAGCTACACCTGCATCTCCATGGAGCTCATTCTCTGCAATTTTTAGAAACCTGCTTTTCCCAACTGAAAATTTCTATTTACTGAAAACCTCTGTGTTAACTGACCTGTCCCTGGTCTGGTATAACTATAATTTGATATAACTACTGGCTCTGACCCTGGAAGGATGTAATTGTAGTTTCAGGCTTTATAAACCTCACTCTGCCTCCCCTCGAGGTTGAGAGTTTTTTGGGGAATTGATCTCCTCTTGACAGCTGGCTAATAAAAGACTCTTGATTTGACCCAAAACAGCGTGGCATTTCTCTGAGGGTATTACATTACTTAAAAACAAAATCCCAGCACTCAGGAGGCAGGCAGATCTGTGAGTTCGAGGCCAGCCTGGTCTTGAGTTCCAGGCCAGCTGGGGCTACAGAGAGACCCTGTCTCAAAAAGAGAGGAAAAAAAAAAAAAGACAAAACAACACACAAAAAATCTTGGGGCTAGAACAATGGGTTGACAATTAAGAGCAGTGGCTACTCTTGCAGAGGATCTATGTTCAATTCCCAGCACTCACATGATGACTAACAATCATCTACAACTCCAGTTCCAGGGGATCTGATGCCCTCTTCTGACCTCCCAGGGCATTACAAAACATGGGTGCACTTACACATATGCAGGTAATACACTTATACACATAAAAATAATAAATATTTAAAAAGTACTCTGCTAGTCAACTGAAAGCTTACTAAAATTTCAAAATTTTTACATACTGAAGACGAAAGAGATCTGCCTGCCTCTGCCTATGTGCTGGGACTAAAGATGTGTGCTACCACATCAGGCTAAAAGCAATTTTATTTATTTATTTATTTATTTATTTATTTATTTATTTATTTATTTATTTATTTTTTGGTCTTTTTTGAGACAGGGTCTCCCTGTAGCCCCACCTGTCCTGGAACTCACTATGTAGACCAGGCTGGCCTTGAACTCAGGCTGGGATTAAAGGTGTGCACCACCATACCCGGCAACAACTATTTTTAAGTATCTCATCTCCCCACACTCCTCCCCAGGAAATTACTTCATTATTCACCTTTTTTTTTTTAAAAAAAAGACAGGGTCTCACTGTGTAGTTCTGACTGGTCTGGAACTTTCTACGTAAACCAGGCTAGCCTTGAACTCAGAGATCCCCTGCAATTAAAGGTGTGCACTGCCACACCCAGCTTAGTTTCTTGTTTTCAGAACCTACAATTTCACAATGAGATTTTTTTCCTCAAGTAATAGTACTAGTATCTGAGGTCCCCAACCAGAAGAAAACAATGTTATTTATATATAACCAGAAGGCCATTTGAGTATCCCAGTGAAATTAGCCTTTAAAAGTTGCCTACAATATTCTTTTTGTTGTTGTTTTTGAGACAGGATTTCCCTGTAGCCACAGCTGGCCTGGCACTTGCCATGTAGACCAGGCCAGCCTGTATCTAACAGAGATCTATCTGCCTCTGCCTCCTGAGTGCTCGGATTAGAGGTGTGCCCCACTATGCCCACCTTTTTAAAAAAAAAAAACAACAAAAGTTAACCTCTGTCCCCAAACTTTACTGAATTACTATAGAAAATTACATGGTAAGAACAAAATAGGGTGTATTTCCCTTCTCTTGCCTATTAGTCTAACCTCTAAAAGGTTTAATTTATGACCTAAGATGAATGAAAGACTATTTCTACCTCAGGAATAGCAAATATAATTTCTGATGTAAAATAGCATGTATAGGGGGCCGGAGAGATGGCTCAGTAGTTAAGAGCACTGGCTGCTCTTGCAGAAGACCCAGGTTTGGTTCCCAGCATCCATATGGCAGCTAACAATCACTTATAACACCAGTTCTAGAAATTCAAAGTCCTCTTCTGATCTCCACAGGCACTGGACAACATGAGTGCACTTATATACATGCAGGCAATACATTAATGCACATAAACATAAATATTTTTTTAAAAAAGATGGGGGCTAGAAAGAGAGCTCAATGATTAAGAGCACTGACTGCTCTTGCAGAGGACCCGGGTTTGATTCTGCACCCACATGGCCACTAACAACCATCTGTAACTCCAGTTCTAGGGATCTGATGCCATCTTCTGACATCCGTGGGCACTGCATGACACGGGTGCACTTATACACATGCAGGCAATATACCATACACATAAAATAAAAATAATAAAAGAGGCAGCATGAATATAATGTATTGAAAATTAATTTTCAATTTATATTCTATTACAATTTTTGCTAGACCCCACACATACAGGTTGCTTTACTAAATGGCAACAATATATTTGAAAATGGTGATCTTTAGTAGCCAGAACACATCCATCTACTACCAGAGTCATAAAATAGATGAGCTTTATAATTTAAAATAAGATTCTTCCTTTGGGACAACTTATATTCTTTTAGACTCTAACAATATTTTCAAAATATTAGGATCATACACATATACACTGCATTACTCAGTTTTTTTGCATTGCATACACAGCAGAGGTTTACCAAATTTATCAATAGAAAAAAAAAACATACATTAGATCCATGCCGGCCAAGAACTTCCCATTCACCACTGGTAATTGCTATTTCCTCTTTGATAGGACACTTGAAATCACCTGAGGATAAATACAATTAAAATTTAATACTTTATACCAGACCATAAGCAAATGAAACAATGTAGAAGAAAGAATAGTTTTCTAAACTGTGTTTTCCAAAAACGTGCAATAATAATTTTTTAAAAAATTGATGTTAGGTTTGGCATAATGCTTTAGAGCTAGATAAAGATAGTGGTTGCACACAATCTTTAGTGCATACTAAATGACACTGAGTTATTTCAAATGATTAATACTCTTAAGTTTGAAGAATCCAAGAAGCCATGCATGGTGGTGCACATCTCTCATCCCAGCATTTGGGAGGCAAATACTGGTGGATTTCCGAGTTCCAGGCCAGCCAGGGCTACACAGAAAGAGCCTGTCTCAAAAAAAAAACAAAAGACTGAATCCAATGCCCTCTTCTGACCTCCATGGGCACTGCATGAATGGGTGCACTTACATGCAGGTAATACACTCATACACATTAAAAAAAAAAGAGGGGGGGGGCTGGAGAGATGGCTCAGCGGTTAAGAGCACTGACTACTCATGCAAAGGACCTGGGTTCGATTCCCAGCATCCACATGGCAGCTACGAACTGTCCTTAACTCCATTTCCAGGGGAATCCGAAGCCCTCTTCTGACCTCCATGGCACTACGTGACACAGGTGCACTCACATGCATGCAAGCAATACACTCATACACATAAAATAAAAATAATATTAAAAAAAGCAAGTTATGAGTTTTCAAAATATTCTATAATGACAGGACTCATGGAAACAATGTGAAAACAGCAAAATAGATTTTTTTTTGAGACAGGGTATAAGATACATATAAATGGCCAATATGTAGATGGAAAGATACTCATCATTACATTGAGATGCCTCTTCAAGCTGGACACAGTGGCACATAAGTGAAGTCAGCTTCTCAAGGGGCTGAGGAGTATTGTGAATTCAAAGCTAATTTAAGACTCTCTCTCTCTCCATTATGTGTGTGTGTGTGTGTGTGTGTGTGTGTGTGTGTGTGTGTGTGTATGTGGTGTGGGCATGTGTGCAGGTACACAGAGGTCCAAGGTGGACATCGGGTGTCTCCTCAATCACACGCCACCTTTACTTTTTGAGAGAAGGTCTCTCACTGAACCTGAAGTTCATCCTTTCAGTTAGGGTCACTGACCAATGTGCTTCAGGGATCCATTTATCTCTACTCCACCCCCATGTCTCAGGTTACAGGCCCACACTGCCAAGCAATTTTACGCTGGTTCTAGGAATTGGAACTCATGTCCTTGTGCACTTTACTGAGTAACTTCCCTAGTTCCTGTCTCAAAATAAAAACCAGAAAGGGCTGGGGATATAGCTCAGTGATAAAGGAAGGCCTTAGGTTTAATTTCTAGTACTGCATGTGTGTGTGTGTGTGTGTGTGTGTGTGTGAGCTGGGCATAGGTGTTCATACCTGTAATCTCAGCACCTGGGAGGCAAGACAGGAGGACTGTGGAGAGTTGGAACCAAGCCAGGGCTACACTGTCTTAAAAACACCCCAAAGAGACGGGGCTAGAGAGATGGCTCAGCAGTTAAGAGCACTAGTTGCTCTTGCCTAAGACTCAGGTTCTGTTCCCAGCATCCACATGGCCACCCTGGTCTATACAGTGAGTTCCAGCCAGGGCTACAAAGTGAGACCAAAAAATAAATAAAAATAAATAAAAAACAAATATATTTTTCAAAAAAGGAAAGAAAAGCATCTAATGTATAAAAACAGCAAATGACTATATAACTTACTATTTTATTTATTATTTTTATTTTATGTGTATGAGTCAATTGCCTGCCCTCATGTTATACAAAGCCCGCAGAGGTCAGAAGAAGATGTTGGATTCCCCGGAACTGGAGTTAACAGATGGTTGTTAGGTGCCATGTGGATGCAGGGAATTGAACTTGGGTCCTCTGCAAGAGCAGTCAGTGCTCTTAACCACTGAGCCAACTCTCCAGCCCTGATATGTATAACTTACTTTTAAGTTTATTACTTTTTTTGAGTGCAGGACTTTTACGTACACTAGGCTTCTACAATTAAGCCATGACCCCAAGCTTTATATAACTTTTTTGGTCTTTTTGTAGCCCCAGCTGTCCTGGAACTCACTATGTAGACCAGGCTGGCCTTGAATTCACAGAGATCTGCCTGCCTCTGCCTCCCAAGTGCTGGGATTAAAGGCGTGTGCCACCACGCCCGGCTTTATATAACTTTTTTTTAAAAAAAAGATTTACTATTTTTCTTAATTTGTGTGTATGTACATGTGTTTGTGTGAGTTTATGTGCACACAGGTGCCAGTGGAGGACAAAAAGAGGGTGTCATATCCACTGGAGCTAGAGTTATTGGGGGTTCCAAGCTGCTTGATATGTGTGCTAAGAACCAAACCCAGGTCCTCTGCAAGAGCAGTAAGCACTCTTAACTACTGAGCCATCTCCCCAACCCCTCTATAAGACATGTTTTAAAAGTTTTTATGTGTGCCAGACATGGTGGCACACGCCTTTAATTCCAGCACTCAGGAGGCAGAGGCAGGTGGATTTCTCTAAGTTCAAGGCCAGCCTGGTCTACAGAGTGAGTTCCAGGCCAGCTGGGGCTAAAGGGAGACCAGACCCTGTCTCAGAAAGACCAAAAAAAAAAAAAGTTTTTAAAATATGGGGTTGGAGAGATGGCTCAGTGGTTAAGAGTACTGGCTGCTCTTGCAGAAGACCTGGGTTTGAATCCAGCACCCACAGGGCAGCTAACAACCATCCGTAACTCCACTTCCAGGCGATCTGACACCCCCTTCTAACCTCTGTGGGCACTGCACAACATGGGTGCACTTACACACGTAGGCAATACACACATACACATAAAATAAAAGATAACAAAAAAATTTAAGTTTTTAATAAAAATAATACTAGCTGACTTAAAATTAGTTACAAATTCTAATAAAGGCAAACGTATAAGTAAAAATAGGTATTCCAATCATTCAGTGATTACTCATTATTAATAATAGTTTATTACATATCTATTTTGAATTTGCTGGGTTTTGTACATGCATAGATTTACATTTCAGTTAACGTACTCAATACAAAAGAGCTGGGTGTGGTAGTGCATGCCTTTAATCCCAGCATTTGGAAAGGCAGAGGCAGATGGATCTCTATGAGTTCAGGGCCAGCCTGGAACTACATAGTGAGTTCCAGGATAACTGGGGCTACAGGGAGACCCTGTCTCAAAAAGACCAAAAAAGAATACAAAAGAGATATGGTTACCAAGATGGCTCAGTGTGTAACTGCACTTGCTACCAGGCCTGACAATCTGAGTTTGATCCCCAGGACCCACATAGTGAAGTGAGAGAACCAACTCCTACAAGTTGTCCTCTGACCTCCACACACTTGTGGTTTATGCATGTACACACACGTACACACATACACACGTATACACACATAAACATATACACGCGTACACACGCACGTGTACACACATACACTTTTGCTCTAAATAAAATGTAAAAAAAATAAATAAATCAAGAAGATTTCTTACTTGGGGCAGGCAGCCCACCACTGGATCGTTTATATTTGCTCTCCTTTAAAATGGATGTGATTTTATACAAATGACGAAAACCTGTTTTACATTCAGAGGCAAAAATAAACTCAATTTCATCTTCGTGAGTTTGAGGAAAAACATGAAAGATGTCATGGATCTGTAAAAAGAATAGCTTCATTTACTAGACAGCAGTGGAAGTACTTCACATACAATTACCTGAGGGAAAGAATTGTTTGATAAGCATCTTTGCATATGAACAGTGGTCAGTGCTAGGGATGCAGTACACTTACAATAGTAGGTTTTACCTGGGAATTTCACATTTATTTTACTTTAAAGATTTCATCCACCAAGAAATAACTGTTTCTAAATGGAAAAAAAACAAAAAGAACAATCTGACCAAAAGCTATGATTTACCATTTCTGAAATCTTTGAAGCACAACACAAGGTTCATGCAACAATATAAATCTTATTACAGAAACAATGAAGAACAACATTCTTTATTTTTGCTTTCCAAAGAGAAATATTCTAATAGTTGAAGGAAAACAGATGTTCATCTGTTTTAGGTGACTCACAGGAACCCTACATTCAGCTAGAGTGATGGCTTTATTTTACATCTAATTTTTATGCTAAAATAGGAAATGCAAAACTCAAATAAAAACCAGTATATTTTATATAATTTGCCAACTTAAGAGAGTCCTTTCTAGACACAACTCTTGAAGGTTCTCTCAGTTACATGAAGAGGCTGGAGATTTGAGCCCGTGTATTAGATACCCAGTATGTGCAGGAACACATATGTAGTTACAGTAGCTGCCATCTCAATGGCAGTTGCTCTCTGTCTATAAATACTCCATTCCGGAACCATCATTCCAACTGAAATGTTCAAACTGAGGAAATAACATTCACAATTTCTTTGAACTTAAGAAGAATTCACTTTGGTAGTTTGCTATAAAGCTTCATCTCCCTTAGCAGCCTGAGAAAATCTGTAGCCAAGTCACAGAAACAAAAAGCCATACATTTATCCAGATATCTGTTGTTTCTTCATAGATGATCAGTGGTGTCACAGAGTCAGGCACTGATTCAATTAGTCTCTGTCTATCCATGGCATCATCTTCCACTGGGATGAATAACTCAGGGGAGATCAGAACTATTTGTAGGTGAGTTTGGGAACGGTCTAGAAGGATGGACCAGGCACTGTTCAAAGGAATGAGGAGAAACGCCAGAAATAAAGCAAGCTCTCAGAAAGCAAATAAAATAACCTCTTATTCTCTCTCTTAGTACCTAACAACTATTTCTATAATTACAGTGAAAGAGATGCTTTAACATACAGTAAGTTACTTACAAACAGTTAATTAATGTTTTCTGTTTTTTTGTGTGTGTTTGTGTTGACATAAAATCTCATGTAACCCAGGCTGGTCTTGAACTTTTTAAGTAGCTGAGGATGACCTTGAACTTTTGATCCCAGGAACTCTACCTCTAAAGTTTTAGGATTACAGGTGTGCACTATCTTTTGTTTTATTTTGTCTTGATTTTTTTGGAGATAGGCTCTTACTTTGTAATCTGGGTAGTCCTAGAACTATGTAGTCCAGGCTAGCTTCAGTGATGTGCAGTGATCTGCCTCTCAGGTGCTGGGATGAGAGATGAGCACCACCACACCCAACTCTACACTTATTTTAAAAGTTAAGCTTGAGGGCTAGGAGTATTGTAGCTGGGAGGTAGATTGCTTGCTTGGCACACACTAGACCTTGGGTTTAATTCCAGCACCACAAGGAAAAGGAAAAAAAAAAAAGTTAGATATCAAGGGTTTTAAAAAGTGGCTTTCTGGGGCTAGGAGATGGCTCAGCAGTCCAGAACACCAGATGTTCTTGCAGAAGACCCAGCACCCACATGGCAGCTAACAACTGTCTGTAACTCTAGTTCCAGGGATCTGCCAACAGCCTCTTCTGTCCTCCATGGGCATTGCACGACACAGGCATACTTACCTACATGCAGGCTACACTCATACACATTAAAAAAGTGGGTTTTTTTTTTGGTTTTTTTTTTTTTTGGCCTTTTTGAGACAGGGTCTCCCTGTAGCCCCAGCTGGCCTTGAACTCACAGAAATCTGCCTGCTTCTGCCTCTGCTGGGATTAAAGGCATGTTACCACCACGCCTGGCCAAAGGGACTTTCTTAAATCTGTTTTCTTCATTAATGTCTACAAATGTGAGTTTTATGATACTTCAGTCATCTATATTAGATTCAGTTGTCTATATTGTCCTCATGCAAGTTTCTATTAATATTTCTGCCTAAATTATACAATTAAAAAAACCCCACATTTATATATGAACCTTTAAGTTTTATATACAACTTAGCCACGAACAGCACTATGAAGGATAACTGGCTAATATAAGAGAATTAAAATGCAATACAATTATATTTATAATCCACAAGTTCACCGAGTTCAGGAAAAATTCCTGAGCAGAAATACGGTAGTGTTAATTTATATGGGAAGGCAAATCCCACTGTAAGGCAAAGCCAACAGCACAGACATCCTAAAAGTCTGGATCCTAAATTAGTTGTAAAGAAGTGACAGTTTAACATACGCACTATTTTCCCTCTGGAGTCCATCCAGCTCTGGCAATATATTCAACTCCTTCAAACAGAATCTCAAAAGGTTGAACCAATTCTTTATCTATGACATCTATAATCTATTAAAAAGAAAAGGGGGAAAAAAGAAAGAAAAGGGAAAAAACTTATAGAAGACTGACAAATAATGAGCTCACTAGGTCTACTAAAATCACTACCTGTAACATCACAATATTTTTCAGATATAGGAACTTAAAGGGCTCAAAGCACACAATAAAATCAGAAGTTGTGGGTTTTCTGTGCTTGTGTTTTTTATGCCTAACAAATTCTAGCCATAAGAACTGACATAGTCTAAAAGCCTTTGCGTAACAGTTTATACTAACAGAACCCTTGATTAAATGATATACTCAAATTTTAGTCACTTTAGGTCTAGAATCTAGGAAAAATCATAGTCTCTAGGTCTCTGTATCTTTTTAAAAGAATTATTTACTTACTTTTATGTCTATGAGTGTTATGCTTGGAGGTGCACCACATGCATGCAATACCTGGGGAGGCCAGAGGAGGGTATCGGGCTCCTCCTGGAACTTGAGTTACAGACTGTTGTTAGCTGACATGTGGGTGCTGGGAACTGAACCCAGGTTCTCTGCAAGAGTAGCCAGTGCTCTTAACCCTTGAGTCATCTCTCCAGCCCCATCTATATCTTAGCTTAAAATACATTTGTGTAATATACGAATGAAAAGGATCTGGAGTAGGCAAATTTTTTTTCCTATAAAGATCTAACAAGCACACTTAAAAAATAAATAATTTTAAAAATAGTCAAAGCATTTAAGCAGACAGTCCTCCAAAGAAGATAACTTAAGTGCAATAAACATAGGAAACATCATTAGCCACCAGGGAAATGTAAACTAAACCACAATGAGCTATCACTTCAAAACCACCAGGATGGCTGTAACAAATAACATGGACAATACCAAGAGTTAGGATGATGTGAAGAAATTGGAAACTTTATAAAATGCTGGTGGGATGTACCTTTTCAAAAACAGTCTGGTAGTTCCACAAAGGCTTAAATAGAGCAGTATCATATACCCCAGAGAAACAAAAACGTAAGCCCTCACAAACACCTTGAATATACAGTTCTCTCTCTCTCTCTCTCTCTCTCTCTCTCTCTCTCTCCCTCCCTCCCTCCCTCCCTCCCCCCTTGCTCTCTTCTCTCCCTCCCACCCCCTTCCACTTCCTTTCTCTTTAAGAGACAGTCTATGAAGCCCAGGCTGTCTCAAATTTGCGATGTTCCTGCCTCAGCCTTTTGAATATAGAGATTCCTGGGATAACAACCACATGCCACTATGCCTGGCTTCATGGCAGCTTCATTCCTCAGAGCAAAAAAAGTGGAAATGGGCTGAAGAGATTCAGTGGTTAAAAGCACCTGCTGTTCTTCCAGAGGACTCAAGTTCAATTCCCAGCACCTACATCAGGCAGCTCACAACTGCCTGTAACTTTAGCTCCATGAGTTATGAAACCCTCTTTTAGACCCCATGGGCACCTTCACTCAGATGTGCACATACCCCTGCCCCCAACCATAAACACATAATTAAAAATAAATCTTTTTTTAAAAGTGAAAACAACCCAGGGCTGGAGAGATGGCTCAGTGGTTAAGAGCACAGGCTGTTCTTGCAGAAGACCCAGGTTCGAATCCCAGCACCCACATGGCAGCTAACAACTGTCCATAACTCCAGTTCCAGGGGATCCAATGGCCTCTTCTGTCCTCCATGGGCACTGCACAACATGGGTGCACTTACCTACATGTAGGCAATACACGCACACACATAAAGTAAAAATAAAAATAAAAAATAAAATATTTTTTAAAAAGTAAAACAACAAAATACCCAACAAATAAGTGAGAAGTGAGCAAATAAATAAAAATATGGTATTCCACAAAAAGAAACAATTTTCAGCAATAAAAAGAAATGAAGGGGGCTGGGAAGATGGCTTAGTAATAAAGTGTTTGCCAGACTAATATGAAGACCTGATTTTGGACCCCCAGCACCCATGTAAAAGCCTGGCACAGCAATCTGTGCCTGTAATCCCAGTACTGAGGAAGCAGAAATAGGAGGATCGTTGTGGTTTGGTGGCTAGCCAGTTTAGTCTATCAGTAAGCTTCAGGTTCAGTGAGAGATAACCATCTAATAGTGGAGAGATGAGCTGGGTGTGGTGCGTGACTTTAATCCCAGCATGAGGGAAGCAGAGAGATTGAGGCCAGCCTGATCCACATAGTGAGTTCTAGGCCAGCTTTGGCTATAGGGAGATCCTGTCTCAAAAAAACACCCCCCACCCCCAAAAGGGGAGAGTGATCAAGGAAGACACCTGTCATTTACCTCTGGCCTCCATGTACAAGTATTTACATGCCACCCCCCCGCCAAGCCCCTATGAATACATATACATGTTTAACAAAAAATGAAGTACATGGGCTGGAGATGTAGTTCAGTGGTAGAATGGTAGCATGATTGAGGCCCTGGGTTCAATCTCCAGCAACACACACACACACACACATATACATACACAAAACAAAGTTCTGACACACGCATGATGCTGATGGATGAACTTGAGAACCTTAAGTAGAAGCCAGACAACATAATGTATGATTTCATTTGTAGGAAGTGTCCTAAATAGGAAATTCTATAGTGGTTGCCTAGAGCTGGGGACTATGGTTAAGGGGAGAGATGTTTCTGTTGGAAGAAAATAATGTTCTAAAACTGACTCTGGTTGCTTGATTCTGTGAATGCACTAAAAAACCACTGAACTTAAACTTTAAGTGATGAATTATATTGTATGTGAATCATCTCAGTAAAGCTAAGTTTTAAAAAGTTTAGAAGCTCTGCTTTTCAAACAGTCTCATGAGCATGTCCAGATGGAAAGTGGCAGTACAAGACAAACACAAGATGCTTAACCCACCACAGATAGGGTGTGCACCCAACAGTGAAGGTAAACCAGTCAGTAACCACTTTGTTTTTATAGTGATTTAAGGACTAATAAAGGCAGAGAAGAAAAAGTACACTTTGAAAGGAATGAAAATATATTCTTTTTTGTGTGTATGTGCTGTGTGCAGGTGTGTGTAGGCTAGAGGACAACTTCCAGTATTATTCCTTAGAAGCCATTCATCTGGTGTTTTTTGTTTATTTTGTTTTTGTTTTTGATACATGGTCTCTTGTTGGCTTGGAGCTCGCTGAGTAGGCTATGCTACAATGCCCAGCTTTTATACATGGGTTCTGGGGATTTTGCTTGAGTGGCAAACACTTTATTAACTGAACTATCCCTCCTCCCAAGACCAACACAAATGTTTTGAAAGGAGAAAATTAGGTCAACCTGAAAATCATGGACTACAACTATCTCAGCAAGTTCAACAAGTGGAGAAGTAAGAAAGTTTATCAAAGACCCTCCTAGATTGCTTAGAAAAGCACACAGAGTCAGTTCAGCGTGTCACACTTACCCTTCCCTCAGCATCAACCAATATTTCTGACATCTTAAAAGTGACTTTTGGATTTGCTGTGCCTTTAGAAAAAAACATAAATGGATAAATAATGTCCAAACTCAATGAATAAATTACTCAAACTCATTTTTCCAGATCAATCCCCTCATACTTAAGGTGGGAATACTGTATATAGTCAGGGCTTTATTGCACATGAATCTAAGAACCCACCTCAAAACCAGACTTTAATATAGACAGTAAACACAGGAAAGAGACTAAAAACTAGAAAGAAGGGAAATTGTGTACCATGTTTGTAACTGAAATGCTGTAAACAGCAAAACAGATAAAAAATTACTAAATTGTTAAGAATAAAATCACTTAAGAAAGATACTTCCTTGTTCATTTCAAGTTAATTAGTTTTGTGGGCATACCCGCCTTTGAAAACAATGAAAAAGAATCAGCTTTATTTCAAAATCTATTTTACTCACATGTAGTAAACAAATAATCTTTACTAATGCTGTTAAATAATCATGTTGACCATACTTTTGAATGACTGAAGAAAAAAAACTTAAAAAAATTTTTTTGAGACAGGGTCTCAACTCTTCTAGCCCAAGCTGGCTTCAAACTCCTGACAACCCTCCTGCCCCAAGCTTCCAAGTGCTGAGTCTACAAGTGTGAGCCACCACACCTGGGAGAGGAAACGAATAAACATAAATACCAGTGGAGTACAATACCTGTTTTAGGATAACGGAATGAATCTGCCCTCCTTGTTTCCAACATAGGAGATGTAACATGAATAATCTCCACCTCAGATTCATCATTTTCTTCATAGAGAATTCTAAGAATTTTACCACCACTAGGAGCTTAAAAGGAATTTAGGTATTGAAAATTTAGAATAATATTACAGAGTAATCATAAGTAACTATTCCCTCTATATTAGATCTTTTAGAGAGGAAAATAATTTATGAGTAAAATATGCTGCTATTTATGAATTTAGTGGTGCTACAGAATTCAAGTTTTTGAACATGTTAGGCCAGTTCTTCTCTACCACTGAGCTGTACTCCCAGACTGTGCTATTTAAAAAATTCCTTTAAAATTACATTTACTTATTTTATATGTGTATGTGTGCGTGCATGTGTGTGTGTGTGTGTGTGTGTGTGTGTGTGTGTGTGTGTACATGCATATGTGGTGGCATGCATGTGAGGTCAGAGGATAACTTTCAGGCATCAGTTCTCTCCTTCTACCATGTGGGTCTCAGGAATTGAACTCAGGTTGTCAGTCTTGGTGGAAAGTACTATAAACTGCTGAGCCATCTCACTGGACCCTGGGCTACATTTTATGCATAAAAATATCTCTCATCTTTGCAGTAGCAGGATGATTACTAAACAAGTAAAAGTTAAACTTAGAGGGGAAAAATGAAAAAAAAAAGTGGGAAAACTTTTTGAAGAACTCTGTTCAAAATGCATTCTTTGTTGAAAAAGGAATTATTTAATTAAATTTATAATATTCCCCTATAAAATGCTAAAGAGCTTGGTTGTTTTGAATGATTTATGCCAAAATTTTGTTCTGTATAACTATGGCCAAACAGTTACACTTTAAATGGCTTAAAAATACTCTTCATGGTCCTTTAGAGGAATGTTCAAACTGCTAGCTATAAACCAATAGTGAAGTCATAAAATCTATCAATGGGTCAAAACCTCCATTAAAAAAAAATAAAAGGAAGTATTAGAGTGCATAACATATAAGAATAAACACTGTTTCATGAAATTTGCTTCTAGTTTAAATATAAAGTAGATGCATTCTGTGTTAGGCCATGCACAATCCTCAGCACATTTTCCACTGGATCATAGTTAAGAAGCTTGTAAGCCACTGCTTTAAGTTTCTCAGCTACTCATTCACACATGCTCATCTGTTCATGCACACTCCACTCAATCACACCTCCAACAGCAAGTCATTAAGTTATGGATTTTGCCATAACATTGCTGAAGTTACCTAGGCAAGTTTTCTACCTGAAAAACTGGCAGAGTACAGACCCCCAAGACATCAAAGCACAATGTAATTGTTTCTACTACGATTCATATCCAGAAGGATCTAATCTTTATCACTTTATAATCTATTGTCCCAGCTTTAAACTCTACTCCAATTCACAATCGAATCTTTACTTCTCAAAGTGACCTAGAATCTGTTACTTTGAACTTACTTTTTTCAGCTTCTGGACACCACCAATAGCCAGAATATCTATCAAATTCTTCTTGAAGAACAAAGGTAGCCACTCCAGCTGATCTGGGATCTTCTTCCATGTTGGCTAGCTCTAGACAAACATAAAAGGCAGAATTATCCCCCAAATTCTTTTTTTCACAGAGGTGAAAAGCAGAATGATTCAGTCTGTTTTCATTTTTTAAATTTTCTTGGAACTCACTATGTAGACCAGGCTGGCCTTGAACTCACAGAGATCCCCCTGCCTCTGCCTCCCAAGTGCTGGGACTACAGGTGTGTGCCACCACGACCGGCTTATTTTTTAAATTTTTTTATATTTTATATTTTTTTAATTTTATGTGTATGCGTGTATTGCCTGCATGTAGGTAAGTGCATCCATGTCATGCAAAGCCCGAGGAGGATAGAAGAGGCTGTCAGATCCCCTGGGACTGGAGTCACGAACAGTTGTTAGCTGCCAGGTGGGTGCTGGGATTCAATCCCCGGTCTTCTGCAAGAGCAGCCAGACTTCTTAACCACTGAACCATCTCTCCAGCCCCTCAGTCTGGTTTTTTTTTTTTTAAGGTAGCTGAATGTAGTGGTGAAGTTGGGAACCGAACAGAACGTGTTCAAATCTGGGCTCCACATTTACCAATCTTAAAAAATTTTTTTTTAATTTATTATTTGTAGTTTATGTGTATGAGTGTATTGCCTGCATGTGTGTCTAAGTGCACTTGTGTCATGCAATGCCCACAGAGGTCAAAAGAGAGTGTGAAATTCCCCTGGAATTGGAGTCATAAACGGTTGCAAGCTACCATATGGGTGCTCTTAAACTCTGAGCCATCTCTACAGGATGTCATTTACCTATCTCAATTCCCAGCACCCACATGGTGGGCTAACCACCACCCATAACTTCAGTTCCAGGGGATCCAACACCCTCTCTGACCTCTGCAGGCACTGCATGATAGGGGTGCACCTACCTACATGCAGGCAATATAGTCATACATAAAAATAATAAATAAAATTTAAAAAGTAAAGTTAGAGGCCGGGCATGGTGGTGCACTAATCCCAGCACTCGGGAGGCAGAGGCAGGCGGATCTCTGTGAGTTTGAGGCCATTCTGGTTATCATGGTGAATCCAGGACAGCTGGGGCTACAGGGAGACCCTGTCTCAAAAAGACCAAAAAAGAAAAAAAATAAAATAAAGTTAGAAGGATTAGTTAAATCACATCAAGTACTTAAAACAAAGCCTGTACCACAGTATATGTTCTACAAGTGATCATTATTATTATTTTTCCATTTAGCTAGGATCAGAGAAAGAAAGAACACACATGAAGGGTCACAATGTCTTCTAACTCTCCACACAGAGAAGCACATCTTTACATCTAGAATGGAATGTATTCATTACATAATACAAACATCTCCCTTCCCCCATTCAACCAGAACAGCTCAGTTTTTGTTTTACACTTAGGATTCCAGCAAATACTTTGAAAAGAATTTATTTTAAAAAAACATCCCACTGAGTCTGGGAATTAATGTTAGAGATAGAGTTCAGCATGTGCTTGGTCTTAGGTCCAGACCAATAAATAACTAGATGAATAAATCTAGTTAATCTCCACACCAATAAATCTCCACACCAATAAGTAACTAGATGAATAAATCTAGTTAATCTCCACACCAATAAACAACTAGATGAATAAATCACAGTCATAATTACATAAGATTTTGTACCACGATAAAATGCTTACAGTATAATTTGTATGTGGCTTCTTTTTGAAATTCATCAGCATTGTGACATGTGTCATTAGTTGGTTCCTCTTTATTAAGTAATATTTTATTAATGTCACGAATTTTTGTTTTCGATTGAGACAGGGTCTCACTATGTAGCTCTGGCTGGCTTGAAACTCTCTGTGTAGACCAGGCTAGCCTTGAACTCACAAAGATCTGTCTGCCTCTCCCTCCTGAGTGCTGGGATTAAAGGTGTGGGCCACCACACCTGGCAATGCCATGGATCTTTTATCCATTCACCTGTTAACGGGCATATGGGCTGCTTTTAGTTTTTGATGACTATAAGTAGAGATAATACAAACATTCTTACATAATAATTTTGTGGACATGTTTCTCCTTTGAGTGGAATGGCTAGTTAGGGGAGAGTGCTTAACTTTGTGGAAACTGCTAAAGAGTTTCCCAATGTACTTGAGTTATTTTACACGCTTATTAATAGTGTGTAAAGGTTCTGACACTCAGTATATCAATCTTTTTTTTACTTCTGCTTGTTTAGTGTACAGTGTATATAGTGATAAACCATTATGATTTTATATTTTGAGACAGAGTCTCACTATGTTGCCCAGGCTAGTCTCAAATTCGACTGTGTACAACACAGGTAATTTTAACTTTTTTTCATTATTTTTAAAGACAGGGTCTCACAATGTACCCCTGGCTGGCCTGGAACTCCCTACGAAGACCAGGCTGACCTCAAACTCACAGAGATCTGCCTGCCTCTGCCTCTAGACCAAGTGTGACGATTAAGGCATGTGCCACCATGCCTGGTACCTTTTTCCTTTTCCTTTTTTTTTTTTTTTGACAGTCTTATATATCCCAGGTTAGCCTTGAACTTGCTATGTAGCTGAGAATGACCTTGAATTTCTGATCCTCCAGTTTCTAATTCCTAAGTGTTGGGATTACAAGTGTACAACACCATATCTGTTTTAACTTTTTAATGTATACCAGGCTGGCCTTGAATTTACAGATATTTACCTGATTCTGCCTCGAGTGCTGGGATTAAAGGTGTGTGCCACCATGACTGGCATCAATTTAGCATTTTTGATCAACTGTTATTTTCTATATTGTGTGAAATGAATGTGCAGTATGAGCCAGTACTCCCTCATCCAAAAATTGAGTCAAGTTTTTGGAACTTAGAACATGGAGACTTTTTACACAGTGTACCTCTACAATGTATTACGTAACCTCCCCAGTAGGGCAACCAGATAAGCTACAATCCAAGAGCCCAACATTCGTGCTGCAAATTTAAGGGAAGACACATTAAGCGGGGAGATTATAAATACCCCAGGCCAATTCAGGTCAGGTTTTGCTATTAAATGAGATTTAGCACCAAGCTTTTGAAAACTATGTGTTCAGAGCTTTTAGAAATGTGTAATTAATAACAGAGCCAAGACCAATGCTGGGTCTTGGCCCTTTCAACTACTCTATACCTCCAACTTTATCTTATACTTTGTTCTCCTTAAGATATAAGGACAGGTACCTCTGACCACACACCTGTTGTTATGAGTTACTTTTAACTGGATAAATGGTGTCACCTTGTCTCTCTAAGAGGGAGTCACCTGGGAGTAGAAGCTAATTACTTTTAAATTCCTGAATCATATTAAGCAAAGATTAAACACATGTACATCCTAGCTGATTAAGCTCTCTAAAGTAGGATTTCACCTGAAACTTACTGTGACTAAAACACTGGGCTCACGATGCTCCCTCCCTCCTTACATTTCTATCTGAACAAACAATTCCATGATACTTACTGTTTTAAGCACTGTCCTAAACACTTCATAGATGGTAACTCAAAGCCTCCTGACAATCCTGTGTTGATGCAATTAATTAGCATTTTATAGATGCAGAAACAAAGAGATAAGTTAAATGAGGTCAGAGCTAATAAATGTTAGATCTAGCACTCAAGCCCAGTTGTATGAGTCTATACTATTCTATATTCTCTGCCACAGTTCTTTATTTTTTTTTCTTCCTTTTCTGTTCTTTTTGAGACAGGGTCTCCCTGTAGCCCCAGCTGGCCTGAAACTCACTTCGTAGACAAGGCTGGCCTTGAACTCATAGATATATGCCTGCCTTTGTCTCCCAAGTGTTGGGATTAAAGGTGTGCGTCACCATACCTGGCTCTGCCACAGCTCTTAACTACTACAATGATGCTAGAAATAATAAATATACCACATACCTACATGCATAGTAAAAAGAATAAAAAAACTGTAACATTCTCCAGGATTCCAGTGTTTTCTACTTTCAATTCTGCCAATCTTCATAAATTCTCAGAGGAAAATAATTTTACAAAAGAAAAAAGAAGCCTTAAAAATGCCTTATTTCCAACAGTTATGTCAACTTCAAATACAATAACTGGTATATAGTATTCAATGTTTATTGAAAGCATGACAAGTGCTGCAATTTTCAACACAGACATATTAACAAGCCAACCTAGCACCTCTGCTATCAGTGGTCAATCTTCTGACTTCCTGGCATTAAAGGAGACCCATTAAACATCAGAATGTGTACTTTAAAAAATTTTTTTTCCTACTCCACTCCTTCCTTCTACCCTGTCCTCTAGCTTCAGAGAACAAGATCTATGCCATAGACCTCCAGTAATGGCAGCCAAGCTCTGATATCCTGGTGTCTAGTATCCACAACAATTTATGCTCAGTATAACTATACCACATCCTCCCCTCCATCCCCAACTGCTGAAGACTCCTCAGTTGACTCTATCAGGAGAAAGCCTATATTCAGTCATGTGACGTGCAGCTACGCTGGCCTCCGACAACACGTATCTTTTGTTTTTGGACAGTCACATTGCTTTTAACTCTTCACACAGACCACAACATCTTTTTTACCCAGACCTTTCCCACACAGTTCCCTTGTTTGGAATGTACTGGCTAATCTACGGACATCATTTAAGGTCAGTTTAGGTTCATCTTCTCTGGGAACTCTTCCCTGACTATTGTCTCTCTGGGTACTCTTTTTTAGTGTATGTGTGGTGCAAACTCATACTTTATAGTAGAGATATTCAAAACTTGAACACTTACAAGTTTACTCTTTTAATACTCCACATAAGACTTAATCTGTTTAACTGTTATTAGTTTATTTAATTTCCTTGAGGAGTAGGATTGTCTCACTCAATCTGTATCCTTAGTAGAGTTGTCCTTTAGTACCTCCTGAGTGGTAGTTCTGTTAGGAACCTACTCAGATACCAAAATCTGCAAATACTTAGGTCCCTTCCATAAAATGTCATAGTGTTTCCACAGAACCCACAAGAAACTTCATTAAGACTTTCATCACGAGATTACTGAAAATACTACAAATAAGGTAAATGCCATGTAAATGCTATATAGTTGTGCTACATTGTTTGGGGGATGACAAATAACAACAAAAAAATCTCTGTGTATGTTCAATACAAACACAGCTATTACAGGCCCCAATGCATATAACAGGAATGAGATGTGAGGTGAATGATGCATCAGTGCTGGAGAGACTGAGGACCTGGAACTGGGAAGTTATAGACAGGTGTTCCTTTCCATACCTTACTTCTTTCATGTGGAATCAGTGCAGAACTCAATGCATGACAAATTCAAATTCTGACTTTTGGAACTTTCTGGATTTTTTTTTTTTTTAGGTAGCACTGAATTTGTGTTTCTCGTGCCTCAGCCTGCATTTGTCACCATCCCAGACTACTTTCTGGAATTTTTTTCCACATATTTTTGAGATGTAGTTGGTTGAATGTCTGGATGAAGAACTCAGAGATTTTGATTGTCACATGGCTAGCCACAACAGAACTTAATGGATTTTTGTTGACTGATTAAATAATTAGGAGAGAAAAATCAATTCTTAATTCAGTGCTCTTTCTATTAAGTTAATTATTCAGGTAAAGGCTTCAAAAATAATAGTGATCTTCATAATAAAAAAATATTTGAGCCAGGAGTTGTGGCACATGCCTTTAATCCCAGCACTCAGGAGGCAGAGGCGGGCAGATCTCTGTGAGTTCAAGGCCAGCCTGGTCTACATAGTGAGTTCCAGGACAGCTGGGGCTACAGGGAGACCCTGTCTCAAAAAAATTAAAAAAAAAAAAAAAAGTATTTGCCATCAATATACTGTTAAATTCATCTTTTAGTAAATTTAACCTTGACCAGCAAGGGCTGGGGTTGTAGCTTAGCAGTAAAGTACTTGCTTAGCACATGCAAAGCCTTGGGTTCAATCACCATTGCTAAAAAAACTGAAACTAACCTTGCAAAAAAACCCTTGTCCAGGTAACTTTTCTTTTTTTTTTTTTTAATTTTATTTATTATTTTTATTTTATGTGTATGCATGTATTGCCTGCATGTAGGTAAGTGCACCCATGTCATGCAAGCCCTCGGAGGTCAGAAGAGGCCGTCAGATCCCCCAGGACTGGAGTTATGGACAGTTGTTAGCTGCCATGTGGGTGCTGGGATTCGAACCCAGGTCTTCTGTAAGAACAACCAGTGTTCTTAACCACTGAGCCATCTCTCCAGCCCCCAGCTAACTTTCCTTACCTACTATGGCAAACTGATCTATTCTTCAAAAACATTAAAAGCTGGGGCTAGAGAGATAGCTCAGTGGTTAAGAGCACTGGCTGCTCTTGTAGAGGACCCAAATTTGGTTCCCAGCACCCACATGGTGGTTAACAACTGTCCATAACTCCAGTTCCAGGGGATACAATGTCCTCTTCTGACCTCTGTGAGCATTGTACGACATGGGTGCACTTACATGCAGGCAATATGCTCATACTATCATAAAAAATAAAAATAGGGGCTGGAGAAATGACTCAGTGGTTAAGAGCACTGGCTGCTCTTGCAGAGGGCCCAGGTTTGGTTCCTAGCACCCACATGGAGGCTAACAACCACCTGTAATTGCAGTTCCAGGGGACCCAACACCCTTTGTTGACCTCCAAGGGCATTCCATGATACGGGTATACCTATCTACATGCAAGCAATACACATAATAAAAATAATATTAAAAAAATAAAAATAAGCCGGGTGTGGTGGTGCACACCTGTAGTCCCAGCACTTGGGAGGCAGAGGCAGGCAGAGCTCTGTGAGTTTGAGGCCAGCCTGGTCTACATAGTGAGTTCCAGGACAGCTGGGGCTACAGGGAGACCCTGCTTCAAAAAGACAAAAAATAAAATATTTTTTAAAAAATTAAAAACCCAACAACAAAATCTGTGTCATTTTCTTCTCTTTTTTTTTGATTTATTTTTATTTTGTATGTATGAGTGTTTTGCTCATGTGTACGTACAACCATGCATATAGTGCCCATGAAGGACAGAAGAGAGCATTGAATGAACCCTTTGGAACCAAAAGGGAGTTAGGACAGTTGCTGACTTCCATATGGGTACTGGGAACAGAAGATGGGTCCTCTACAAGAGCAGTCAGTGCCCTTTACCACTGAGTCATTTCATTTTCTTTTTTTTTTGTTGTTCATTTTATTTTCTTACAACAATATATCTATTACATATGTCAAAGAATGTAACTAATTGTTACAATGTAACTAATTGTTAATGATGATGAGGGAATGATTAAGAAAAAACAGTAAATCAGCCTTGTGAACATCAGGTTAAGCAAAGTTGGACAACTGAATTTTAAGCCTCATCTTTCATTGTGGAGTTTTTTATTTCATAGTTTCAAAGAAAAAGTAACATACTATATTCTATTCCTTTTGTGAGAATATTTTGTTTTTGAGACAAAGTCTTGCTATGTAGCCCAGGCTAGCCTAGAACTCTCCTTGTTTTCATCTCATGAATGCTGGGGAAAGACGTGTGCCCATGCCTGGCTCATTTGTATCATTTGTCGGAAGTCTCTAAAGGAAAACACCTACTTCCTTTGTGCTCTGAGTAATGTTCAACATGGCAGCCACTGCAATGACACCTAGTTAAACATTTCCACATATACATCCTTCTTCAACGTTTTGTTTTTCCTATCATGACAATAACTAAGCAAGATCTCGGCAAGGGGAAAGTCATCTTGCAGGCAATTTTTGATAATGTACAGCTGGTTTTTCTGTTTGTGTCACCAAAACAAGGCTAATTTTCTTGACTAAACTTTTGAGAACAAATTCAGGGAAATTGAGGTAGCCTCTATATGCTAAAAGAACAGTCATGCCAGAGGTGCTACCACGGTGCTGCTAAAGAATGCTCTAGAACAGGCTGCATTACCCAAGGAGAACTCAACTTGTCCTTTGTACTTTTCCACATTTAAAAAATTCAAACACCTAAATTTAAAACATAAACACTGCCTAGCATGTTTAAATTTCAAAATGAAAGCAAAAGCAAATTCAACTTTACAGGTCTGGGGAAGTCCTTACCGTTGTGCACATAGGTGAGCCTCCGCTCTTCTCTGGTTACAATGTTGGCTATCCAGATGTCATTGCTATGAATAAAAGCTATCCAGTCCGGATCAGCGGGGCATAGTTTTGGATCCATCCGTATATTGGGACAACTAGTTTCCACCAAATTGGGCCGCAAAGGTTGTTGCTAGAAAAGTAAACAACATTTTAAGATAGCCATCAGGCTGACAAAAAAATTTGTTTGCCATTGTGCTAGATAGCTTTAGTGTCAACTTGACACACCTGGGTTCCCTCAATCAGGGAATTTCCTCTATTGGACTATGTCTGAAGGGCATCTTCTTGATGAGTGATGTGGGAGGGCCCAGCCCATTGTGGGTGGTGCCACCCCTGGGTAGGTGGGCCTGTGTTGCATAAGAAAGCAGGCTGAGCAGGGGCCAAGGAAGCAAGCCTGTAAGCAGCATTCCTCCACAGGCTGTGCTCCAGCTCCTGCTTCCAGGTTCCTGCCCTGAGTTCCTACCTTGGGCTCCCCGATGAACTGCATGCGACCTGGGAGATGTAAGAAAAATAAACCCTTTCCTCCCCTAGTTGGTACTGGTCAGAGTGTTTCATCACAGCAATGAAGAAACAAACTAAGACAGCCATCATTTTCCCTATAAGATAAATGGCATTTCTGGGGCTGGAGAGATGGCTCAGAGGTTAAGAGCACTGACTGCTCCTGCAGAGGACCCGGGTTTGAATCCCAGCACCCACATGGTAGCTATGAACCGTCCTTAACTCCAGTTCCAGGGGAAGTCCAAAGCCCTCTTCTGACCTCCACGACATTGCACAACACGGGTGCACTCACATACGTGCAGGCAACACACTCATACACGTAAAATAAAAATAATAAAATATTAAAAAGAAAAGAAACAAATGTTGCTTAGTCTGTTTGATGGAGTAATTATTATTTGTTAAGTATTTTGAAAATCAATTATATATATATCAAAATATTTTTAAAATATTAGAAATAAAATGTAATGAGGGGGCTGGAGTGATGGCTCAGTGATTAAGAACACTGTTTTTGCAGAAGACCCGGTTTCGAATCCCAGCACCCACATGGCGGCTAACAACTGTCTGTTAACTCCAGTTCCAGGGGATCTGACAGCTTCTTCTGTCCTTTGTGGGCATTGCATGACATGGGTGCACTTATCTACATGCAGTCGTAACACTCATACACATAAAATTAAAATAATAAATAAAATATATTTTTTAAAATGTAATGAGGGATGATGAGATGGCTCAGCAGGTAAAGAGTTCTTACCATCAACCCTTACAACCTAAGTTTGATCTCTGGGTCCTTCCCACATGGTGGAAGACTACTGACCTCCACACATACTCAGTAGCATAAGTATGACCACTCAATCAATCAATCAATCAATCAATAAATGAAAAAATTAAATGTAAAGAAAGGCAGGACCATAACAATTCTACCAAAAGAATAGCTCCAACAGTTCATAAAAAATTACCATATATAAAATCATTTATTAAGATGACTAAATGGGCAGACCTTTAACCCCAGCACTCAGGAGACAGAGGGCAGGCAGATTTCTGTGAGTTTGAGGCCAGCCTGGTCTACATAGCAAGTTTCAGGCCAGCCAGGACTGTACAGTGAGACCCTGTCTCAAAAAACGAAAAGCTTTTCAGGGAAATGAAAAATGAATCACCTTGTGATAACACCTCTCAAAATATCCCTTGGTATTCACAGAGGAAATGGGAATTGATATCCTCTTGATACACTTTTCTATATCTTCCTATAAAGCAAGAATTCTGAGCATTTAAAAAATATATATTTTAATGTCACTGGAAAAACTATTAAGTCTTGGGGCTGGAGAGATGGCTAAGGGGTTAAAAGCACTTCTTGCTCTTCCATGGGATCCAAGTCTAGTTCCCAGCACACAATCATCTGTAACTCCAGCTTCCTGGGCTCCAATGCCCTCTTCTGGCTTTCTCAGGCCTGTGTACATGCACACACGCACAAAAATATTTTTTAAAAAAACCAAAAAAAAAAACCAAACCCAAAAAACCTATTAACTTAAAAAAATATTTCATTTATTATTATTATTATTATTATTATTATTATTATTATTGGTCTTTTTGAGACAGGGTCTCCCTGTAGCCCCAGCTGTCCTGGAACTCACTATGTATACCAGGCTGGCCTTGAACTCACAGAGATCTGCCTACCTCTGCCTCCCAAGT
>NW_008341028.1:5792532-5827792 GCF_000622305.1 Nannospalax galili
TGGCTTCATTTATTATTTTTATTTTATGTGCATGAGTGTATTGCTTGCATGTATGTGAGTGCACCCACATCGTGCAATGCCACAGAGGTCAGAAGAGGGCTTTGGATTCCCCTGTAACTGGAGTTAAGGACGGTTCGTAGGCACCATGTGGGTGCTGGGAATCAAACCCGGCTCCTCTGCAAGAGCAGTCAGTACTCTTAACCGCTGAGCCATCTCTCCAGCCCCAAACTATTAACTCTTAAAATTGGAAAATACTATCAATTTGTTTTCATTATAACTAGCTGCTTAGCTGATGTGTAAACTGACCTTTTTTTGTTTATTTGTTAATTTCTTTTCTGATATGGATACAAATAACCTTTAATATTCCAAAACAGATTTAACATGCAGAAACTCCAACTTACAGTAAATCCGTGTGGCCCTCCATCTTTTATGTGGTAAATTCCACTACCAGCTTGAAACAGAAATGTTCCACTTCCTGGGTGATAATCGTAAGATGCAATTCCCACTGTTCCAATGCGTTTTCTTTCTCTTAAGAGCTCTTCCTCTCGAGAATACATCCCGTAGTCCAGTGTTGCCTATGAAAAAAGGAGAATGGCCCATTCCAGTCATCTGAGAACCTGCCTTTGCTCTTGCCACCACATTCCTAGCATGTCTAATATGATTAAGCTTACATCTTGAGTTACTCAAAATTTGAAGCAACTTTAACCAGATTAATTTGAGAAAGTCTTCTGAAAGACTTCTGAACCATTTAATGATTACATTAGAGAACAAGAATAAAGTCCCATCATCTTAGCAGGCAAGACCTTCTGTAACCTAGCAGTATAAACACAGTTACAGAGCAAAGCTGTAACTTTGTAGTAGGGAGCAACCACAGAGCCTGGCACAGTCTAGGCAAGCCAAGAGAATAGATGTGTTATGTGTATGTGTGTCACTGCCTAGTCTCAAACTCCTAATCCTCCTGCCCTCCCAAGTGTGGGATTACAGACATGCTTCACCACTGGGATTATTGTACTGGGAATAGAACCCAGGGCTTCATGCATGGTAGGCAAGTACTCTACTAACTGAGCCACATCCCCAGCCTGTATAAAAGTTTTGAAGAAAAGATTACTATATGCCATAGTGGGTCAGGAATCTTTGCTGGCTAAAGTCAACCTTAAGCAAAATTAGGGTTAGGGGGAGTAAAGCTTAGATATGTAGAGAAAAAAGATTTAAAAAACCAGCACTGTGCAGGGGAGAAGCATTGTGAGACAAAGAGCAGGAGGCAGAAAATCATGTATTGAATTTTCTGGCGGTGTTTTTTGTGTTGGGGGTTGTACCAAGTGCATACCAAGGCACACTGGGTTTTAAGTCAATGATGTGCCCACTTTCACTGAAACTTTATTACCAACAGTACTGGTACATGAAATAGAAAGGAAGTAATAACAACATTTGAGAATTTTGTGCCAAACACATTTTTTTATCAAGCTTGTCCTCAAGGGTATGTATTTCAGTGGCAGAGTACTTGCTATAAAAAGATATTATAACTGCAATTATTTTAACTTTAGAATTATGAATTTCTTCAGAACTATATTAAAAATACACAAGAAGAAAGCTAGGTGGGGTGGGGCATGCTGTTAATCCCAGCACTCAGGAGGCAGAGGCAGATGAAGCTCTGTAAGATGAAGGCCAACCTGGTCTACATAAGTTCCAGGCCAGCTGGGGCTACAGGGAGACCCTGTCTCAAAAAGACCAAAAAAAAAAAACTTAAAAAAAAAATATACAAGAAGACATGAAAATATTTGGTCTTTTGGACAGGCAAACAAAACAAACTGACAACAACAGGAACTAAACCAAAACAAGTTCTAATACTAAAACCAAACAAGAAAGCAAAGATATAAAGGGAAAGACACCCCAGGTGCATGACTAAGAGACAGAGTCAATGGAGTGCCTATCACCATTTCAAGGGCTTCTTCTCCAGATATGGACAAACCAATTATCACAGCATTCCAACCACTATGGAATTGTAAGAATAACCTAAACAATGCTGAGAAAGAGCAATGTTATAGGACTCACACCATCTGGGCTAGAGATGTTAGTAATTTACAGAGAGAAATGCAAATGGTTGTCAATTGTATAGAAAAGATGACTAACTTTTGCCTATAAAAAGAAATGCAATTTAAAATTGTACCAGGATTCCATTTTCCATCTATGAGATAGGATACCATATACTATATTGAAGAGTTTGGGGACAAACCTTTTCACCTTGCTGGTGCAAATTCAGCACAGCATAGGTCCCATGGCAAGAAATTGGTACTATCAAATTTGTAGTAAAATTTAAAAACATATAGCTTTTGGTCTAGCAATCTCATTTCCAAGAATCTGACTCAGAGACACATTGGCAAAACTATAAAATATTGGCATGACCAAGCTATTTCCCCACAGTACTGCTTGTAGCAACTGAAAGTCCACTGGGCGGGAAATGGTTGAATATAGCTTATCTACATAATGCAACATGGATGCAAAAATAAATATAGATTACAAATATATTCTTAATAGATCTGAAGGTTAACATGTTAACTAAAAATTGCTATAGTGGAAAAAAATGTATTATTGCATGTTACTGTTTACCTAAGGAGTGAGACTATGAATATTTATGTACTTGCATTTTTTAAACATTTTATTATTTTTATTTTATGTGTATGAGTATATTGCGTGTATGTGTGTAAGCGCACCCGTGTCATGCAATGCCTGCGGAATCAGAAGAGGGCGTTGGATCCTCTGGAATTGGAGTTACAGATGGTTGTTAGCAGCCATGTGAGTGCTGGGAATTGAACCTGGATGATTCTCTGCAAGAGTAGCCAGTGCTCTTAACCACCGAGCCATCTCTCCAGCCCCCCATCTTTTATAATTTAATTTTTTAGTCTCCTTTCCTTAAACTTTCTAGCAATGCTATTCTCACATTTTGGGGTAATAAGATGTTGATATATTTCCAGAAAGATAATGATATATTGATATAATGATAATGATAAGATAATAATATATATCATTATGTTGATAATGATATATTTCCAGAAAGATTCTTTTTAAATCTTTCCATTGAATTTGTAGTTCTTATGCTTAATTACAGCACTAACATAAATAACAGTATGAAGTTCAGTTTTCGCTTCTAAATAATACATTTCAATTTAAAAATCAAGGCTTAGAGGTTTTGTTTTTGAGACAGGGTCTTATGTAGCCCAGGCTGCCCTGACACTCTATGTGTAACTGAGGATGAGCCTGAGCTTCTGATCCTGTGTCCACTTCCCAAGTACTAAGATTCTAGGCATGCACCACCTACCCAGTTTAAAGCTAGTATTTCATGGGGGCTAGAGAGATGGCTCAGCAGTTAAGAACACTGGCTGTTCTTGCAGAAGACCCAGGTTCAAATCCCAGCACCCACATGGCAGCTAACAACTGTCCGTAGTTCCAGTTCCAGGGGATCCAACAGCCACTTCTATCCTCCAAGGGCCTTGCATAACACAGGTGCACTTTACCTACATGTAGGCAATACACACATAAACATAAAATAAAAATAATAAACAAAATATTTTTTTAAAAAGCTAGTGTTTTATTAGTTGGCTGATTTGTTTTCCTCAATATTTTATCTTTAGATAAAGAAGCATAATTGAAAACCTCCCAAGAACAAGATTATGGCTTGGATACAACTTTTTGCCTTTTTGGCTCTCATGTATTAGCTTTACATTGAGAATTTCCTTATTAAATAGCGTGTTTGGGCTAAAATGAACCAAGAACTTCTTATAAAAAAAAAAAAGCAACATATGACAACTAATCTTTTTTTTTTTTTTTTAATGAGACAGGGTCTCCCTGTAGTCCCAGCTGGCCTGGAACTCGATCTGTAGACCTGCCTCTGTCTCCTCTGGGACTGAAGATGTGTGTCACCATGCCAGACAACTAATTTTGATTATAAATGCTTAGCTCAGATAAACATAGGCTTTTGACTTTTGTTTACATAAAAACAAAATTCCTTGGGATTAGGGGTATAACTCAGTGGTAGAGCACTTGGCTAGCATACATAAGGCCTTGTGGTGGTTTGAATGAAAATGTCCCCCATAGGTTCCACGTATTTGGACATTTTGTCCCCAGATGATGGCGCTGTTTTGGGAGGTTTTAAAAGCTGTGGCTTTTAAAGGAAGGCTTTTGGAGGAAGCACATCATTGTGGGTGGGCTCAGAGAGTTCTTAAGCCTTGCCAGATCTCCAGTTGCTCTCTTGATTCCTGTGCCTGTGTGATGATGTGAGAGCTTAGCTTCTGCTGCTCCTGCTCAGGTCACCTCCAGCCAGCATGCCTCCCTGCCATAATGGACTGTAATTCCCCTGGAACTGTAAGCTCAAACTCTTCCTTCTATAAATTGCTTGGGTCAGTGTTTCTATCACAGCAACAGAAAAGTGACTAATACAGGCCTCAACTTCAATCCTTAGTACCAAAGAACAACAGGCAAAAAAAAAAATCCTCCAAATCCTTGTTCCACTAAGAATAGTATATTAAACTGAAATAATTGTAAATTTTTTCAAAGCAGAGTTTTCAAATTAATAGAAAATTCTTAGCTAGTCCTGGTGACTCAGAATTGTAATCCCAACACAGGCAGCGGAGGCAGGAAGGCTGCCACAAGTTCAAGTTCAAGGCCAGCCTGGGCTATGTAGTATATTTTGTGTGTGTGTGTGTGTGTGTGTGTGTGTGTGTGTGTGTGTATGTGTGTGTGTGCTCAGAAGGCATCTGAACCCCTGGAGCTGGAGTTACAGCTGATTGTGAGAAACCCAATGTAGGTACTGGGAATTGAACTTGGATTCTCTGGAAGAGTGGCAAGTATGCTTAACTGCTAAACCATCTCTCTAGCCTCTTAAAATTATTTTTTAAACTTAGGGAAATTGGGATGAGGAAATAGCTCTGTCAGTAAGGAGTTTGCTTTGTAAGCACAAGGACCTTAGTTTGTTCCTTAGAATCCATATACAAAAGCCCATGGTGGTGCTGCTCACATTCAATGTGAGTCTTTCCCTTCAGTAAACCTTTCTGAAAACACCCTCACAGACATACCCAGAAGTATGCTTCCATGGTGATTCTAAATCTTGTCAACAATTAAGATTAACCATTACAGAGACAATTTATTATTCATTTATTTATTAACAGAAGTGCTTGTGCAAATAGAAACTTATGTTCTTTGGTTACTCTAAGGTCGTTTTCTAGGGAAAGGAAGGATCATGTTTAATTCTCTTTATTTTCCACTTTTCAAATAATGGATTCATTTAATAGAGCCATCCATAACTGATTAGGATTATTTGATTTTTTTAAAATTATTTTTTTATTTTTTATTACTGTGTGTGTTTCTGTATGGATGTCAGAGGACAACTTTGTGGGTTCATCTCTCTTTATGGGGGTTCTGAGGATCAGGCTGAGATTATCAGGCTTATACAGCAAATACCTTTAAGCACCTTACCCACTGAGCTATCTTGTTGGTCCAGATTTTTTTTTTTTTAGTATCTTATGAATTGATAGATCTAAACCTCTGACCCACTGAAAGTTATTGCTCTTTAAAAATTTTTTTTCAATTAAAAAAATATTTTTATTATCGTTTTTATTTTATGTGTATGAGTATATTGCCTGCATGTATGTGAGTGCACCCCTGTTGTGCAATGCCGCAGAGGTCAGAAGAGAGCTTCAGATTCCCCTGGAACTGGAGTTAAGGATGGTTCATAGTTGCCATGTGGGTGCTGGGAATCAAACCTGGGTCCTCTGCAAGAGCAGTCAGTGCTCTTACTGCTAAGGCATCTCTCTAGCCCCAAAATTTTTCAATTTTTATTTTACATGTACGAATATTCTGTCCACATGTATGTAAAATGCAACAGTGTCATGCAATACCTGCAGAAGCCAGAAGAGGATGTTGGCTTTCCTGGAACTGGAGTAATGGATGGTTGTTAGCTGCCATGTGGGTGCTGGAAGCTGAATCTGAATTCTCTATAACAGCAGCCAGTGCTCTTAACCACTGAGCCATCTCTCCAGCCCCTTATTACTTTTAAAAAAAAAAACTTTTACATTTATTATTTATTGTATACGTGTACAGGTGCATGCATGCACATGCAACAGCACATGCAGCACTGTGTTGCAGTAAGAGGCAACTTACAGGAATCAGTTCTCTCCTCTTACCATGTAGGAACTGAGGATCAACCTCAGGTCATGAGGCTGGTGGGAGGTGCCTGTACCTGTGAAGCCATCTTGCCAGCCCCTCAGTTACTATTCTTTACCATACAGATTTTTAAATTTTGAGCCAGTTGATATTCCTTATCCTTGATGATCTTGAGAATATTTGATACATCTCATCTTTTGTCGTTATGGCAGTGTTCTGCACTTGTTTTATGTTACCGGCTCTGTGGTTTGAGTCAGCAAAATGGCATTGAAAGATTATGGCCTGGGTCTTTGGGACATTCACAGTTACTGGATTAGCAATGGCTTCCCAGTCCTTTCAGGGGGGGTTACAAGCTGGGGAAGACCTAGTCTGTGCGTGTTGAAAACAGAGGTGTCAGAAGCTCATCAGTTCAGATAAAATATATAAGTGCATAAAATATATATTTGTAAGCCGGGTATGCCGGTGGCACACTTTTAATCCCAGCACTTGGGAGCAGGTCAGCTGGGGATACAGGGAGACCCTGTCTCAAAAAGACAATATGTCTGTGTGTGTGTGTGTGTGTGTGTGTGTGTGTTTGTGCTCTCTTCTGACCTCTGCAGACATGGCACCAATTGGGTGCACCTACCCACATACAGGCAATATACTCATACACATAAAATTAAAAAAAAAATATATATATATGCATTATATTCATGCCTATAATCCCAGCACTCAAGATGCAGAGGCAGGAGGACTACCACAAGTTCCAGGCCAGCCAGTGCTATACAGTGAGATCATGTTTTAAAAACAAATCAAACAAAACACATCATCATCATCAACAACAACAAATTGAAGGCTAGAGAGATGGTTCAGTGGGTAAAGGTACCTGCCAGCTACAAGCCTGATGACCTGACTCCACTCCCTAGGCAGGACCCACATGGTGGAAGGAAAAAACCAACTCCTACAAGTTGTCCCCTGACCTCCATACATGCATTGTGACATGTATGTATGTACCCCTTTCCCAAATAAAAAAAAAATATTTTATTATTTTTTTTAACTTTAAAAAAATTTATTGAGAATTTCATACATGTATATAAGGTGTTTTGATCAAAACCATGCCCACTCCCTCCCCTCCAACTCCTCCAGTATCTCCCCATCACTTTTTCCCGAACAACTTCGTGTACTCTTTATTTTTTTTTTTAATGGGGTTTTTGCTAATCTAACATTCCCATCTCTGAAGAGGGAACCCTAAAATCTTTTAGGGATTAGGTAAGTGCTCCCAAATACTTTTGACATTTTTGGCCTTTGGAACAAAGTATGTTGCTAAGAGGCCCAAGGACATTTTGACTTTTAAAACACTGAATTACAATATCATGGGTTTTGAATAGCAGGAATTAAATGTAATTTAATATAAAAATAGTGAAATAGTTAAAATCCTTTTCATTCACATCTACTTCAAATATAAAACCCCAAATGAATTTCTGTATTGAAATAAATGAAGAAACACAGACCAAATCATAGGAATAAGAATAGTTGGTCCTACCTGAAAAAGATCCAGAAGAGGCTTCCAAGAAAGCATTAAGACGGCTGCTCTGTTGATCGTTTTAGGAATTTCAGAGTAAAACAGTGTATTTTCTCTGTTCTCACCAGACATGGCTATGAAAAAAAGAACCAGTATTATTTTTTGAATAGTGTCCTCAGTACTATCATAGTAATGAATATATAATGTCTTCCACATATCACGTTTTCCATTCCAGATGATCCAAAATGATGTTAATAAATAGGATATATACATGCCTCATGCCTTGGATTTTCTTGAATAAAACAAGGTTTCAGCAAGGCTTGGCAGTGCATATGCACCTATAATCTCCGAGCTCAGGGGTAGAAGCAGGAGGATCAGGAATTTGAAGTCAGCCTGGGTTAAGTGAAACCCTATCTCAAAAAAAAAAAAAAAACGGAGGAAGCTGGATATAGTGGCGCACGCCTTTAATCCCAGCACTTGGGAGGCAGAGGCAGGTGGATATCTGTGAGTTCAAGGCCAGCCTGATCTACATAGTGAGTTCTAGGACAGCTGGGGCTACAGAGAGACCCTGTCTCAAAAAGACCAGAAAAAAACAACCCCCCCCAAAACACAAGTCACCAAGGTTGAGATGGACATGGTGACACATGTCTATAATCTCAGCCCTGAGGACAGTAGTTTGTTTCCTTCTGAAGTAAAAAGTTAGACATTACCTGACAATTCAGTACTTCATTCTGTCAAGCCTACTTTGTGCTTTCTAGAGCTGTTCATAGAATTACTAAGATTATATTCAGCGATCCCTACCAGCCTGGGCTACAGAGGTGAAACCCTGTCATAAACAAACCATCTTGGCCTTCTAAGAGCATTCAGTCCCCAAATCTTAAAAGAAAAAAAAAGACTGTTTTAGGGGCTGGGGTGGTGCTAGTTGTACAAACCTGACCACCCAAGTTCAACACCCTAAACTCATAAAAAGCCAGCTGCTGCAGCTCACAGCTGTCATCCTAGAACTCCTAGGTAAGATGGGGAAGGCATGAGAACCACCCAAAAGCTGGAGGGCCAGCTAGACCCAAGTGTGCCCACAACAGCAGAGACAAGAGACCTGTCTCAACAAGGGGGAAGCAAGAAATGACTCCTGAAAGTTGTCCTCTGATCTCTACTTAGGTCATGGACACGGACACGGACACACACACACACACACACAAATGCAGTAAAAAATTTTTAATGTCAGGAAAAAGGCTAATGATACTACAAATTACAAAACCACAGATTTAAATGGAGAATAAATTTTAAATTTGGGCTCAAAAAAAGGAATTGAACAATGAAAAGGTATTCAATGTTAAGCTCAAAACATTTTTAAAATGTCAGATTTCCCCTAAATGTATCTGTAAATGTAACACAGTCCTAAAACAACATAAATAGGATGGTGAGAAAAAGAGCTATCCAGCTCATTTTAAGTCCTTATAAAACAACAAGCAAATAAGTCAAGAAAAGGAGGAGCAAAAGTGCTAAAAGAGGCCAAGCGCTACCATGAAGCAAAATACACAGAGCTAAAATTACAGTATTGGCATCTGACTTGATGGATCAATGAGACCACGTTCAAACCCAGATCCATATATTTACACATGGAAAGTGACACAATAAAAGTAGTCTGCCTGTCTTTCTCTCTCTCTCTCTCTCTCTCTCTCTCTCTCTCTCTCTCTCTGTCTTTTTGAGACAGGGTCTCCCTGTAGTCCCAGCTGGCTTGGCACTCACTATGTAGACCAGTCTGGTCTCGATGTCACAGAGATATCCCTGCCTCTGTCTCCTGAGTGCTGGGACTCAAGGCGCTACCACACCCAGCTAAAAGTAGCCTTTCTAACCATTAGGCAGAAAGGTAGATGATTCAAAATATGCTGTTAAAATAACCAGACAAGAGTCAAGTGTGGTGACTCAAGCCTGTAATTTCAGCAATTGACAGGGGTGGAATTTTTAAGTTGAGACTATATAGTGAGTTCCAGGCTAGCCTGTCCCCCTAAAATAAAATTAAAAACCAGGACTGGGACTACAGCTTAGTGGTAGAATGCCTGTCTAGGTTCCTTCCTCAACACTGAGTAATCAAACCAACCAAAAACTGAATGCTGAGGATGCACTACAGTGGTAAACTTAGAATGCATCAGGCCTCAGAGCCAGAGACATGGCTCTGCAGGTAAGGGTGCTTGCCACCAAGTCTGAGTTCAGTCCCCAGAACCCACATAGTACAAGGAAAGAACCAACTCCTCCAACTGTCCTCTGACTCCCACATGTGTGATGTGGCACACATATACGTCTATACACACACACACACACACACACACACACACACACACTAAAAAATGTGTCAGATCCCAAGTTTGATACCCAGCACCAGATACAAAGAATAGTAATTGAGACAGGTCTGGTGGTGCAAGCCTTTAATCCCAGCATTCTGGAGGCAGAGGTAGGCGGATCTCTGTGAGACTGAGGCCAGCCTGATCTACATAGTAAATTCCAGGTCATCTGGAGCTACAGGAAGACTCCGACTCAAAACAAAAAGAGAAACTGGATGTCCACCTAAGGAAATCAAGAATTTCTACTTTGTGTCTTCATATCTTACAAACAGGTAAATTCCAGGGCTGGAGAGATGGCTCAGCGGTTAAGAGCGCCGACTGCTCCTGCAGAGGACCAAGGTTCGATTCCCAGCACCCACATGGCAGCTATGAACCATCTTTAACTTCAGTTCCAGGGGAATCCGATGCCCTCTTCTGACCTCTGTGGCACTGCATGATAAGGTGCACTACATACATGTAGGCTCATATACTCATACACATAAAATAAAAATAATCAATAAAATATTAAAAAAAAGAAAGGTAAAATTCCAAATGCTACAAAGATTAAGTTAAAAATTCATTCCAAGTATTGGGAAAAATATTTTATAAACTATAATCTTCAAACTGGGAAATCTTTTTTAAACAATTTATTCTTTGACAATGTCTTATCTGTGTACAATATGTTTTGGTCAGACTCACCCTCCGTTACTTTCTCTTGTCCCCCTTGCACCCCCTTCATTGATGACTTTTTCTTCCCAACAAGTCTCCCTTCTATTTTCATATTAAAAAAAATTTTTTTACACTTATTGGTCTGCGTGTGTGTTTGTGTGTATGTATGTGGGTCTGAATGTGCCACAGCACATGTGGATCAGAGGACAACTCGCAAAAGTCCGTTTTCTCCTTCTACCATGGGGATTCTGGGGACTGAACTCAGGTTGTCAGGCTTAGTGGCAAATGCCTTTACCCACTAAGTTATTTCATCAGACCTTCCCCTACCCCGTTTTCCCTTTTTTTTGAGACAGGGTTTCATTATATAGACCAGGTAGCCTGAAATTTGCTATGTAGATCAGTCTGGTGGTGAGCTCAGGGAGATCCATCGGCCTCTGCACACTCGCCCAATTGCTAGGATTAAAGGATTTGGAGGGGAAGGCCACCATGCTTGGTTTCACAAGCCTTTTCTATTTTTTAATTTTTATGTCTTTTTGTAGACATAAGTAAAATTTTACCAAAAAATAAGAAAACAAAACCAAAACACCCCACAAATTTCTACATGGCAAAAGCCATGAAAGGTAAAAAACCAAACTCAGAGGAAGCTACCCACAGTGCTTCTGATTACAGCTACCCAGAAGGCTGAGGCAGAGGATTATGAGTTTGAGAACAGCTTGGGCATATGAAAAAGTCTTCATCCCCAAAAGAAGGACAAAATCTCAGAGAAAAACCCTACAGTAGGTAAATACCCTCATTAAATAAAATGCCTTAAGTTATGAAGAACCACAACTGGTGTGGTGGTGCTCACCTGTAATCCTAGCACGTGGGCAGTGAGACAGGAGGGTCAAGAGCTCAAGGCCAACCTTTACTACACAGTGAGTTGGAGAAAGGAGATGATACAGATGGTAATACAAACTCTTCAGTCTCTTTGTAGGGGCATTCAGCCATATCAGTGAAAACTCAGAATGCACCCTTTTCCAAGCAATTCTGCATTCGGGGTTAGTTATCTAAGAATACTCACAGAAGGGCAAAATGATGTAATACAGTGAACTGCTTCATCTTCCATCAATAGGAAATTATTAGCCCAGTTTATATATACACACACCACACAACCCCACACCACACACATCATATACATAAGACACATACACTACACTCAACACCCCAACACACCCAACATCCATACACCACCCCAACACACCCAACATCCATACACAACACAGAAATCACATACATAACACCTGTATACCACAAATACCACATATATCACACCTAGACAACACCTATATAACACACAACAAAGACACACACTATACATACAAAAACATACCAATCACACACAACACGTATCACATATACAATACCCATACACCATACACATGCATCACAAATGCCACACACACACAACACCCATACAACACACACCACACATACGTCACATGCACAATACCTGTACACAATACACCTAATACCCATACGACACACACATAACACATGTACCACACACACAACACCCATACACCACACACCAACACACAGACACTTTATACACACAACATACACAAACACACACACAGACACAACACACATAACACACAATTCAACACACACTACACAATAAACACACACAACATATACACAGTAGATCAGAAAAACCTTAGAGGCCTGGTGAAGTTAAATATGGTGCAATTTAATATTCTGAAAGAATATTCTGAAAGTTAAAAAAGAATGAATCTTGGCCGGGTATAGTGGTGCATGCCTGTAGTTCCAGCACTTGGGAGGCAGAGGCAGGCAGATCTCTGTGAGCACACTGGAAGAGACTGAGGCAGAAGGATGACTAGTTCAAGGGCAGTCTGGGCTAAATATATAAGACCTTATCTCAAAAAAAGTTTCCTCTCTTCCAAAGTTGTTTCCCATTTAAGTTTTATTCATTTGTTATCACTATGTGTGTGTTTTAATATTTTATTATTTTTTACTTTTTGTGTACGAGTGTATTGCCTACATGTATGTAAGTGCACCCATGGAGGTCAGAAGAGGGTGTCAGATCCCCTGGAACTGATGTTACAGATGGTTGTTAGCCATCATGTGGGTGTGGGGAATCGAACCTGGGTGCCCTGCAGGAGCAGCCAGTGCTCTTAACTGCTGGGCCATCTCTCCAACCCCTATTGTACGTTTTTAGAGATACTTTCTAATGAGCCTACATCATAATTATAGATTCATTCTTTTTTGTTTTGGTTTGGTTTGGTATTTGAAACAGGATCTCCCTGTAGCCCCAGCTGGCCTGGAACTCACTATATAGACCAGGCTGGCTTTGAATTCAGAGAGATCCACCTGCCTCTACCTCCCAAGTGTAAGGACTAAAGGTGTGCATCACCATACCTGGCTAGGAAGCTTATTTCTTAAAATAGAAAAGTAAATTAGAAGGGGCTGGCTAGATGGCTCAGTGCGTAAAGTTAAAGGCATGTGTCATCAAGTCTGATGAGTTCAATTTCTGGGACTCCCATGGCAGAAGGACAGAACTCCAGCAAGTAGTCCTCTGACCTCCACACCAGTGCTGTGGCACATATGTGTGTACACACACTCAAATAAATAAATGTAATAAAAAGTTAAAAGAAGAAAATTAGCTGACATGGTGATAAACACCTATAACTGCAACATTCAAGAGGCAGAAGAAGGAGGGTCAAAAGTTCCAGCATAGTTTACACTATAAAATGAGCTGATCTGAACTTGCTATGGAGACCAAATTAGCCTCAATTTCATAGCAATACACCTGCCTCTGCTCTGCCTCTGCTCTCTGAATGCTGAGGTTAAAGGCATGGGACATCACACCTGGCCTGGAATGTGTTCTTAATTTGCAAAGGACCTTGTTCAGTCCACAGCACCAACATAGAAGCAAACAAACAAAAAACCACTGGACCAGTATATTTAATTTAGACAGACCTTAAATGTGGAAAAAATGGTCTCAGGAAGAAGAGACCAAGACTTAGTTTAAACAATGAAAGCTGCACCTGTCTAGAATGGGAGCATGCTAATTGGTTTATTGTTTCTGCTCCCCATCCGACCAGTTCCAAGTAAAGGCATTTCAAATTAGCTTTAGGAAGAATCAACTGTTGGCCTAACTTTGACTTTGAAAGAAAAGGATCACAGTCAATTCATAATCTGCTACTTGTAAGTCAAAACACAGTTAATACGACAAACAAAATTAAAACAGCAGCTGAACAGAACTTTTCAAATTAAAAGTGCTTTTTCCCTCCTCTTAATAGAAACAAGCAGCTGACTGACTTATTTTGGTATTAGAGTATGAATTAGTCTTTAAGGATGGCTAAGGAGATGCTTCCTCTTAGAAACTGCATCTATGTACTCACCAAGGTAATAGATCCTGTCTGAGTGAGGCCCATCTGAATCAGTCCTCTTCACAAACATAAAGTCATGCGGTGCCTTAGCCATCATATAACCATGGTATTTTCTGGTATCTGCAAGCAGCTTTTTCAACTGACTCCAAGAATACCGTTCAACATAAAACGGCTCCAATTTAGGCCGGTCCTGTGATTCCACAGTCTCTTCATCACACTCTGCAGTTTCAAATATCTCAACACCCAGCTGTTCTGTTTCCATTGCTGCTGCCATGTTGCATTTTCCTGGAAAAACAAGGCACAAGAAGCTGTTCAATGGGCTGTCTTCTATTATATTATCAGAATGACAGTCCTACAGGGCCAAGAAAGAAAAAAAGAAAAAAGGCCTTTCAACACAGCTGCAGTGAAACCTAATAAGAAAAGCAACAGCTCCCCCTTCTCTGTGCTCAGCTTTGAAATGAGATTTTTAAAAATTGAGGTCATGTCAATTTCACAGTGACTATAAATCCCTTTGGGAACTTTTATAAAAGGCTCTCCTTGGGTATCTCCTGCCAAAATTCCTTTTTCTTTCCCACACTGGAAGGAAACAGGCCATATGCCAGCTGGCTGCTACACTTCACCCCAGAGCATGTCAATAGTGGAGCTAAATGTGCCAAGGAAGTTAAGTGGTTTTGCATTTTAAAAAGTAACACTTTTGATAAAAGGAGATTTCTTTGACTAACAGAAATGTAACAAATTAGAATAGCAATAACATTGTTACAATGTACTTGTAATAGTTTACCTGGGGCAGTTACCCAAGAAAATACATTGTTTCCTTTCCCACGGAATTCCAAAGAGTTAAATGCTTAACTGGCTGGTACATTTTTTAATCTTCAGCTTGTCACTACCTTATACTTGTGGCACTCAATGTTTTATGGACACTTACATGATTTACTTATACACTGTTCAAATGAGGGAAAGATATTATCTTTAAGTGGCATTTAATTAGTTGAAGTAGTTAAGGATTAAAGCATTTAGTGTGAACATCAATATTTTAGTTGCCTAATCAACTAATAGTATTTATTTCACAAAATCAGAAGATGCTTTTTCCCCCTTGATCTTTTCCAGTACTGAAATCTAAGACAAGTATCATAAAACATTTGTAGAGATGCAGCTCAGTGGTGTGGGTTCAAGCTCAGTTCTACAAGTTTTTTAAAGAGAGATCCTCCAACATTCATTATTCAAATATCAAAATAAGCAACACATGGCCTTGAGAGATAAACCAAATAATCATTAACTACTTCCAGATCAATAAAGGTGTATTGTGTATTTAAGATGATTTTTTTTTTTTAGCCCAGCTTTGCAGGTTAACACCAATTCATTCTAAGAAGTATCCTTGACATAGAAAGTTACCAGCAGGTGTAGGGCTATGACTTAGTCCACCACCCCCTTGCATACTGGCATTCAAACACACTGAACTGCATTGTCCAGGACATTGTGTCATTTTTCTTGCTACACTGCCATACTATCACTCCTAATGTACCAATAGCAAAGCTGTCAGAATACTGTTACATGGCTATACTTGTAACACCATTACCATCAAGCATCTGACTCCACTAATTAAAATCCAAAGTGCCTCAGGAGAATTACATCATTTAGCTCAACTGGGATGCACAATATCAAATGGCAGTATAGTGGTGGTTGCTGGCCCACTGAAGGCTAAGGGAAGCCTACTTTCAGTCAAATATGTAAAGGACCTAGTTTTATATCTAATAGAGAGGCAATCTATACAAATCAGGCTCATTTCTCCTGTGATTAATATGGAATTCAATCTCTAATCCATGGCTTACAAATCTAAGGACCAGAAGAAAGGAGTTCAGTACAAAGACTTCCTGAGCATTACTGCCCAGCCTGAATCATAATTTTAGAATTCTTCTCTGTAAAAGCCCACATTTGCTTATATTTAAGTAAAATTACTAGAAATTCTGAATTGTGATAGGACTCTGCACTATTTTTGTCTCTATACACACGCACACACACAGAGTCTCATATACAGTTCAAATGACATTCTGCCACTTTCACAGTAAATGTTTATTCTGCCTTTTCTAAAATTGATACTGTGCAATTTATGCAAATGTGCAACTAATTTCCAGGATTCCTTGCTACATTCTTGGAATATGTGGCCTGAATTTTCATATCCATTCTCAGCAGGGAACATGTATTTCATTGCCACACCCACCTCTTCACTTATGGACCGTCCCTGGTGCCTACCTGATTTTATTTTCATCTGCTCAGATCTCTTCCACTTTCAAAGAGATCATTTTCAACTGGCCCAACTTTAAACACAGATTTCTCCACTCATCCTGATCACTTCTCAGAGGAATCTTTTCTTTTCTCACCATCCAATCCTGCTCACCAGATAAGAAATTGATTAAAATGGACCACATATGATCAAAAAAGGTTAAGTCTAAAAGCCCCCAATTGGTACTTAAAACTGATAGATTTCTTCTTGGTGTAATATGGAATCCCTGAATCATTCCGTATCTTCAATTTATAAAATCGTGTGTGTGTATTGGGGGGGAGGTCTTATGTGTCCTAGGAAAGTCTCCAACTCTCAGTCCTCTGGTCTCAGTTTCTTGAGTGCTGGGATAATAGACCTGTGCCAGAGTCCAGTCCTAAAATTATTTTCTCTGAAATGTGTAGCTCAATTTATTCAGGAACATTCCAAGTGTAAATTTTGATGCCCAGGCTCATTAAAAGAGAACTATGGAAAGGTTTTAAAGTTACAAAAAAGGGTCCTTGGAGAGATGGCTCAGTGGTTAAAAGCACTTACTGCTGCTCTTGCAGAGGCCCTGAGTTCAGTTCCCAGCATTCAAGTCCAGTGCCTATAACCCCAATTCCAGGGGGATCCATGCCCTGTGGCTTATGTGGGCACCAACATATATCCACAATTTAAAATGTTTTTTTTTTGTTGTTGTTACAAAAGGAATACAAATGTGAGGCGTCAACTGTAAAGACCCAAAATTGGCTCAGCATGTAAAAAACGTTTGAGACACAAGCCTGGAACTCACATAAAAAGCCAGGAATGTAGTGGTGCACATGCAATTCCAGCACGCCTAAGACGTGGGAGGCCAAGAGGTGAACTGGCCCAAAGCTCAAAGCTTGAGGGTCAGAGAGCCTGGAATATTTAGCACAACAAGAGTGACTCTCCCTCAAGATGAAAGGTAAGAACTGACTCCAGAAAGTTATCTTCTGACCTCCACAGGATGGCCATGACATGTGCATGCCAGGACACACACACACACACACACACACAAATATAATTTATTCCTGAGCCTATTTCTGTTCCTTTTACATGTCATATCGAGTTAGTGAGAGAATGAATTCAGTCCAATAAACCGAGACTTACAGGACTTCTTTGCAGAAAGGGAACTTGAATTTAGTCATTTAAATTGTGTGCTTTTGTCTGTTTTGAGACAGGATCTCACTCTGTAGCCAAGGCTTTCTTGCCTTGACTTCCCAAATGCTGGGATGACAGGGAGGCACCCATACCCAGGAAGGGTTTCTCACAATTATGTCTTATTCAGAGTAAGTGCGTTCTAGTTTTGCTTTTTTCCCTCTTACTACAATACTAAGTGAAATGGGTAACTTTTCTGGAAAAATAATTCCTAAGCTGGTTGAAATTCTAGTTTAGAAAAAGGGAAAAAAGATCAGTGGTTACACCTGATATTTTGTTATGTTTTAATTCTGGGCTGTCTTAGCCCACCGTAGTGATGGAGGAAAATATTATGTGGCCGGAGGATGGGAAACAAGTCCGTTAGCGTGGCAACAGCAGGCTAAGATTCAAGACACCTCCCCACAGAACGAAGTTCCACAGAAGATAATGCCGGGTCAGAAACTAGTTTCTGGATTCTTGGGTTTGAGTTCACTGAAATGGCATCCCATAATTTTGACCTTAAGGGCCAAGCAGTCGTCCAAACTCTCCATGCCTCACTGAAGCCTAGCTATTACACACTCGAGTCTACAGCTGAGAAAGCTGTCAGAGAGGCAAAGGTCTTGAAAGCTACGAATGAGGAAGGAGAGGTGTGGCAGGGAATGTGGAGGGAGGGCCGGAAGACTTAAAGGGGATGAGTAGGATGAACAGGAAGGTAAAGGATCCTGCTGCAGAAGGGCGAAACAGAATGGCAGGGGAACAGCGGAGGGGATGGATGCAGAGTAAAGCGGAAAGAACACCAGCTGGGGAAGCACAAAGTCAGATCCGAATCCCATCTGCCACTGGCGGACCTCAGGCGAATCCCTTCGCCTCGGCGGGCTTCCGTTTCCTCCTCTGTAAGCCCGGATAGTACCCGGCATCCCAACCCCAGCGAGGCACAATTAAGATAACGGACGTGGACGTCCGGCAGGGCGGCAGCTAGCGCTCAGGGGGCGCCCCGCGAACGTTGGAGGCCTCGGAATCCGAGTCTGCGCTTCCTCTTCCGGCCAGGGGGCCGCGGTTACCCGCTCGGCCCCGTACAGGCCCGCAGGAGAGGCGGGTGGCGGCCGGGCCGGGGCGCAGCGGCCAGGCCTCGCGGCGCAGGGGATGGAAGCGGGCGGATACTGCACCTTCCCCCCGGGCCTGCCCGGACCGTCCCGACGTGCGCTACGGAGCGGGCCTGCGCCGCTTCATGCCGCGGCCGCCTCCACTCCCGTCGGGGCAACAGCAGCTTCCTCGGCGGCGACGCCGGCGGCAAACACTGGAGGCAGACGAGGGGCTTAAAGGCGGCGGCGGCGGCGGCGGCGGCGGAGAGGACTGCGGAGGCCTCGGCACTTCCGGTTCCTCGACCTCACCCCCCCCCCCCTGCCCCCCTCCGACTAGGGAAGGTGAGCAGCCGGGCAAAGAAAGATGCCGCCTGCTGTTGCGCGCGATCCACCCCCGCAGTGCCCCCTAGCGGCGGGCGGAACGAAGGAGGCCCTGGAAATAGAAGGAAAACAGAAGGGGAATCTCCAAGCATTCGCTCTCCCGCCCCAACTCAACATATTTATAACGAGTGCTTACTCAAAGTAGATAAAAATCTGTGTTCATGGGCTGGAGAAACGGTTCAACAGCTGAAGGCCCTTGCGGCCAAGCCTGACAACATGAGTTCGATCCCTGGGACCCGTAGGGAAAAAGAAAACCAACTCCCTCAGTTTTGTCCTCTGAATTCCATATAGGTTCGGGTGTTTGTACACACACACACACACATTCAATCAGTCAATGAGATAATAAACCCTGCTAGTCAGCAGCAATAGAGAAATTACAACAGGAAGAAAATGGGAGTTAAAAAAAAAAAATCCCGCCGGGCGTGGTGGCGCACGCCTTTACTCCCAGCACTCAGGAGGCAGAGGCTGGAGGATCTCTGAGTTCAAGGCCATCCTGGTCTACATAGTGAGTTCCAGGACAGCTAGACCTGCAGGGAGATCCTGTCTCAAAAAAATAGACCAGAAAAAAAAAAAAAATCCTTGCCCTTTTGAGATGATGAGACAGAAAGTATTAAGGCTTTGGAGACCTGAGCATCACATAGTTGTGGTGGAAAAAACCTCAGTGTGGATGCAAAAATGTGTCTCTAATATTAATGATCTTCGTAGGCCACTGAATCTCTTCAGGCTAGGGTGCCTCTATTGGTATATAGTATATAACAATGTATCACTTAGTTGCAATGAAAGAAAACAATGTCTATCACACTAACAGATAAAAATGAAGAAACAACGGGCTGGAGAGATGGATCAGCGTCAAGAGCACAGGTTTTTCTTTCAGAGAACCCAAGTTTGTTTCGTAGCATTCACATGGCAGCTAACAACTGTTTGTATCTCCAGTTCCAGGGGATCCAGTGCCCTCTTTTGGCCTCCCTGGGTTTGCAGGCATGTGATACACTTACATACATGCAGGCAAAGCACTCATACACATAAACACTTTTTTTTTTTTTACAAATTTTGAAAAATTATTTTTATTTTATGTGTATGAGTGTATTGCCTGCATGTATGTAAATGCACCTGTGTTGTGCAGTGCCCTTAGAGGTCAGAAGAAGGTGGTAGGATCCCCTGAAAATGGAGTTGTAGACAGTTGTTATCTACTATGTGGCTGCTAGAACCGAACCTGGGTCCTCTGCAAGAGCAGTCAGTGCTCTTAACCATTGAGCCATCTCTCCAACCCCATAAATAAATATTTTTAAGTGAATAAGGCCCCAGGATGACTTGTGATAATCAGAGATAAATCCCTTGATTTCTTTCCTAACCTACACTATACATTGGCTAAGAGAGAGAAAAAAAAAGTGTAAGGAGATAGCTGGGAAAGTAATGGGTGCAGGAAAAAAAAAACTTGAAAATAGGCCTCATTTTCTGTTATTACTGTGTGTTGGAGTTGCTGTCATTAGGATTTATTATAATGGCACTAATAAAGCCACTGGGTACCATGTTCCTCTGCACAGTGTGTACTCTGAGGTTAAATAAGTCTGCCCTCGGGTTTTTTGAGGTTGAGCTCTCTTAATCATTTTCTGTAAGTATTCTCTATGAATTTTCTGCCCATGACCTGAGAGCAGGTTTTAAGACTTCAAATGCACACACACTATCAAAATACAATGAAAAAATGTCTTACATGTCTTTCATTGTGCCAACACTGTTCTCAGACCTGAGGCTACAAACAGTAAGCAAAAAGGACAAAATCCCTGCACTTTTATGCAGTTTACACCCTCATAATGAGTATAGGGGGCGCGCGCTGGGCGCCCGGGGTCCCTGCGCGCACTCTCGGGATGGCACGGTGGGTCCGCAGGCTTCTCCACCGTGCACCTGGAGGAAGGTGGGTCTGGCCCTGCGGGCTTCTCCGTGTCTCTATGGGCCTCAGGCGTGGGGTGCGCGAGTATCTCGGGGTCCCCGCCACACCTGGCCAGTCGCAGCAGGGCTCTGGCCACAGGCGTCTCTGGGAGCTGCAGCAGATAGGTCGCTGTCCGCCGCTCCGGTGCTGACAGTCTCTCTGCTACTGGAGCGTTGTCCAGTCGAATCCTGTCCCTATTTCACCCGTGTACTTTCCTCAGGGTGCGAGGTCCACTGGCCACTGAACCCCACGGGAAGAGTAGGAGGACAGTGAAAGCTAGGATGTCCGTAAGTCGGTCACGGGGGAGTGCGCCCCCCCGGAGAGGCTAGGTTGCCGGTAGTAAGGCACAGGACTCAAGACTCGGCTTAGTCTGTGTTACAGCTTTATTAAGTGTCTCTGCTCTCAGTAATTCAGCAGCTCTGCGACCCAACTCTCTCTCTATTAAGAGAAAACTAGGATACTTATACCATGGGGGTAGTGGTAGAAGCTTTGGCTGTTAGATGCTTTGTGAGGCATTCTATTTACATATGGAAGTGGGTTTCTGCCAGACTGCTGTCTGCCTGGAAAAATCACACAGGAAAGCATGGTACCTTTCAGAGCCAAAGGCCATGTTTATGCTAGAGCATTTGTGGCGGGCACTTCAAAAGGAGAGTCAGGAAAGATGCCAGGAAGGCACCCTGCTATGAAAGGACCCCTCAGGACATGATCCCGAGCTGCATGAGCTGTCCGGTAGTGAAGGGACTTCTACTTTGCATAACAGAGGTCCCCAACAATGAGTTAGAAGCCAGGCTTGGTGATGCAGGCTGGTAATCCCAGTATTCAGGCAGCTGAGGTAGGAGGATTGCATGTTCAAGGCCTCTCTGGGAAAATTAGTGAGATCCTGTCTCAGAAAGGAAAAACAAGGACAAAGAGTGTGTTATGGGAAAATCAGAGTCCAGCAGCCAAAGTCAGGTGAGGAGAGGGATTTAATTTTATGCTAGCGGACTTCTGTAAAGGAGCCAGTCCCCCCTCCAGTTTTAGGGGTTTTATATTCATGTGAGGAAGTACAAGTAAAAGACAAAGCAGCACATAGGTGGCAATTAAGTAAAAGATACATGTGATCACTAAGCAAGGTAACATGGCAGCAGGGGTTACAAAGACTTCCTTCCAGACTCCAGCTTATCTCCCCAGTCTTATCTCTTGTCCAAGAGCTCTTCCTGCTCTAGAGTTCTTAATTACCGTCTACATTGCAAAAGCTTTCCACCTCCACAATAAGTGCTTGTCTGATGTGTAAGGCCCTGGGCTCAAGAGAAAAGTCAAACTTCTGTAATTTTGCTGTGTGTGGTAGCACAAGCCTTTAATTCCAGCACTCAGGAGAAGTAGAAGCAGAGGTAGGCAGATCTCTTTGAGATTGAGGCTACCCTGTTCTACATAAAGTAATTTCATGGATTAAAAAAAGAGGGGCTGGAGAGATGGCTCAGTGGTTAAGTGCACTGACTGCTCTTGCAGAGGACCTGGGTTCGATTCCCAGCACCCACATGGCAGCTACAAACTGTCCTTAACTCCAGTTCCAGGGGAATCCGAAGCCCTCTTCTGACCTCCGTGGCATTGCATGACATGGGTGCACTTACATACATACAGGTGATATACTCATACACATAAAATTTAAAAAATTAAAAAAAAAAAAGAGCAAAGGGTATGGGGGCTCTGGCCTGTAATGCTAACATTCAGGATGTAGAGACCAGGAACATTGCCACAAGATCAAAGCTAGTCTGATCTACATATAAGTTCCAGGCCAGGCTAGGCTACAGAGTGAGACTGACTCAAAACAAAGCAAAACGAGGGGCTGGAGAGATGGCTTAATGGTTAAGAACACTGGCTGTTCTTGCAGAAGACCAGGGTTCGAATCCAAGCACCCACATGGCAGCTAACAACTGTCCGTAACTCCAGTTCCAGGGGATCCGACAGCCTCTTCTGATATCTGCGGGCATTGCATGACATGGGTGCACTTACCTACATGCATGCAATACACGCATACACATAAAATAAAAATAATAAAAACAAAACAAAAATCAGAGAGTTCCATGGAACTGTGGAAGTTAAGAACCTGCTTAAGCTACAAGGTTGATTAAGGGCTGATAGAGATTTAAATTCACAGTTCTTGGTTTTCAGTCTAAACCCTTACTTGGCTAGGGATGTAGCTCAAAGGTAGGATGTGGGTAGCTAGCAGTAGGGGTGTGGTGGCTTGCACCTGTAATCTCAGCCTTTAGGAAGTTAGGCAGGAGTTATGAAGTTAGCCTAAGCTATATAGCAACATAGAGACCAGCTTATGCTACCTAGTAAGTTCTAGAACAGATCAGACTTGCCTACAGAATGAGACCCTATCTTAGCCTTCCTTCCCTTCTCCCCAAAAGGTGTTTAACATGTGTGAGGCCCTGGGCTCAATCCCCCAGCTCCGAAACATATAAACAAGCAAATAAACAACCCTCAAACGCTGATAAAGCTGTGGGGCTGTGTCTCTAGCACAGTGCCCTGGTAAAATTGCCTGTCTCCATATAGCCACAGAGGCAAAGTCTCCAGCCAGAGTTTAGCTGGGGCTTAGTGGAGAGGATAGGAAGTTTGTGGGGAGTTGAAAGGTAGACAGAGCTCTCCTTGGGTGCTGCCACAAGACACTGCTCCTCTTTTTCCAGTTCCCTGTGGTGTATATGGCTTTCTGTCTCCCTTGCCAAGATAGATTTGCAAAATGTTAAAAACCCTTAGCACAGTCTATAATTGGCTGCTCAGGGATGGGTGTCCCCTAACACATCTTTTGTTTCATCACTGTCTTTTTTGATGTTGAAGACCAAGAACCACAAGCAACTCACTGGCACCTTTGTGCATCTTTCCTTTATCTGATTGTGGAAGTGATAAACTAAGTCTGTTTCACAGGGCTGGAGAGATGGTTGAACAGTTAAGAGCTCTTGCTAAGGACCAGGATTCAATTCCCAGCATCCACATGGAAGCTCATAACCATTTGTAACTCCAGTTCCAGGGGATCTGACACTTTCCTCTGGCACTGCACACGCATATGCAGGCAAAACACCCACACCCATAAAAGTAAATATTTTTAAAAATTGAAAGTGTCTCGTATGCTTACTGACTGAATAGGTGAGGCCTTTCTAAGTCTTGTTATCTGATCCTGACAAAGCTTGGCTGGTTTGATGCTGCCCTGCAGTCTTGGCACTGCACAGAAAAAGGCATGCTATCTGGAACATGAAGTGTGATTGAGCTAGCACAGTAGGGTTAGCACAGATCCATCCCTGTGCAGACTGAAGCAAACCACAATGCAGTCACTTCACACAGTCACTTCCCAGCCTTGAGGGGAAGGTATGAGTGAAAGCTGAGGTGGTCAGAAGTGAGACCCCTCCCTGGGGAATCTGGGTTGTACTCTGGAGCTAGGGCTTGCTTGAGGTATCAGATTATTCATTGTCTAGCCTTGATGTTCCCAGCCTGATGTTTTAGAGATCCTGATAACCTTCCACTCTGGGCCTCTAAAATTAGGGGATGAGATTTGTGTAGACAGATTTGACTTCACACCCTGGCTCTTTTCCTTACTAACAGTGGTATGAGGCCTTTCCCAGCTTTATCTCCCTGAGCTGTAGAATGAGAACAGTAACACTGTTCAGGTGAACATTTTTTTTTTGGTCTTTTTGAGACAGGGTCTCCCTGTAGCCCCAGCTGTCCTGGAACTCACAGACTGGCCTTGAACTCACAGAGATCTGCCTGCCTCTGCCTCCTGAGTGCTGGGATTAAAGGCGTGCAACACCACGCCTGGCTCAGATGAACATTTTTAAATGAAATAATGCATTGAAAGTAATTAAGAATGCCTGTGCACATTATGTTTTCTGCTTCTTCATCTGATTTATTAATGAGGGCAATGTTAGTGATACAGTAAAGTCTTTCCTCTGAAAAGTTGGAAAGCACAAAGCCTGGGTCACAAAGTTCCAGTCCTGGGACTCCCACAACCTTCCTTGGGCAAAACCCTTATGGATGTGCCCTTTAGCATTGTGCACATGATATCCATCTATCCATCATCTGTCTGTCTACCATATGTCTTCCACCTACCATCTTTTTTCTTTTTTCTTAACCTACTATCTTTTATCCATTATCTATCTTCAATTTATCTGTTTGCCTGTCAGTCAGCCATCTATCCAAAGCCAGGGCTCACAGATTCAAGGAACTGGGAATGATTTAAGAGATTGCTATACTTCTTTATTTCCCAGAGAAGGAATAGGATCTGCTTCACATCAGGAAGCCAATTGTGCTGGTTAATTTTAGTCAACTTGACACAGACTAGCAACACCTGAGAAGAGGGAACTTCATTTGAGGAATTTCCTATATCAATTGACCTATGGTCATGTCTGTGAATCATTTTCTTAATTGGTAATTGATGCAGGAGGGCCCAGCCCACTGTAGATGGTGTCATCCCTAGGCAGGTGTACCTGGGATGTATAAGAAGGATAACTGTGCAAACCAGTGGGACGCAAGCCAGTAAGCAGTATTCCTCTGAGGTCGCTGCTTCAGTTCTTGCCTTCAGGTTCCTGTCTTGTGCTCCTTCCCTGAGTTCTTCAATGATGGACTATGACCTGAAAAGAAATAACCCCTTTCCTCCCTAAGTTGCTTTTGTTCATGGTGTTTATCACAGCAATAGGAAAGCAAACTAAAACAACAGTTGTTAGCAGCTCCCAGATGGAACTCCTCAAATCACCCAACAAAATGTACAAATCTCAGGAGCTGGGAAGATAGGTCCATTGATAAAGTGATTGTCATCCATGCCTGAGAGCCTGAGCTTTATCTTAAGTAGCCACATTAAAAAAAAAAAAATCAAGTCCTGGGACTGGAGAGATGGCTTAGCTGTTAAGAGCACTAGATGTTCTTGCAGAAGCCCCAGGTTCAAATCCCAGTACCCACATGACAACTAACAACCGTTTGAAACTTCAGTTCCAGGGAATCTGATGCCCTCACCTGTCCTCCATGGGCACTGCACAAGACGGGTATACTTACGCACATGCAGGCATAACATTCATACACATAAAATAAAAATAAATACAATTTAAATATTAAAAAAAGAAAACAAGCTCAGTGGTACACACCTGTAATTCCAGTTCAGGGAGATGAAAACAGGAGGCTCCTTTAGACCCCCTTTCCAGACAGTCAACTGAATCACCAAACTCCAGGTTCAGTAAGAAACCCTGTCGAAAGAAAGAAAGAGAGAGAGAGAGAGAGAGAGAGAGAGAGAGAGAGAGAAGGACGAAGGGAGGGAGGAAGGAAGGAAGGAAAGTAGGGTGGAAGGGTAGAAGGAAGGGTGGAATAAAGGGTAATTGAGGGGCTAGAGAGATTGCTCAGCAGTTAAGAACACTGGTTGTTCTTGCAGAAGACCTGGGTTCAAATCCTAGCACCTACATGGCAGCTAACAACTGTCTATAACTCCAGTTCCAGGGGATCCAACAGCCTCTTCTGTCCTCCACAGGCATTGCACGACATGGGTACACTTACTTACATGCAGGCAGTACACACATATGCATAAAATAAAAATAATAAAAAAAAATAAAAGTTAGGAAACCTAAATTATATAACTATAGAGAATTATGAAGTAGTCATAATATATCCATATAAATTTATATGTAGGTGTCAGGTGTGGCATGTGCCTGTAATTCTAGATTGCCCTTAATTACATTAGCCAAGAGTGTGTTAATGCCATGAAAGCTTTTCCAGCACTGGGTATTTCATCAATTATTTTCTGCCAGGAATATTCAACAAATATGCTTAAGTATCTTCTTTTTGAAAAACATTGTATAGGATGCTTTAGGATGCCAATGAGGACAATTTAGGCCTCTAATCTAGTAGGGGAGAAGATCATAAGCAGATAATGCACACACCAAGGGCAGGTGATTTCAGGAAACAGTGGGCTAGATTAGAGGCATAGTACAGACCAAGTTGAAGCAACAGAAAAGGGTCTTTCCTCTGAATTTCTTTTTCATTGTTAAGTTTTTAAATAGACAATACTGTCATATGTTTAAAAAACATTGAGGCAGACTGGGCAAATGGCTCAGTTGTCAAAGTGCCTGTCATGCAAGGATGAGGACCTGAGTTTGGATCCTTGGCACCTGTGTAAAAGTTAGGTGCGGCACTGTGTATCTGTAAATCAGGTGATGGAAGAGTGGGTGGATGCAGGCAGATCCCTAGAACTCATTGGCCAGCTAAGTTTCAGGTTCAGTGAGAGACCCTGTCTCAAAAATAAGGTGGAAAATGACTGAAGAAGACACCCGATATTGACCTCTATCCTCCACAGACATGCATACACCCATATTAACATGTACGTACACACACATACACACACACACACAACACACACCCCAACTTTAAGATATAAAACAAAATGGTGGCCGGGCATGGTGGCGCACACCTTTAATCCCAGCACTTGGGAGGCAGAGGCAGGCAGAGTTCAAGGCCAGCCTGGTCTACATAGTGAGTTCCAGGACAGCTGGGGCTATAGGGAGACCCTGTCTCAAAAAGACCAAAAAAAAAAAAAAAAAAACCCATAATGGTGAAAATGTTTTCTCCTCTCCTGATTCTCTGGGCACCCAGTCGTCCCTCCCCCCAACCCCTGCAAAACAAAAAACAAAACAAAAGAACTGCTGTGTGTTCATGTGTATACTTGCAGTTACATTTTGGGCTATGCAAACAGATGCATCGATTTTACTACATTATGCTTCCTACTACACTACTTTAGCACAAATAACAGCTTATTTACTAAGTGTCTGCATTTGGCAATCTCTTGTGCAGTCAAAAGAACCAGAATTAGCAATTGGATAGGGCAGAATAAAAGGCCACACCCCACACACAAGGCAGACTCTAGAGAAGACCCTTGGCCCAGGTGAGGACACCTTTGTACTTTCCTCTGAACTGTGAATTGACAAATTGATCTTTCTGGTAAAGATACACTACAATGCCCATCTTCTTGATGTAGTTAGGAGGTTATAGGTATGTGATCTGACTGTTCCCCCATCTGCCTGGGTTAATCCAGCCACTTTCTCCCTCTTGGTGCTTTTTAGGTAGGGAAGCCTGATTTTGATTATAGATAACTCAGGTGGTCCAAAACAGCTGAATTAAGAATTTTCTTTCTCTCTCTCTCCCCATCCCATCTTCATTTCTCCCTCTTCCTCCTCCTTGTCTTCCTCCTCCTCCTTGTCTTCCACGTCCTCCACCTCCTCTTCAATATAGTCTCATGCATTCCAGGCTGGCCTCAAGCTCCAGAGATGACCTTGAGCTCTTGATCCTCCTACTTCTACTTCCCCAGTGCTAGGATTACATATGTGCACAAGCACACCTGCTTTATACAGTGCTGGGGATCCAACCCAGGGCTTTCTGTGTTAGGCAAGTCCTCTATCAGCTGAATTACATCCCCACCCTACCCCAACAGCTCCTTTTCTAAAAGCTCTTCAAGCATTAGAGTCTGTAAAAAGGTGAATAACAGGGACAGGGTGGATCTTTTGCCAGTGGCAGGAAACTAAGCTTAGGCCTTGGCACTGGCTTCAGTGTGATTAGTTACTTTCCTGTTGCTGTGATAAAGTCACTGATGGAAGCAACTTATAGAAGGAAGTGTTTATTTGAGCTTATGGTTCCAAGGTAAGGGTCCATAATGGCAGGGAAGGCATGGTGGAAGGAGGTGACTGAAGAAGAAAGCTAAGCGATCACATCTTCAGACAGACACAAGAAGCAGAGAGCAACAGGAAATCCAGCAAGGCTTAAAATACTTAAAGCTCACCCCCAGGACATGCTTCCTCCAGCAAGGCACTTCAAACCTCCAAAACATCCAAAAGCAGCACCACCAACTGGGAACAAAATGTCCAAGCACTTGGAGCCTATGGGAGATATTCTCATTCAAGCCACCATACTCTACCCCCATAGGTTGTTGACCGTATAAAATGCAAAATGCATTTAGTCCATTTTCAAAAGTCCCCATAGTCTTTGCCAGTCTCAATACTATTCAAAAGTCCAGAGTCCAACATCTCTTCTGGGACTCAAGGCAATCTCTTAACTGTAATCCCCTGTAAAATCAAAAGAAAAATTATATACTTCCAACATAGAATGTGACCAAACACACATTCCTGTAGTGGGAAAATTTTGTACCTGATTTTATCCTTACAATGTAGTATTTCCTGTTTCTTACCAGCCTTATAGGGAACTCATGTAGGTCACATGGTTTCTAGGAATTCAGGCTCTGTAATCTGAAACCCATTATGCTAATGAGGCATCCTACCCGCTATTCTGTGATGGGACATTAAGTCTGTTATGCTAATAAGATATCCTACTTTCTGTACTGTGATAGGATGATAAACCTGTTATGCTAATAAGGTATCCTACTTGCTATGCTGTGATTGGACCACTACCCCTATATAAGCTTGTGCCTTCCTGCAATAAAGCAGATCTGTGTCACTGAACCTGGTCTCCTGTGTCTGAATGCGGCCCTGCTGACACAATCTCCTCACCAGCCCTGGGGTCCAGGACCAGGCAGAAGCAGCGGCAACAGAAGGCAGCACCGGGCGAGCAGAAGAGCGGCCTCAGCACTGGGCAGGCAGAAGAGCGGCCTCAGCCCAGGGCAAGCAGAGGGGCAGCCTCGACATCCATGAGAATGAAGGAGCGGCACCTGTGAGAACGGAGGAGTGGCCGCCTCTGGTGGTGACTGTACATTCCCACTCCCAAAGGGAGGAAAGGGGGCATAATGGGGAAATACCAGACCAAAACAAGACTTAAACCCAGCAGGGAAAATGCCAAATCTTGCAGTTTGCTGTCCAACTTCTGGAATTTATTTCCAAAGGGCTTAGATGGCTCAGCCTCTTCAGCTTTGCTGCATGCAACATACCTCTCTCTCTTGGGCTAGTACCACTCCCTGTATGTAGCTCTCCTTGGCAGATGCCTCATGACTCTAGCATCTCCAGTGTCTTCTTCGGGTCTCCACTGCCAACCAGGCTTCACCTTCACAGCTTCATGCAATGACCTGTCAGGGTCTTCCTTATGCAGGGAAGCATCCTGTTGCATGCTGCCTGACCTCAGCAGCTCTCTGAAACCATGGAAGAACTGATGACCCCCTTCACTCTTGCATCTTTCATCAGTATCAAGAAGGCAATAAATGCTTCTTGTGGTGGCAATGACTGATTTCTGAGAAGGGTCTGGGAAGGCTGCATCTAGAGGGGAGGACACAAATAGTGCTTGTTTCCTTTTCATTAGACTGGCATTATTGCAAAACCCTTAGTCTTGTCTACTTCAGCCTGCCACTGACTTTTGATTCCCCCTGCCCTCTTTCCTTGCACTTTATATAGCTCCCCTGGATGGTGCTCTCCTCCATTTCAATATTTTTTTCTGAAACAGGGTCTCTCTGTAGCCCCAACTGGACTAGAACTCACTGTGTAGACCAGGCTGGCCTTGAACTCATAGAGATCTGTGTGCCTCTGCCTCCCAAGTGCTGGAATTACAGGCGTGGCCCACCCCACCTGGACTTCAATTTTGTTTTTTTGAGACTGGATCTTAGGTAGCTTAGGCTTGTTTCAAACTCACTATGTAGCCAAGAATGTCCTTGAACTTCTGATCCTCCTGCTCCTACATCCCAAGTACTAGGGTTATAGACATGTACCACCACACTTGATTTATGAGGTGCTGGGGATCAAACTCAGGACTTCATGCATGCTAGGTAAGCACTCTACCAACCAAGCTACAGTCCTAGTTCACTATTTTGATTTTTTTTCTTTTCTTATTGACTTCCCTAGAGAGTCCCTAATAGCTATGCTTCTTTGCAGAAAAGAAGACTTAGAAACAGCTGAACACTGGACTAAGAACACTCACTGGAAGGAGTTGGGATTGTAGCACTGTGCTTGCCTCACATGTACACAGACCCTTGGGCTTGGTCTCCAGTACCACCACAAGAGATTCAGACAGAGTCGGGGAGTTGGGGAGGAAAGAAAACTCAGAGGGAAATGAATCTCTCTTATTTGATGGACACAGAAACTCAGAACCAGAGAAGTTACATTATAGTGTATCAATAGTGGGCAAGCCAGGCTGAATCTGTACCTTCCACTGGACCTATCTTGTATAGCAACTGTAACAAAATGCTTTTCATGTATCAGTAACTTTCACCTTGTAGATAGAGGTCAGCAAATAAGCCTCAGGTTTTAAATATGCTAGATTAAAATGGTTTTGTATTTCATTCCACATCCATTAAATTGCTAAAAACATTGAAAAATCAAAGATGTATAGCAATTAGAATTTTAAAATATTGCTAGTAAGTTGATTGAAACACTGTAAAACTGCTTAGTAGTATTTATTAAAGCTAAAGAGACACTTACCCAGTTACTTAGCAATTCCAGTCCCAAGTATTTGCCAAAGAGAATTAAGTGTCTATATCCTCCAAAAGACACACAGATGTTCACAGCAGTTTTATTTATACTTACCTAAATATTGTAAACAATACAAATGTCCATCAACAGGAGAATGGACCTGGCATAGTGGAACACACTAGCAATCCCAGCACTTGGGAGGTAGAGGCATTAGGAATTCAAGACCAGCCAGGGCTATATGAAACTCTCTCCCAAAATACACACACACACACACACACACACACACACACACACACATCAAAAAAAAAAAAAAAAAAGAAAAGAAAAAAAAAAAAAGGAAAGACCAGGGGCTGGAGAGATGGCTCAGCGGTTAAGAGCACTGGCTGAGAGCAGAGGACCTGGGTTCAATTCCCAGCACCCACATGGTAGCTAACAACATTCCATAACTCCAGTTCCAGGGGATCTGACACCCTCTTCTGACCTCTGTGGCACTGCATGACATAGGTGTACTTATGCATATGCAGCAATACACTCATACACATAAAATAGAAATGATAAATATTATTTAAAAAGTCCAGAAAAATTGATAATGGTATATGCATGCAATTAATTACTATACCAAAATAACAAAAAAGAATGAGCGAGCATACCGCCAGAGTGCACTGGGTTCTGGCCTCCCTCTGGCCTCCAACTACCAGAGGACCTGAGAACCTAGGACAGCCTGACAGCCCCCAATCCTGCCCCACCACCCATGGTGGTGAGCTTCCCCTATTGTGCCATACCATCCCCCTACCTGGGACTTGGTGAGGCCCCTCCCAAGGCCCCATGGCAGATCTGGCTTTGGTAAGCTAATGCTGAGATCCTAGCAGAAAGCCTGAGAGGGTGGGTTTGGACCTCCATCAGGTAGTGGCTGGGAGATTAGCAGACCACCAGAGAGTGCCGGGTTCTGGCCTCCCTCTGGCCTCCAACTACCAGAGGGCCTAAGAACCCAGGGGACAGTCTGACAGCCCCTGGATCCTGCCTCCACATGGTGGTGAGCTTCCCCTAATTGTGCCATACCCTACCTGGGATTTTTGTGAGGCTCCTCCCAAGGCCCCAGGGCAGATCTACCTTTGGTAGGCTAAGGCTGGGATCTCAGCAGACCACCAGAGAGTGCCAAGTTCTGGCCCACCTCTGGCCTCCCTCTGACATAGGGTTGACAACACACAGGACTGCCTGAGAGAGCCTGGATCCTGCCTCCACATGGTGAAGGAAGCCTGAGTGTACCTGACTGGAACCTGAATTGGGCTTCTGTGGGTACCCCTGAATAGCTGATCTGGAGCCATCGGTTCCCTCCAAAATAAACCTGAGAGAACCTGAACCCTGTACCAACCAGCTTTACATAACCAATAAAGAAAAATCAGACACAGAAAAGAAATCCACATGCCAAAGTCACAGCAAAAAAATAATAACATGAAAAACCCAAATAATATGTCCCCACCAAGCCCCAATGGTCCTGTAGAGGAGAACAGTGAGAACCCCTGAGAGATAACCCAGGACATGGAATTTAAAAGAACAGTTATAAACAATTCATAAATTCAACGAATTTAAAGAACACACACACAAACAAATGAAAGCGCTTAAAAAGTTATGGATAAACTTCTGAATGAATTCACAAAAGAGATAGAAACATTGAAGAAAACCCAGGCAGAAATGAAGAAGGAAGTGCAAAACTCAATAAGCCAACTTGAAACAACAGGGGAAAGCCTCACTTCTAGAATGAATGAAATGGAAAACAGAATATCAACAGTTGAGGATAAAGTTGAAGAACTGGACCACTCAAGCAAAGAGTATGGAAAATTTAAAAAACACAGGAATGGAATATGCAAGAGATGTGGGATACCATGAAAAGACCAAATCTACTGATCATAGGAATAGAGGAGGAGAAGGATTTCAGGTTAATGGTGTTGACCAGATCTTAAATAGGATTGTAGAAGAGAATTTCCCAAAATTAAGGAAGGACATCCCCATACAAATACAGGAAGCACACAGAACACCAAATAGAAAGGATCAGAAAAGAAACTCCCCATGACATGTCATAGTAAAAACACTAAATGTACAGAGCAAAGAAAGAATACTGAAAGCAGCGAAAGAAAAACAAGTCACAAAGGAAAGCCCATCAGAATTACAGCTGACTTATCAATGCAAACTATGAAAGCCAGAAGAGCCTGGACCAAGGTATTTCCAGTTCTACATGACAATGGATGCCAGCCCAGAATACTATACCCAGCAAAAGTGTCTATTATAGTTGAGGGGGAAAGAAAAATCTTCCATGACACGAATAGCCTGAAAGAATACATTCCCCAAAACCAGTCCTCCAAAGAATACTTGAAGCAATACAGAGAGCAGAGAGAGAAACAACTATACCCTAGGGGCAATGAAAGAAAATAAACAAAGATATAATCTAGGAACCACAAAATTACATAGAGAACACAAACAGCAATCAAAATGACCTCAACCAATACACACCTTTCAATAATAACCTTAAATATCAATGGACTGAACTCCCCAGTCAAAAGACACAGGCTTAGCGAAAATCCATCTCTTTGCTGTCTGCAAGAAAGCCATCTCACCTTCAAGGACAGGCACTACCTTAAGGTAAAAGGATGGAAAAGAATATTCCAAGTAAATGTCACTAAGAAACAAGCAGGGGTTGCAATTCTAATATCTGGCAAAATAGATTTCAAAGTAAAACTAATCAGAAGAGATAAGGAGGGTCACTTCATTCTGATCAAAGGAACAGTTAACCAAGAAGACATCATCAAAGTAAAACTGATCAGAAGAGATAAGGAGGGTCACTTCATTCTAATCAAAGGAACAGTTACCCAAGAAGATATTACAATCCTAAACATACATGCACCAAACTCTGGTGTACCCAAATTCATAAAAACATCACTACAGGACTTTAAGACACAGATTAACCCCAACTCAGTAATAGTAGGGGACTTCAATACCTGACTGTCTCCATTAGACAGGCCAACTGGACAAAGAATAAACAGAGACACATCTGCATTAAATGACACCATACATCAAATGGACCTGACAGACATCTTTTGAATATTCCACCCAAGCACCAAAGAATATAATTTCTACTCAGCACCTCCTGGAACTTTTTCAAAGACTGACCACATACTGGGCCACAAAACAAACCTCAACAAATACAAAAATATTGAAATAATTCCATGCATTCTATCACACCACGATGCAATAAAGCTCAAAATCAACACTGGAAGAAGCCCTAGTCACTACACAAACTTGTGGCGATTGAACAACACACTCCTAAACAATGAGTGGGTCAAAGGAGAAATTAAGAAATTAATAAAACATAAAAGTATTCCTAGAATTAAATGAAAAGGACAATAGAACACAACAAAACCCCTGAGACATATTAAAGGCAGTCCTGAGAGGGAAGTTTATAGCTCTAAGTGCCTACATTAAATAACTGGAAAGATCCCAAATAAATGACCTAACACTGCAACTCAAGGCACTGGAAAGGCAAGAACAAATGATACCCAAACCCAGCAGAAGAGAAGAAATAACAACAATCAGAGAAGAAATTAATGAAATAGAAACAAAGAAAACAATACAAAGAATCAATGAATCTAAGAGCTGGTTCTTTGAAAAGCTAAACAAGATAGACAGACCCTTAACCCAGTTAAAAGAAATAAATAGTAAATCCAAATCAACAAAATCAGAGATGAAAGGGGAAACATCACAACAGACACCCAAAAGATCCAAACCATTATAAGGGAATATTTTAAAAACCTATACGCTACTAAATCTGAAAGTCTAAAAGGGATGGATATCTGAAATCATGGAACCTTCCAAAGATAAACCAAGAAGCAATCAACAGTTTAAACAGACCCATAACATATAAGGAAATTGAAGCAGTAATACAAAGCCTCCCAACTAAAAAAAAAGCCCATGCCCAGATGGATTTACAGCAGAATTCTATGAGACATTTAAAGAAGACCTCCAACCAATACTACTTAAATTATTCAAAATGATAGGAAGAGAGGGAGAAC
>NW_008341028.1:5828060-5828530 GCF_000622305.1 Nannospalax galili
AGTTGGCTTTAACCCAGACATGTAGGGATGGTTCAATATACATAAGTCAATAAACATCATAAATCATATAAATTGGCTCAAAGACAAGAACCACATGGTCATTTCAATAGATGCAGAGAAGGCCTTTGACAAAATTCAACATGCTTTTATGTTTAAAGTTCTAGAGATAATTGGACTGGAGGGAATATACCTCAACATAATTAAAGCCATATATAACAAAACCACAGCCAACACCATTCTAAATGGAGAAAAACTGGAAGCATTTCCATTAAAATCAGACAAGGCTGTCCACTATCTCCACTCCTTTTCAACATAGTGCTTGAAATTCTAGTTAGAGCAATAAAGCAAGAGAAGGAAATTGAAGGTACTAATTGGAAAAGAAGCAGAAAGTTTCCAAATTTGCAGATGATATGATATTAAACATAAGAGATCCGAAAAATTCCACCAGAAAACTACTAGAAATTATGAAC
>NW_008341028.1:5828773-5828846 GCF_000622305.1 Nannospalax galili
TATGAAAATTTTTAAATTAAATTTAAAAGAGATTGAGGAAGACACCAGGAGATGGAAGGACCTCCCATGTTCA
>NW_008341028.1:5829053-5831454 GCF_000622305.1 Nannospalax galili
ATATTGCAGAGCTATAGTCATAAAAACAGCATGGTACTGACACAGAAATAGACACATTGATCAATGGAACATAACTGATGACCCAAACCTAAGTGCATGCAATTTCAGCCACCTGATATTTGACAAAGGTGCCAAGAACACACAATGGAGGAAAGACAGCATCTTCAACAAATGGTGCTGGCAAAACTGGATTTCTACCTGTAGAAGAATGAAACTAGATCCTTATCTTTCACCTTGCACAAAAGTCAACTTCAAATAGATCAAAGACCTCAATATGAAACTGAAACCCCTGAAAGTATTGGAAGAAAATATTGGCAGTAACTTACAGGATATAGGTGTAGGAAAGGATTTTCTAAATCAGACAGAAATTGCTCAGGAAATAAGGTCAGCAATCAATAAGTGAGACCTCATTAAACTAAAAAGCTTCTATACAGCAATAGAAACAATCAAAAAAAGTGAAGAGACAACCTACAGAATGGGAAAAAAATCTTCACCAGTGACACATCTGACAGAGGTTTAACATGCAGAATATATGAAGAACTCAAAAAGCAAAGAATCGAGAAACCAAATGATCCAATTAAAAGATGGGCTAGTTCTGTTTCCCTGGGCTACACAACCCACCACCCTCTCTCCCAGGAGCCCTCTGGACCTGGTCCTACCCTCACCTCCCTCTGCTTCCCTGGCCTGCACAACCTACCAGCCTCTTTTCTGGACACGGGCTGACTTCCCTGCCCAAGATCACCACTTCTTCCTGATCCCTTGCATACAGGTGGACCCAGTTCCTCAGTGCAGTCCCCAGAAGCCCTTGGGGCCTCTTCTTGCCCCCATCTCCCTTTGCATCTCTGGGTGGCATGGCCACCAGCTGCCCGAGACCAGCATCTTTCCTGGGCCCTACTCCCAGGCCTGTCCAACCCCCAAATTCCTGAGGCCAGTATCTTTCCTGGAGGGATCCAGACCTTAGGAGAAAGCCTGAGAGCATCTGATCCTCATCTGACTTGGGCCTCTGTGGGAACTCCTGAAGACAAAAGTGATCTGGCCACTCCCATATAAAATCAAAAGAGAGAACCAGAAGCTTAGATGAACCAGCTTTTCATGGCCAAAAGTAAACCACAAAGGCACATAAAGTTTACAAAAAGAAGCAGACCTAAACTTGAAGGCTTAAGTCTCACACAAGAATCAGAAACAACAAAAGAAATTCACATCAAAATCACAGAGAAAAAATAATAACATGAAAAAGCAAAATAACATATCCCCACCAAATACCAATACTCCTCTTGAGGACTACAGCGAGAACCCCCTAGAGATAATGCAGGACATGGAACTCAAAAGAACAATTATAAACATGATAAAAGAATTCAGTGAGTTTAAAGAACACATAAAGAAGTCAAAGAATTGCAGGACGATAGGGATAAACTTCTGAATGAATTCAGAAAAGAGCTAGAAATATTGAAGAATACTCAGGTGAAACACTAAGCTACTTAGAAATGACAGGAGAAAGCCTCACCAATAGGATGAATGAAATGGAAAAAAGAGTATCAAGACTGGAACATAAAGTGGACAAACTAGACCACTCAAGCAAAGATTATGAAAAATTTAAGAAAGCACAAGAATGGAATGTGTAGGAATTGTGTGACACCATAAAAAGACCAAATGTATGAATGATAGGCATACAGAAAGGAGAGAATCCCAAGATAATAGCATGGACCAGATCTTCAACAGAATCGTAGAAGAAAATTTCCCAAAATTAAAGAAAGACATGCCCATACAAATACAAGAAGCATAGCTAAAATCTACAAAACAAGCAACAATGTCAGATAGGAGATACCTTCCTTTGAATTGTTGGCCAGGGTGGCCAGAGGGACTCCCAGATAGTAACCCAGCATAGAACTGGGAAAATGAACAGCAGACCCCAATCTTATGTAAAGGAATATTGACAACTGATTACCGCTAGATGAGGAACAGCTGACCCTCCTAAAACAAAGCCCTCTAGATAGGCTGACTAGATTCACCAGATGGACAAGTAGTGGGGAATGGTTGGGGGTGCCTACAACACAGCAACAGGGATGACAGCGGACAGTAACAGGGATGACAGAGTATAAGGGCTATAGTGGGGGGAGGGACACTATGGGAGGGTGCCATCTGGGAAGTGGGTGTATAGTTGAATAAGATGGTTTGGGATATTTTGTGTGATATTTGCACATGCAAAAAATCAACAAATTTAAAAAAATGTATTATATTTGAGGAACAGCTGACCTTCCTAAAACAGAGACCTCTAGATAGGCTGACTAGATTCACCAGATGGACAAGCAGTGGGGAATGGCTGGGGGTGGTGACAACACAGCAGACAGTAGCAGGGATATCAGAGTATAAGGACTCTAGTGGGGGGAGGGAGGCTATGGGA
>NW_008341028.1:5836676-5837647 GCF_000622305.1 Nannospalax galili
AGTCTACCTGATGACTTTATATCCATGCTTAGATGCCAAGGAGCTCAGAAAGTAACCAACTGTGACTAGTAGAAATCAGATATATAGAGATTAGAAACACATGTGCAAAAATCTTAGTGTTAATTGCATTAATAATGAAGTTTTCTTTATGAAACTATTTTAACAATGAAATGGAGATATTTTTTAAAGGTTAGAACCTCATTTAATTTTGTCTTATAGGGTTTATACTGAGAACAATATTTTATAACTGTATTAATTCAGCTGTAAACCTAAAAATTTACAGCCAATTTTGAAAGAGATACATCTTAGCTCTGGGAATTATTATTGACTATGTCAACGCTGTTGTAATGAAATTCTTCTTCTAATTTTGTGGTTATTAAATAAATAATTTAAAAAAAGGATGGGCTAATGATCTAAACAGAGTTCTCAAAAGAAAAAAATAAAGATGGCTAAGAAACATCTCAAAAAGTGTTCAACATCGTTAGTAATTAGGGAAATGAAAATTAAAACCACCCTAAGGTATCACTTTACCCCAATCAGACTGGCTAGATCAAGAGAACAAATGATACCAAATGCTGGTGAGGGTGTGGAGAAAGGGGGATGCTCATTCACTGCTGGTGGGATTGCAAACTTGTGCTGCCTCTATGGAAAACAGTGTGTAGAACTCTTAAAAAATTAAAATTAGCCTACCATATGACCAGGTTATACCACTCCTTGGCATATACCCAAAGGACTCATCCTATTGTAGAGACACTTGTACAGCCATGTTTGTTGCTGCTCTTTTCACAATAGCCAAGAGATGGAAGCAACCTAAGTGTCCCTCAACTGACGAGTGGTTAACAAAAATGTGGTATATTTACACAACGGAGTTCTATTCAGCAGTAAAGAAAGATGAAATAATGCAATTTTCAGGTAATTGAATGTATCTAGAAACTGTTATACTAAGTGAAGTAACACAGACTCAGAAAAAC
>NW_008341028.1:5840934-5877849 GCF_000622305.1 Nannospalax galili
TTTTATATATGTACACACATGTATTATGGAAAACTTCTATAATAATAGGCTTTCATACAGCTTTCTCAAAGGTCTGTAGTGCTAGTTTTTCCTCCTTGTTCCCCCTCCTTTCCCTGCCTGCTCATTCCTTACCCCACTTAACCATCTCTGCCCATTATTCTTTTGCCCCATCCATACCACCTGTATGTAAATATTTACCTCTCCCATATCTCGCTGCTTCTTCCTCTAACTCAATTTCATCTTCAGGATCAAAGGTCTCACTCTCTAAATGATCCTTACCCTCTCTGCCTTTAATATGTAGAGCCTTAAGCTCCTGTATTGGGTACATAAACCCCTTTGCCTGCATCCCCTCCTGTTTATTAAATTTTGAAATTCCAGTTACTTGCATATCGCAACTTTCTTCCGTTTGCGATCTCTCTCCCCAGCTCTCTTCTAGCTGTCTGGGAGGTCCTTTTTCACTTTGGGCCCTGACCTTTTTTCGCGCGCCTAACCTTTCACTCCGTTCGGTTTCTGATAGGCTGTCCTGGATCCTCTCTAAGGTTATCTGACTCTCTTCTACCTGGCTCTGGCAGTGCTCGTCCTCTAGACAGTTTTTAATAAGCTTCCATATGGCCTTAGTACCTAGTCTCAAATCTTCACTCTCTAGGTGTCGGTCAAGATCTCGACCCAATTTGTTCCAAGAGGCGACTGTAAGAGACCCAGAGCAAATGTACCAAGGTGCAACACGATCCACTTCCTTAACAAAATTTTTAAGTGTGCAGGGGGCTATTTTGATATCACGGTGCTTCAAGACTGTCTCCAGAGTGGCAATGATGGATTGTGAGCTCCCCATGGCGGCCGCGGCTTATCTACGTCCGACTTGTGCACACCTTTCCCTTTATTTATAAAGTGAAAGTGAATTTGTGCTGTGCGGCTTATCTACGTCCGACTTGTCAGCACGACGCGGAAGTGAATTGCGGCACAGGAGCGATGCCGTTCATGTACCCCGGACTGAATTCACTCCCTTCTGAAGTCTCTTTAACAGTAACCCGCCTGGAAGCAAAGGGTGAGCAGCAGAATAACAAAAGAGCCGAATATTAAAGCGAAAGTAACCCCAGCGATTACCACAACATCCATACCTCTCCAAACTAACCTGCAGTTCTGAATCCTCCTCGAGTATCCGAGGGGTCTTCGTGCGGTGCCAGCGATGATGAGGCTTGTCCCGGGTTTCGGCACCAGTTGTCCCAACCGCAACACGTCTCGCCGGCAAGAACGACGCGGAGGACAAAACAGGATCCTTCTGCAGCAAGGTTTATTTCTTAACTTCTGTTACAGCAAGCTTGCTTCTTTGCAGCGAAGACCCTGAAGGTCTGTACAGCAGTTTCTTTTATAGCCTAAAGGTCCCATCTACTACGTGTAAATCATGGATTGGTTGACATTTGCCAGGTCATATCACGCCATCGGCAGGGCAGGCGCCTTTGTGTTGGAAAACACGCCCCTTCGAGATGGGCTGGATGTTTTTCAGTTAGAACCGGCCGGATGCCGGCGCCATCTTGTAATGGCGTTGTCACGGGCGAGTGCCCACATGGTGTGATTAAGAATATGAGGTAGGAACTGGCTAGGCAGTTAGGGTAAAAAGACCCCAAAGAAATGAAGCCAGGTTTTTGGCTAAAAGTCAAAATGTCCTTGGGCCTGCTAGCAACATACTTTGTTCCAAAGGCCAAAAATGTCAAAATGTCTAAAGTTTTTTGGAGCTTGTATCTAGTTCTTAAAAGATTTTAGGGTTACCTCTTCAGAGGGGGGAATGTTGGAGGGGAGGGAGTGGGCATGGATTTGCTCAAAACACCTTATATACATGTATGAAATTCTCAATAAAGTTTTTGTAAAAATTAAAAAAAAGAATGAGCCAGCACATAAGTCAACCATGGATAAGTCTCATGCAAGTTATAGCAAATCAAGGTGCCAGATAGAAAGAAAAAATAAAACCTAAAAATATAAGGCTTGGGAGATAGTCAATGAAATGCTTGTTGCACAAGCATTAGGACCCAAGTTCAGGTCCCCAGCACCCATTTAAACCCAGTGTTGGGGAGGCAAAGATAGGTGGATCCTTGGAGCTTGCTGGCCAGCCAGCCTAGCCTAATCACTTGCTCCATGTTCCAGAGAGAGAGAGAGAAAGAGAGAGACCCTATCTCAAAATACAAAGTGGATGGCTCCTGAGGAACAATATCTGAAGTTAGCCTCTGACTTCAACACAAACACACATGCATATGTACAGGACTACAGCAAAATTATAATTACTTGAATAAATAAAAGCCTAAGTTATAAATTGAGTTTTAAGAGTGGGCCCAAACTTGGAGGACACTTGTTCTCCTAGATCTATCTTGAAACCCTGTGTTTCCTGGAACTGTGCTGATGGAATTGTGTGGCTGGAACTCTGTCTCTGGAAGTGTTCCAAGTCTTGCCCCACCCATAATTTTATTCAAAGTGGCTTCACCAGCTTCAATTGGAGAAGTACAAGCTTGGCTCCACCCTAATCTTAACTTACCATCCAGCCTTTTCATCCAGTATCTCATTCATCAAGGTCAATCATCCTTCCCAACTTCTGTGTTCCATGGAGATGGGGGGGGGTCACATTTCAGTCCTTTGATATGTTAATTCTCAAGCACACTCACATTAATTAATTCATTAATTCATTTTCTTTTTGGGTGGAGTACCAAACAGATGCCTAAGAAATAAGATTAGGTGCCAAGATCACAAGGCATAAGAGCACATGGTTTTGCTGGGGTTAATTAAAAGTCATTAGTCCAGTTTATGTCCATTTATGTCATTCCCACATATATGTGCTCTTGTATCTGCGCACACACACACACACACACACAAAGCCAGATACAAAAGTATACACACTGTAGTTTTCATTTATATAAAACTCAAGATTAAACAAAAACTATTGTATGGTCATCTAACTCAGGTTAATAATTATTGGAGGGAGGAGTGGCAGGCAAAGCTATACTGACAAGAGATCACCTCTGAGATGCTGAAAATATGCTAGAGTTTGATCTGTGTGGTAAGTTCCATGGATAAAAGTCATTTAAAGATGACTAGTGAAGATTTACCCATAATGCACCTGCTTTGTAGTAAAGGCAGCACAATAGACTTTTACCATTTCGAATACTTCATTTTTTAAAAAGTCAAGGCTGACAGCATTGCTGCTGTCCTTATCTACTACTTGCCAGGTTGCATCACCTGCCAACTGGTTTGTCTACTACCAGTTCCTCAGCACAGAGAGACCAGTCTTGCTGGACACGTATGATTATTTGAATCTCTAGTTTAATAAACTTTCTTGGCTCCCAGTGTCTGTGGGATACAGTCCAAGTACTTCTCTCTGAGCCAATAAAGAATTTCCTAATATATTGTTTGCACCTTTCTACCTCTGTCCTCTCCTCCTTTCCTTCTTGGCTCACAGCCCCCTCCCCAGATCTCTTCACCTTTGAACCTCTGCCTTGTGCTTCCACTGCCTTGCCTGTGTTCCTATTCTCATAATTCATCCTCACCTCCACAGTGCAGCTCTCAAGGATGCCCTGTCACTGCCTGACTTTGCTACTTCTTTGTGAACTCAGCACATTCACCACATTATATCCTCTGTAATGTTTACAATCCACTCACTTGAATCAATGTTTCCTTGGAGCTGCTTTGATTCTCTGTACTGTGAATCCTCTGCTCGGTAATAAATGGGAGTTGGGGTTGGGGTGTAGCTCAATTGGGAAAGAAGCATTTCTATGAAAACCGAAAGTCTGCTATATCTTCATCATCAACAGAGAGCTGGGGAGATGACTCAGCGGGTAAAGGGATTTCGGACAAGCATGAGAAACTGAGTTTGATCCTCAGAACCCACATACAAGAGCCTGGCAAGGTGGAGACAAGCAGATCCTTGGTCTACTTGGCAAACCTCAGGCCAAGAACAGACTGTATCAAAAACCAAGCTGGAAAATGGGTGTGGTAGTACAGTCTGTAATCCCAGCACTGAAGAGGTAGAAGCAGGAGAATCAGAAGTTCCTAGTCACCCTCATCTACAGAGTTCAAAGACAGCCTGGCCTGTAAGAGACCCTGTAAACAAAGGTGGACAGCCCCTGAGGAATGACACCTGCTGCTGTCTTCTAGCGTTAGCGCGCGCGCGCGCACACACACACACACACACACACACACACACACAAATGTTGCTTCCCATTAGGTTCTTTTTGAAAAATTTGGGGGTGATATTGGATGCAGATGAGACATTTAAATAAGATGTACATTAGAGTCATCTTTAATTCAGGCTTCTTGTTTTAAGAAAGACGTTTGTTTCCTGCACTGCCCAACAGAAAGGATAGTTATACATAGCAATTTACATTAACTGTTAAGTAAAAAATTCAGTTTCTTAGCATCCCCAGTCACATTTTGATCGTTCGGCATCTTGCTGTGGCTAGTGGCTATTGTACTGGAGAGCACAGAGCATACACTACTCCTGCTGACAGACGCTTTTTTTTAAAAGACAGAGTCTTATGTAGTGCCATCCAGGGACCTGGAACTCTATGTAGACCAAGCTGGTCTTGAACTCACAGCGATCCACGTACTGCCTCTCCAGTGCTGGGATTAAGGGCGTGCGCAGCCCTACGGACCAAGGTTCAGTCTGTTTTACTGTCCTTCATCTAGCTAGTGTCTGGCTGTGAAGTCCAGAGAACACGATCTCACTTAATATTCAATTCACAAGTGAGAAAACGGAAGGGATCTTGGCAGAGACCCAAGTCCCAAAACATGTTCCCACGCTGATGTACCCTTTCACTTAGCTCATGGTGGCGCACGCCTGTAGTTCCAGCACTTGGGAGGCAGAGGCAGGCGGATCTCTGTGAGTTCAAGGCCAGCCAGGTCTACATAGTGAGTTCCAGGACAGCTGGGGCTACAGGGAGACCCTGCTTCAAAAAGACAAACACACATACATACACACACACACACACACTCCTTTGCCGAATTGCCCTGCACCTGCAACACACACACACACACACACACACACACACACACACACACACGCTGCACCGCGGGAAGCTCGGGCTGACTCAGATCTCAAGGCCACAAAGCCAGCAGCCAGATCACGTGATCGGACTCTGCCCACTCCGCCCCCGCCCGGTTCGAGCCCGCCCGCGCCCTCCCCCCTCACTGCGCAGGCGCGGCCCGCAAGCGTGGGGCATCTCGAAGCTGTCCGGCTGCGGGCTCCGGAGCGCAGGGGTTTGCGGCCTGAGTTCGGTCAGCTCCAGCCGCTCACAAGCCGAGGCAGCGAGGCGCAGCGAGCCAAGCCGCTCCGCTCTCCGCGACAGCGAGGCCATGGAGAGTCAGGTGCTGACGCCGCACGTCTACTGGGCTCAGCGGCACCGTGAGTTGTATCTGCGCGTGGAGCTGAGTGACGTGCAGGTAAAGGCCGGGTTGTGGGCTGCGCGCGGTCGCGAACCGCGTACCCGCCGTCCTCCTTGCGCGTGTGCGCGCGAGCGAGCCTGCAGTGCGCTGGCGTCACCCGCGTGTGGGGCGCACACCCGGGCCCGCGCCAGACCCGCGACCCCGAGGGCCGTAGGTGCTGTCCGTGGCGCCTCCTCTTTGTTCCCTGCCAGCGGGCTGCTGGAGGCCCTTGAGACGTGGGATGAGCTCCGAGGCTCGGAGGTGCGGCGTGACAGTGGCCTGCTGGCCCATGACCGGACGTCCAGCGCTGGCCTCCGAGGGCCAGCCGGGCTCCCCGGAAGTTCTCAAGGCCCACCGCTGCCCTGGGGTCGGGGGAAGCACCCCCAACCGTTCAGTGATGGAAATCGTGTTTTACTACCTTTAATTTTAAAAATCTCCAAACCTCAGCCGGGCGTAGTGGCGCACGCCTTTAATCCCAGCACTCGGGAGGCAGAGGCAGGCGGATCTCTGTGAGTTCAAGGCCAGCCTGGTCTACATAGTGAGTTCCAGGACAGCTGGGGCTACAGGGAGACCCTGTCTCAAAAAGACCAAAAAAAAAAAAATAATAATAATAATAATAAATCTCCAAACTTCACAAGAAATGAGTCCCATCCTCTCTTTAAGGCTATGCGCTCAGCTTGGTTTAGCTGCATAAAGAAATTATGTTACATTAAGGATCATGTTTGATCTCATTTGACCCTTACTGTGAGCAAATCAAAGCCCTCTACTAGTGGAGGCTCCGAAATCTGTCAACTTCGTGTCTGTCCAAACCATCCAGTGTTATGGTCTTTGAGGAACTGGTGGTTTTGGTTTGGAATGTTCTTTTTTTTTTGGAATGGTCTTTCTACAGTCGTCCTTACTCTCTAGTCTCCTTGACAGCAGCGGTACTCTGTAACCTCACTGCTGAATTCTCTCTTCCTCTGAATCAGACATTTGTTTGGATTCATCACATCTGGCATATTGTCTTGTAGAATGTGGGTACTGAGTGTCCCGTTGAACTTAATCTCTTGCTCCTGGAATGTAAATCTTTTTCCCTCATGAAAGATAAGGAGAGTCCTGGCCAGAATGATTCTAAGTAAGCTATGACATTGCACGGGGTGTCATTTAAGGTGTTAAGCCAACCTGAATCACACTTTTCTGTAAAAGGATGAATAAATTTTCTGTGCTGTCTTAGACTCTGATGCAGAGTCCTTTGCTAAGATAGAAACAAAATCTTTTTCTTTTTTTTCCTCTTTTTTCTCTCTTTTGAGACAGGGTCTTGTATCATAAGTTGGCCTAAGACGGTCTGAGTGCCACCATGACAGTTTATACAGTGCTGGGAATTGAACCCAGGGGTTTGGTGCCTGCTAGGCAAGCCCAAGCACTCTACTGACTGAACTAACAACAGCCACAACCTCAATAAACTCTTGTAGACAAGTATCAAAGTCCCCATCTAGGAAGAGTTCTTCCAACAATCAAAAGACAGGAGGCTCTTAAGTGTTTGGAGTTAAGTAGCATGTAGACCAAATGCAGCTCAGGCCCTGTTCTTTCTAAACATGTACCATGTGATAAAGACAAGCTATGGAGGGAGGCATGGAGCAGAAAAAGATGTTTTTGGGGAAAACGGGGTAATAATGGAAAGTAATGGAGTTTGCTTGAACAAATGAAGAAAATTCAGCACTCTTTTTTCTTGGAAGATCTAAGCCTCTTAGTTAAGAAGCATGAACATGGGGTTGGAGAGAGGGCTCAGCGATTGAGAGCACTGACTGCTTTTACAGAGGCCCCAGGCTCTATTCCCAGCACCCACATTGAGTTACCATCTGTAACTCCAGTTCCAGAGGAATCCAGCGCTCTCCTCTGACCTCAGTGGGCGTTGCATGACATTGGTGCACTTATACACATGCAGGCAATACACTCATACACAAAAAATAAAAATAATAAAGAAGCATGAGTATGTATTAATCACATTTGGTATATTTAGAAATATGGAGATACATGTTGGAAATTTTAGTTAACAGTGAAAAATGTGACGGTGGAGAAAGGGTAAAATTTTCTTTTGAGAGAAGTCCTTTCTAAAAAATTTTGAGAAGAATATGTCTGGGGTTTGACATTTGCCATTTGGGGCATTAGTGTTTTCTTCTTTTTTTTTTTTTTTTTTGAGACAGGGTCTCCCTGTAGCTCAGCTGGCCTGGAACTTGCTATGTAGACCAGGTTGGCCTTGAACTCACAGAGTTCTGTCTGCCTCTGCCTCCCCAGTGCTGGGACTAAAGGTGTGCGCCACCATACCCAGCAAGGGGGCATAAGTTTTAAAACAGCATGTCAATACCATGTGTGAGAGACTACAGAGTTACAAAAATGAGTCAGACAACCTTGACTTTCCCAGCACATTCATCTAGAAGGAAGCATATTACCATATAAAAAAACAAGGTTTGTTCATTCATGAGTATGCTTGTTGGTAGAATTGGAGTTCCATATTGAACCAGGTCTCTGGTGTTAAAGGAATTTGTTGTCTTTCTTTCCTTTAGTTAGAAATAACTTCCAGAGATAGGACATATTCTTTTCTTCCTGCTACTGGGAGAACATTCCAGAGAGAGAAATGTGTAGACTTTTAGATATTGTAGCAGCAGACTTATGCGTTGTCAATGCTTTCAAACCAAAGAATACAAGGAACCCACCTGTAGTTAACCATGTTCGTGCAGAATGGGGGTATGAGTGTCTTATTAAGAGGCTGTTAGAACTGATCATAGGATTTTGGCATTGGTGCTTGAGGGAGGACGTTTTAATGAAGTAGAGGCTCACTGTAGCTTAGCGCTGTCAACAAATGGGCAGTTCTGTGGTTGAACATCTGAAAAAAACAAAAACATCATCTGCAAGGAGGAGAGACTAATACAAACATGAAATTAACAGAGGAGCAGCATTCACTGTGGCCTCAAGAGGGAGGCTGTTTGGTATTTCTTGGCAGCATAGTGCCTCGGTGTGTTTGTGCTTCCACAATTATTCATAGACTTTGTCTCATTTGCTTTTGTTAAGGTTTCAGTGTCATCTGTGGTTATTCTGTGAGATGATTAGGTCCACTAAGAGAACAACATGGTCTAGCTGACTGCTAAGTTGTCTTCTCAATGTCAAGAGCTGCCTTTTTTGGTTTTCTTTCTCACTTGATTACTCCATGCAGGTTCTGTTAAAATGAATTCTGGCACAGGATGAAACAATTCATTTGTTTGCTTAGTACAAAGCGTTTAAGAAATACCTGCTCTTGCTGACTTGCTAGGTACTGGGCTCTTGAACAGCTCTCCAGCACCCCCATTTCCTATACAATGCTGCACAGCTTAGGAGTGAATTTCAAAGTTTGCGGTGGGGAGTGGGGGTCAGCTCTGTGCCTTCACTCCTAGGACACAGGCAGTGGTCCACTTGACAAGTCTGGTTTCAGTCTTTAGAGCTTCAGGGTCAGTGACTGATGAGAAACCACTGCCGTTGACTGCAGGACTTGTGGACAGTAAAGACTTGAGCAGTGGCATTGTGCTTGAGGTGAGCAATAGTGAATAGGTTGGCAGGGACAGGGTGACTTGAGAATAGAGCTTCATTTTGGGGAAGCTTAATAGACAGGTCCATCCCAGCCACTGTAGTTGTTAAAGCATTTCTTCCTCTACCAGGGTTTCTGTTTGTTTCAGTTGTGTACAAAGTGCATAGTTCTGATAGAGAGATACTGATTTTGTCCTTACCTACTGGAGATTCTGGTGGAGAGTGGTCACCAAAGGTGTGAGATTGAGTCCTTTTTCTTTTGAGTACTAGCTACTGATCATGGATAATTCACTTGACTTTTATGAGCCTCAGTCTTCATTTGAATAAAGGTGAATAATAGCATCTGACTCATAGGCCCATTTTAGTATTTGAACTGGATAATGGATTTTAAAGTGCTTTGTAAATTCTAGCATGCTATCCAAGCATTCAGGGTTATATGATTGAGATACTAAACCTTAGATGAGACAGACAGACATGCAGAACAGTGAAACAGAGTTGTGTCTGTTAGCAAAGCTGTCCACATAGGAAACCTTAATCAATATGACCAAGATGGCTTTACTTGTATGGGGAAAAGGTGATCCATTCAGAAAATTGGATTAGGACAATTGTTAATCCAAATGGCAAAAAAGATTAGATTTCTGCCTATGGCAGTCACAAAAATGAGTTTCAGGTAGATTTATGACCTGCCTGCCTAAAGCGAAGCTGCTGAAAGAGAATAGAGACTGTGGTATTGAAACACGGAAGAACGTCTTAAGAAACAAACATAAGCTCCAAAGAAAAAGTCAGACATACTTGAAAATACTTGTGGTTTATATTGGTGACCTGTAACTAGCATCTTGGCTGAAAAGCCTCTATAGATGAGTAAAGGGATAGTCAGGAACCCTGAAATGATGTCTGACCCCAGTTATAATCAGGGACATGTTAATGATAGGAGACCATTTTTCACATGAGATTGGGAACTGTAGAAAGTGACATTATCAGGTGATGCTGTGAATGTTTGGCAATGTGACATTAAAAAAAATATTTTTGACTGGCTGTGGTAGTGTGTGCCTTTAATCCCAGCATTCAGGAGGCAGAGGCAGGCAGATCTCTGAGTTCAAGGGCAGCCTGGTCTTTGTAGTGAGTTCCAGGCTAGCAGGGGCTATATAGTGAGACTTTGTCTAAAAAAAAAAACGTTATTTTTAAGTTATGTTTATGTGGGTGTGTGTCACAGTGCATGTGTGGAGGTCAGAGGACAATTTGTGGGGGTTGGCTTTCTCCTTTCGTCTTGTGGGTCTTGGAGATTGAAGTCAAGTTCTCAACATGCTGGTTTAGATAAGAAACTTTTAATACAGGTAGTGGGAGTATTAATTGGAAACTGATTTGGAGAGCAGTTTGACAGTGTCTGGTGTAGTTGAAGGTATACATATTCTTATGACTTGGAAGTTTTGTTCCTTATCTGAGCACTTCCTGAGAGCTAGAATTAAAGTTTTGAGCCACCATCCCCAGCCATTTCTTTTTCTTTTAAACACAGGCAAATAAAGCAAAATGCCAGTGGATAATAAGCAGGACAGTGGATAATAAGCAGTACTACACGTGTACAGGAGATAGAATGTTCTTTCCAACAGCAGCTGGAAAACAGTCTCAATGCCTGAGCAACAGAATGGACAAATTGTGTGTTTATGCATCAGCACATTATTCAACAGTTAAAATGAATGGAACAGAATGACCTCCATGTATTGAGTTAAAGCTTAGAAACATCTCAAACAAAAAAAGCAAGTTGGAGAATGATACAAGCAGTTTGAAAGCTTATATAACACATGAAATAATAATACATGTTGTTATGACTGCCCAGCCTGCTGAAAGTGAGTAAGAAATACAGTGGAATGTGATAAACTATAACTTTGGGATAGCAGTAACTTGCGAGGATGGGTATGTTAGAAGACAGAGGTATTGGGGTGAAGTAATTAGAACTGCACCATGTCTGTCTGCTTGCTTTCTTTTTTCTTTTTTGGGACAGGGTCTCCCTGCAGCCCCAGCTGGCTTAGAACTCACTATGTAGATCAGGCTGGTCTTGATCTCACAGAGATCTGTCTGCCTCTGCCTCCCGAGTGCTGGGATTAAAGTTGTGAGCCACCATCCCCAGCCATTTCTTCTTTTTTAAACACAGGCAAATAAAGCAAAATGCCAGTGGATAATAAACACGACAGCGTTTGTTATATTTTTCAGTGCTTGGCTAATTGCTTAAAATATTTCATAATAAAAATCAGTAAGTCTAAACCATTTATAACCACAATAAAAAAATCAGTAAACTAAGTAATTTGGAAACTCAAACACTGGAAATATAAATTCTTGATACTTTGTGGCACACAATACATAAAGATAGTACTTCAGGTTGAGAGAGGCAGCCAAGAGAGGGCTTGATGAATGAAACAGTTACATAAGTGCTATGTGGGAAATAGAGGCAAATGGTAGAGACGGTTTTAATTAGCAAGCTCATGGAAGGCTTCATTGAGGAAGTGATGTTTGAGCTAAGTGAAGTTCAAGGATAAAATGAGATATGCAAGAGGCCTGGAGTAGGACTGGGGTTGTAACTCAGGGGAGGAATGCATTCTTAGCAAGCATGAGAGGCTCTGGGTTCAGTCGATTCCCTGTATTATTAAAAAAAAAAAAAAAAAAAACAGCCACAACCCCCTAAAAAAGAAAACTGGAGATAGAACACTCGGACAAGTGCATAGACTTAAAGACAGCCTGGGCCTGGTGGGTTCCAGGGACAGAAAGAACATAATAGTATGTTCGAAGTGCAGTGAGGAAAAGAGGGAGAGGCGTTGACAGGTTTGCAGGATGTAGGTCATGTAGTCTTGTTGCCATGGCAAGGAGCTTGAATTTCATTGAGCAGTGGCAACTACTGAAGAGTTTCAAGCAGAAGGGTGACTCCTTAGGATTTGTATGTGTGTGTACATATATACAATTTTTTTGTTTTTTGGTCTTTTTGAGACAGGGTCTCCCTGTAGCCTGAGCTGTCCTGGATTCACTATGGAGACCAGGCTGGCCTTGAACTCACAGAGATCCGCCTACCTCTGCTTCCTGAGTACTGGGGTTAAAGGCGTGCGCCACCATGCCCGGCAGGATTTGTATTTTAATAGAAATGACTCGGGCTTACTGGTGTAGCTCAGTAGTAGAGTACTTGCCTAACATGTGACAAGGGCCTGGGTTCGAGCCCCAGCACTACAGGAAATAAAAGGATTCTGGCTATGTGGCTTATAAAGGGGCAGATGTGAAATTTGGAAGGCTCCCTCCTCCCTTTCTTCCTTTCTTTTTAGGGTGTCATATAGCCCAGGCTGGCCTCCACCCAGCCATGTTGCCAAGGATGACTTTGAACTTCTGATCCTCTTGCCTATACCTCCCTGGATAGAGGGATTTCAGGCTTGTTCTGGAAGACCTTTTTTTTTTTTTGGTCTTTTTGAGGCAGGGTCTCCCTGTAGCCCCAGCTGTCCTGGAACTCACTATGTAGACCAGGCTGGCCTTGAACTCACAGAGATCCGCCTGCCTCTGCCTCCCAAGTGTTGGGACTACAGGTGTGTGCCACCACACTCGGCTGGAAGACCATTTTTAAAGGAGGTTTTTAAAATAATGTGAAATTGCAGGGCTCTTACAGGGAGAGAAGAGCTACTGCAAAATTCTTACATGGAAAGTAGTTGGTAGTTAAATTCAGATTAAAAATTAATACAGCATGGTGGTTACACACTGTTCTAGAACACGCAGAAACCCTTTTAAGATGAGTGGAGTACTTCCCAGGATGCCATGGAAGCTGCCATGACCCTGGAGAGGAATCTGAGCCATTCCTTTGGATCGTCTTGGCAAGGTTCTGCCTGCCCAGGGCCCCATCTCTGTGACTTCCTGAAGAACTACTTCCTACGTAGACTGACCTCTGCAGGGTGACTATCTCATTGAGAAGCTCACATTCAGGTCTGTAGAGGAGGCCCTAGTGCTCACTGGCTTTTGAGGGGCTCCTCTGCATTGCCTGGCATCAGGGCTTTGATTTGAATCTCCCCATCAGGTGTGAGGCAGCTTCTTAACCACCCTGGAGCCCCTACCAAACCTTAGAGCAAATGAAAATAAAGCTTTTTGCAGGGGAGGGGGGAAGAAAAAGAAGAAGTAACAAAACATGTCTCTGTTGGCTATATAAGATATTGCGAGCCTGACTTGGCCCTTAAGATGTCAGTTTATGACAGAAAACTGAAAGTTTATGAAAACTGACAGAAAAGCAGCAGTGCAGGATTGAGTGCTCAGTACCTGGCCAATTAGAAGATGAACAGATGAAAAGAAACCAGTGAAGGAGTCAGAAGAGAAGGAGCATCTTGAGGTATGAGTCCAAGACAGTGTCCTATGTTGACCTAGAAACCAGAGAGAGCACCTCAGTGGGATGTGGTCAGCTTTGGCCAGTGCTTGTGAAAGGTTGAATCATCCCTGGTGGGACTTGTTCATTGGCTTCAGCAGCATGCAGCATCCCTTGACAAGACCTGTTTCAGTGGAATACTGGGCATGGGGGCTAGATCTGAGCAGATTAAAAGAAAACTTCAATGGCCTGGAGCGGAGCTCAGTGCCAGAGTGCTTGCCTAGCTTGGGCAAGGTCCTGGGTTCAACCTTGAGCATGGCAAAATAAAGTTTGTGACAAGGAAGAAGAAATGGATATATAACTTCTTATTGTTCCATTTTCATGTATGTGTGGTATGTATGCATATTTTGCATGTGTGTGGGTGCACATTCGTGTGTGTGTGTGTGTGTGTGTGTGTGCTTGCGCACACACACACACGCAGGCCTTGGGTTGATGTGGGGAATCATCCTTAATTGCTCTTCTACTTTGTTCAATGAGGTAGGGTCTCTCAATCAGACCTAGAGCTCATAATAGCTTGCTCTGGGAATTCCTGCCTCTGCCTTCCAAGGCTGGAATTAGAGGTGAGCTGCAATGCCCTCCTGGCATTTGCATGGGTTCTAGGAACAAACTCTGGTCCTCATGCTTGGATGGCAAAGTGCTTTAACCACCAAGCCAGGTCTCATTATAGACATTTTTCTTGGAGGGGCCTAGAGGAGGAGCAGGGAATGGATGACATTCTTATACTTAAGGAAATCACTGTAACCAAGGAAACATTCTTTCTAGAGGATCTGGGCATTGAGCCATGTGTGTGTTTGCTTGCTTATTTTTTGCAGGGCTGGGAATTGAACTTAGGGCCTCATGCATGCCCTAGTGTAGGTTGACTTTGGATCAAAGGGGAATAACAAGAGGATACATATTGATACCTACACTCAATCAAGTATATGCAGGGACTAAAAGTGAATAGGATTTGCATGAGCTGAGAGGATTGATTCAGCTGAAAGGGGAATAGCACAGAAGGAGCATATTGTACAGTACCTTCTGGGTAGAAAAAAAGAGGGTGGGAAGCACACCTGAGTATAGTTTGCTGCTTTTTGTGATATACTTACTCAGAAAAGGATAAACCAGAGACTAATGAAATAGTTACTTATAGATGGGGTGAGGGAATGTGGTAGAGGAGGATGGATTTAGGAGTAGGACTTCTTAGCAAGCTTTTTATTGTCATTATTATTATTAACTTTAAAAAACTTTATTGAGAATTTCATACATGCATATAAGGTATTTTGATGAAATCCACAACCACTCCCTCCCCTCTAATACCTCCCATATTTCCCCATCACTTTTTTTCTGACAACTTCACGTATTCTTTCTTTTTTTTAATGGGGCTTTTTGCTACTCTTTAACATTCCTTCTCTGAAGAGGTAACCCTAAAATCTTTCAAGGATTAGATAAGAGCTCCCAAATACTTTTGACATGTTTGGCCTTTGGAACATAGTATGTTGCTAAGAGGCCCAAGGACATTTTACTTTTAGCCAAAAAACTGGCTACTTTTCTTCGGGGTCTTTTTTACCCTAACTGCCTAGCCAGTTCCTACCTCCTATTCTTATCACACCATCCTCTGAAGAGGTTACCCAAATTTGCCAATAGGGAATAGGGACGCAAACTGCTCTGGCTTCTTCCATGCTGAACAGGGACACAGAGTGAGGCAGTTGGGGTACCCCTTCAGTGGGTCTATCTAAAAGACTCCCAAATTGCATAACTCTTATCTGTAGGGAGAAAAGAAATTCCTTGACTGGCGAATAGTGGATGTGAAGGAGAAGTGAAGGCAAGAGTAGTTAGCATTACAAGTTCTAGACAGGGAACCAGAAAAAAGTCAGAACTGGGCGAATTTCAAATGTTCGCATCAGAGTCTGTCGGAATTTCTTGATGTTTGACAAGAGCTTCCAAAAGCATCCCTCTATTGGGTTCCTCCTCATTTTTCTTTTGTCTGCCAAGGCTGGACTTGAGAGTGATGGACTCAGGATTTGTTTTCAGGCACTTTGATAGCTGTTGGAGTGGCTAGAATCAGTGTCAGTTCCCTCTCAAAGGCTTCTAGATAGGGAGAGAAAACAAATGTAGCCATTTTAGAATAGTGGGTTTTCTCCCTTAGCTACGGGTGGGCACTACAGTATTGCAGACCAAGATTTGAAGTCTTACGTCTGAGCAGCACTTTGTGATTAGAAATAAAATCATCAATAATTGTCTAAATAACATTTTATATGGACTTAAGCCTAATGTCTGGAAAGTGTAATTCCTTGGGCTCGTAAAGAAATATACCGATCACTTTAATTTTTGGTTATACTTTCCTTTTGGGTGTATAAGACCGTACAGTTGGCCCAAATAAACCAATTTATTTTTACTCTTCAGGTTGTTGGAGGATTTGTTCCTCAGGGGTCACATGGGCTTGGGAGGAGGCCCTGGCTCCTTTCTTTTACCAGTTCCGTCTATGTTATTGTTATTATTTTTATTTTGTGTGTATGAATGTATTGCCTGCATGTGTGTAAGTGCACCTGTGTCATGCAATGCCTGAGGAGGTCAGAAGAGAGCATCAGATTCCCTGGAACAACAGATGGTTGTTAGCCACCATGTGGGTGCAGGGAATTGAACCCGGGTCCTCTGCAAGAGCAGCTAGTGCTCTTAACCACTAAGCCATTTCTCCAGCTCCCTTAGCAAGGTTTTTAATATAAAGTTTAACTTAAAAAATATTTTATGTGTATGCATGTATTGCCTGTAAGTGCACCTGTGTTGTGCAGTGCCCGCAGAAGACAGAAGAGGCTGCTGGATCCCCTGGAGCTGGAGTTATGGACAGTTGTTAGCTGCCATGTCAGTGCTGGGATTCAAACCCTGGTCTTCTGAAAGAACAGCCAGTGTTCTTAACCAGTGAGCCATCGCTTCAGCCCCATAAAGTTTGACTTTTGGATACTCTGCTTCTTTAGTAGAATATATTCGAAAGATTAAAAACAAAGCTGCAGTTAGGTATGGTGGTGTAGGCTAATCTCAGCAAGCATTTTACCCTCTTATCAACTGAGCTATCTCTCCAGCACCTACATTTTCTAATTTCTTGAATACTACCCATCATGTACTTAGTCACTGAAGTTAAAACTTGAATCAGGGCCAGACCTGATGGTGCACACCTGTAATCCAGCACGTTGCAGTCAGAGGCAGGCAAATCTTCATGGGTTCAAGGCCAGCCTGATCTACATAGTTCAAGGCTAACCAGGGCTACATAGTGAGACTCTATCTCACAAAAATTAAAAAAAAAATTTTTTAAGGTCACAAGTAAATGTTACATGTTAGTAGATTTAAATTTTTTTAATTAAAAAAATTTAATTGAGCTTTTGCACATTTCATACAACAGTTCTTAATCAAATTTAGATCCCTTCCATCCATGCACTCTATTTTTAAGAAGGTTAAAAAAAAAAGTGATACTCTCTGAGACTTTTTTTTTTAGGATAAAACAAATAAGTAAATGTTAATGTTATGAGGAAACAAGAATCTTACTGTAAGACTAATCAGTATCAAATAACAAGTCTGGGGTGGTTTACTAGTAGTAAATTGGAATTTAAAATTTGGATGTAACATCCCAAGCTTAAAAATTCCTGGCTAGATTGTTAAAAGGCAAGCGTTGAGCAGACTTTACTATGTTTCAAAAGTGGCTCTGAATTGCCATTCCTGCTAAAGGAACTCAGGTTCCTTGAATAAATGGCTTATTATTCCAAGTGCCAGAGAAAGTATAGTCCCCTGAGGGTATAAGGTCATGTCAGAACAACCAGAAGCCCGTCTGAAGGGATTCTATTGGCCATATTGCTGACGGTTTGAATATTGAAAAATAAGAATGGTAATGCATTTTGGCAGAGTGGATTAAAAACGAAAATCCTGACTAGGAGTGTAGCTCTGTGATAGAGTCCTAGCCTAATGTGCAAGACTCTGGGTTCAAATCCACATACTACTAGATAAATAAATTAACTAAAACAAAATAGCTGGGCATAAAAACAAAAAAAACAAAAAAAAGGGAAAACCCATGCCCCTCTCTCAAGCATCAAAAAAATGCAGTAACTTTTTTTTTTTTCTTTTGTCTTGAGACAGGGTCTCCCTGAAGCCCCAGCTGGCCTGGAACTCACTATGTAGACCAAGCTGGCCTTGAACTCACAGAGATCTGCTTGCCTCTGCCTCCCAAGTGCTGGGATTAAAGGTGTGCCCACCACACCTGGCTAAAAATGCAGTAACTTGTAATGCTTTGTCCAGGGAAGTCTGTTAGAATTTCAGTACCCATGGTTTCTGAGGTGCAGCTTACAGGTAACCTCTACCTAGCATGCATCAAAATTCTAGACTTCTTGAAGGAAAGCTAGCATCATAAACCACATTGTAGGCATATGTTTGGAGGAAAGCAGGGTTTCCAGGTGCTGGCCACAGGCTGATCTTTGAAGCCCTGTTAAAGACCGTAGCCTCAGTCCTGCTGCTTTAGCTCTTCTGCACACATCCTAATCGCACATAGGCAAAGGTGAATATTAATGATTTGAATGAGAAAACTGTTAGGTAGTAATAAATTCTTTGAGCTCTTTGTACTTACGTCAGATTATGAAAAAGGCTGAGTTGATTTAGTTTCACTTACCTGAATGATTACTGAGACACTGGTGGTATAGTGATGAGTGCCATGTCTCTGCCATTCAGAAGCTCATGTGCAGAGGAGCAGATAAGCCAATAAACAATAACTACCTGGGGTGGGTTGAATAAGAATGCCCCTCATAGCTTTCAAGTATTTGGACAGTTTGTCTCTAGTTGGTGGTGCTGTTTTGGGAGGCTTTAGGTGTGGACATACTGGAGGAAGCATGTCACTGGGGGATGGGCTCTGAGAGTTCTTAGGCCTTGCCAGATTTCCAGTTGACCACTCTGTGTTTCCTGTGCCTGCTTGAAGATGTGAGTGCCCTGCTTCCTTCTCCAGCAACCTCCTGCCACCATGCCTCCCCGCCATGGTGGACTCTCATCCCTCTGGAACAATAAGCTCAAATAAACTCTTCCTTCTCCAAGTTCCCTTGGTCACAGTGTTTTATCACAGTGACAGAAAAGTAACTAATACACTACCCAAGGTACTGTAATAAAGGGGAATGCTGAGTCCTAAGGAAGCTGTTGATTTTGCTGTTAGAGATGAGAAGGAGGGAAGAGGAATTAATGCTTGACCCAAACTTTGAAAGATAAAGTAAAAGATAATGTCCTACAGGCAGGACCTTAGGAGAGATTCTCCATTTGGAGGAAGAAAAACAGTAGGATTGTGAGTGCTTACTAGTGTTAGCACTCTTTGTATATTCTAACTTAATGCTCAGAGTAGTCTTAGAAAGTAAGTGGTTTTTTTGATTTGTTTTTTTTTAAAGAATTTTTTCATGGGGGCTGGAGACGTGGCTTAGTGGTCAAGAGCACTGACTACTCTTGTATAGGACCCAGATTTGGTTCCCAGCACCCACATGGTAGCAAACAACCAGTCCATAACTTTGGTTCCAGGGAGATCCGATGCTCTTCTCTGGCCTCCGTGGACATTGCATGACATGGGTGTACTTACATATGGGCAAAACACTCATATGCATAAAATAAAAAAATAAATTAATTAAAATTAAAAAAAATTTCACATGTATTTGTTTTTTGTATGTGTGGGTGCACACATGTCAGGACACATGTGTAGAGGTCAGAGGACAACCCACAGGAGTTGGTTCTATCCTTCCATCAGGTGGGCTCTGGGTTATCATGTTTGACGGTAAGCACCCTTACCTGCTGAGCCATTTCACTGGCCTGCAGGTTTTTTTTGTTTTTGGCCTTTTTGAGACAGGGTCTCCCTGTAGACCCCGCTGACCTGGAACTCCCTATGTAGACCAAGCTGGCCTCCAAATCACAATTTGCCTGCCTTTGCCTCCCAAGTGCTGGGATTAAAGGTGTGAGCCACCACGCTCAGCTCTGTAGCTGGTTTTATTATTTTAGAAATGGCAGTGGTTATAAGGTTTTGTGTTTGAAAGTGAATGATAGACACAAATAAAAAAAATGGTGTAACAAATGAGGCCTGGTGTTGCAGTGCAACACCTTTAGTCCCAGCACTTGGGAGGTAGAGACAGGCCTGAGATTGGGGCCAGTCTGGTCTACATAGTGAGTTCCAGACCACTGGGACTATAAGGAGACCCTGTCTCAGAATGGGGGGGGGGGAAGGAGGGAGGGAGGGGGGAGAGAGAGAGGAAAAAAAGACTGTTCTGTGTTGTAGTCAGGGAGATTTTGGTTCACATCCTAGTTGTATTCCAGTTGTGCTGGGGTTAAAGGCTTGCAGTAGTGTGCCACCACATCCAGCCTCCACTTGTCTATAAGTGTGTTGCCTGCATGTATGTGAGTGCACCTGTGCTGTGCAATGCCCTGGAGGTCAGAAGAGCTCTTCAGATTCCCCTGGAACTGGAGTTAAGGACAGTTCTTAGCCACCATGTGGGTGCTGGGAATCGAACCCAGGTCCTCTGTAAGAGCAGTCAGTGCTCTTAACTACTGAGCCATCTCTCCAGCCCCCATTTGTCTCTTATAAGCAAGGCTTATTATTTCTTTAGTACAAAGCTAGCTTGCATCAGTCAGTCTTTCTGTTGGAAGCAAAAGTGTAGAATAAAAATATCAAAAAGTCAACAGGTAGAAATGAAATTGGGTTTAATTAGATAACATCAACAATGTAACTGCTTTTGCTCTGAGAACATTTGTTCAACTAAGTGAAATTGGACTTTGGTTTTGGCACCCAACAAGATGCAGGGTATTAGCATTGAGATCAGAGTTCAAAATCTATTTTCCTATAAACTGTGCTTCAGAAGTACACTTAGGGCCAGGGTTAGCTAGAAGTAAATCCACCTCATTTTCCTATCCCCAGTTGCCCTAACACTGAGCAAAGTATAAGAAAAGCCCTTGAGGGATTAAAAAAAAAAAAGGCCATAGGTTGGGCAAGGTGGCACATGCCTTTAATCCCAGCACTTGGGAGGCAGAGGCAGGCGGATCTCTGTGAGTTCAAGGCCAGCTGGGGCTACAGAGAGACCCTGTCTGAAAAAGCCAAAAAAAAAAAAAAAAAAAAAAAGGCTCATAAAAGGTGATGCAGCCCAAATTTACACAAGTTTAGGAGATAAAGAAGATCTCAAGCCATACATTTCTTTTAAAGTGGTCTCAGCTAGTAGTGTCCTTCCATCCCTAGTAGAAGTCAGTGCAGCGCCTCTCTAGTGTAGCTGTGCTGCTATCAGATAAAATAGACATTTAGAGTTAGAAAGGTCAGTTCAGAGCTGGTGAGATGGTTCAGCCAAGCCTGGTGACCTGAGTTTGATCCCCAGGCATCACATGGTAGGAGAGAACTGACTCCCTCACACACACACATTGGGGCATACCCTCCTCTCCTCCAGTAAATGTAACTTAAAGTTTTTTTTTTTTTTAAAGATCAGTACATACTGATAAAGGTTTCAATATATCAGGAAGCTATAATCATATTAAAGTTACATGTATCTAGTAGCACAGCCTTCCTATATGTAAGTTAACAAAAGCACAAGGAGAAATGGGCAAATTACAGTAGTGTGATTTCTTAGTAAGAGAATGTGAAGAAAAAATTCAGTGAGGATATAGATGATGTAAAAATATTTACAAACTCAGCAAGGTATCTAGAACATTGTAACAAACAACTCCATATGCACAATCTTTTTTTTCCCCTGCCCCCGATACACAATCTTTTTAAGTTTACTCATGTTCAGGGTCCGAAGAATTCCCTGAATTGACCACTCAGACACTGAGTCTCAGTAAAAACACAAGTGCTTTATTGAAGCCAGCCGGCTGGGGACACAGACAGTTTCGAGAGCTGTGAAAACACAGGGCTTTTAAGCATTGAAACCACAAAAACCACAAAGCAGGGGATTTCTATAGAAACCATAAACAGAAGAACCAGGAAAGGATTTGAACAATCTAGGGCCGATTTCCAGAGCCTTAACCTATACAGCCATTGGCTAGCTTACCTGAGACAGAACTTTCTTCCCCTTCTGCCCCATTTCCATAGAAACCATAAACAGATGTACCAGGAAAGGGTTTGAACAATGGAGGGGATTTCCAGAGTCAGGCAGTGGGCAGCTCTTTCTCAGAGGACAGGGAGGGGGTCTGAGGGGCACTCTCCTTCATTTCCCCCTTTTGTTTTGGGAAATCTTCTTGAATCAAACCACTGATTCATATGTGTCATCTAGGGGATTGTAATGGGCCCTCATAACCATCAGTTGTACAGCGGAAACCCTTTGTTTAACAAACTTGACTAGAGCATTGAAGACATAGGGTTCAAAGGTTACAGTGCTATAATGATCAAGAGGGGACTGGCCAGAGCAGTGATAAGGGTGGTAAGCCAAGGCAACCAGGAGAAGAGGGACTTGAACCCATTCTGGGGATCCTTTGCTAAGCTCTTCTCGTTTTAAGAGGCTCTGTTTTACCTGAGCCAGGGTGTCCTTAATCACACCTGAATGGTTGGCATAAAAACAACATGTTTCTTCTAGAGCCATATACAGTCTGCCTTCTTTAAGAAAAAGTAAGTCGAGGCCTCTTCTGTTTTGTAGGACTACTTCAGCTAAGGAGTCTACTTGTTGCTCTAAATAGGAAGTGGTGGCATGTAATCTTCTGATATCTTTATCAACCTGTTCACTCAAGATCCTTAAGTTCTGGTTACTTGTGACCCAGGCCGCCGTTCCAATGGCGGCAGACCCAGCTATCCCCGTCCCCATGAGGAGGGGAACTAGAATGGTGGTGGTTGCTGCCCTTCAAGGCTGGGAGAGGCCCATATGGTGCCTACCTGCATCTCCCCCATAGTAATATACCTGGGGCATGACGTGTACCAGGACACAAAATTCTTGTCTTCCCATGAAGTAACTGGGATGTAGGCAAGGGGTTAAGCCAGAGGAACAAGCAAACTAAGTAGATCGGGGGTAGCAAGTAGTTGAGTATCTCCTATAGGCCAGGTGTCCTTGGGTAGGGTATAGGACTGATTACAAATTCTAAGGGAAGGAGAGGTGGCTAAGGGATACTCATTTGACATGAAGCAAGTCCCTTGGCTCTGTAGATCTCCTAGGGTGAAAGTGGTTTCCCAGGGGCATGTGGCAGTATCATTCATGGGTACTATTTTTAATTCTTGTTACAGTAGGCAAAATCTATATAATAGGGTGGTCGAAGATTCACACAGAGCCAACAGTCCCTGGCCATCTCAGGGCATGTGTCATTGAAATATTGAAAAGTGGACTTTATAGTATTTATAAGAGGTTCCCCCTCTAGAAGGGGGGAAGTCTTTATCCTTTAAAGGTATCAGCCTTGTAGTTGGGAATGTATTTGAGCTGGGGGTCCTCGAAGGTGGAGGAGGGAAATCTGGCTTAAGTTCTGCCAAAGGCCCTATGGGTCTAGGTGGTATGGTTTTTGGGAATCTTTGAATTGTGAATAGGGTTCCGGGGTTCATACCAGACACATAGGCCCTTAGTCCCCAGGTGCGGCCCATGTCCCATTCTTGGTCTACTGCAGAAACATCCCATTTCTTTAAAGTTATAGTAAGTGGGTTGCAGGTCCTGGAAACTGAGCAAGACATTTTTTTCCAATTGAATATTAATGTATGGATCTTGTTGTTTTAGTGGATACCATGTCGGGGCCCATGTCTCACAACCCCAGTAAGCACAGTAATAACTTCCCTCATCATCACAATCAGTTCCAGTGTTTGCCGAGCACGTGTAGAAGGCCGTTCCCAAGGCCTTTTCTGCATCTGTGGTGCCGGCTCTGCATCCAGTAGCAATAAGGGATGCTTGTCCAGATGCTCCTGACATTGCTATTGCTACTGGTCCCCCAAATGATCCCCCATAGACACTGTGGGATACCAGTTGTTTTAGGGAGCCCAACGTTGGCCATAAGGAACATGGGTCAGTTTTAAATTGGGGAGCGACCTGAGGGTTAGGAGGTGTAACTTCCGTAACAGTTTTTCCTGTTTGTGTATCAGATAATCTCCAGACATAAGTCTGGGGTTGATAAACTCTCTGGGGATCAGTCCTAAGGAGTAAGGAAAAGTAGAGTCATAATTACAGTGGGGGAGTAGTAGTAGGCAGGCCATCTTTTACCAACCGAAGTTTTAGGGGGTCTTCTGGATGGGGTTGGACCTTCCCATCTCTTCTGGTCGGTCTGGGCAGGCTTGACACGTGAGTGATGAATCCAGGTGCACAGTCTGTCCACCTTCAGTGCCGTGGGAGTCATCAGGATCACAGTGAATGGTCCTTTCCACTGAGGGGCCAATGTCTCCTTCTGATGTCGTTTTACCCAGACAATGTCTCCAGGTCTGTAAGGATGTGGAGTGACCAGGGGCAGTTTGTGCACGTGCTGGATCAAAGGGTGGAGGTGTTCCTGTGCAGCCTGCAATGCCCTAACAGACTGAAGGATTTCATGATTAGATATTTCAGCCAATAATTCTGACCTTAATCTCAGGACCAGGGGAAGGGGGTCTTCCAAAGAGAATTTCAAAAGGAGTAATTCCTTGAATATAAGGGGAGTTTCTAGCCCTAAGGAGGGCAAAAGGGAGGAGAGTCACCCAGTCTGCGCCAGATTCTTTGGTTAATTTAGTCAAGGTCTCCTTAATGGTCCAATTCATCCTCTCTACCTTTCCTGAACTCTGGGGATGGTATGCACAATGTAGTTTCCAATTCATCCCCAGGGCCTTTGCTAAGGCCTGTATTACCTGAGAGATGAACACTGGTCCATTGTAAGATCCCAACATTAGGGGCACACCAAACCTGGGAATGAGTTCATCCAATAGCCTTTTGGCAACTGTGGTTGCCGTTTCCTTTTTGGTGGGAAAGGCATCCTACCCATCCTGAAAAAGTGTCTACAAAAACCAGTAAATACTTATATCCAAACCGGCCTGGCTTAACCTCAGTGAAGTCCACTTCTCAGTGGACTCTGGGGGCAGTCCCTCTTTCACATTTTCCTGAGGATTTATCATTTTTTGGGTAGGCATTAGTCATCTGGCATGCCATGCATCTGGAGGTGATGTCCTGTGTTGTAGCTGTTGAGGAAGGAAACTGGAAGCATTTGGTTAGTAATAACCTGATCTTTTCTTTTCCCATGTGGGTTCCTTCATGAAGTTGGTGAACTAACATTTCCCCCAGGTGGAGGGGGAGGATAACCTTGTCATCTGCAGTGTGTCTCCATCCTGAGGAGACATACCAATTTGGAATTATCTGGAACTATGTGTCATCCTCTTCGGTATATGAAGGCTTTTCAGGTAACATAGGATTTGGCAGGGCCAGGAGCACAGGTTTGGAGGGGGATTCTGCTACTTCCTTGGCAACTTGATCTGCTTTTTGATTTCCTCGGGCCTCAGGAGTGTTATTCTTTTGGTGTCCTGGGTAGTGAATAACTGCCACTCTTTTGGGCATCCATATGACTCTTAACAAGTCAATGATCTCTTGTTTGTTTTTGATAGTCTTTCCTTCTGATGTCAGGAGGCCTCTTTCTTGATAGATGGCTCCATGTGCATGAACAGTGGCAAAAACATACCTACTGTCAGTGTAAATGTTGACAGTCTTACCCTCCCTGAGTCTTAGTGCCTGAATCAAGGCTATCAATTCAGCCTTTTGTGCAGAGGTTCCTTTGGGTAGGGCTTCTGTTCATAGGACATCCTCCTGGGTGACTACTGCCACCCCTGCATACCTGACTCCATCTTTTATGTAACTACTCCCGTCTGTGTACATCACCAAGTCAGGGCTCTTCCATGGTATGTCGGTGAGATCAGGTCAGCTTCCTTGGACATGTTGCAGCAGTTCTGAGCAGTCATGATGTACAGTTGTCTCAGACTCAGTCTCAGGGAGTAGGGATGCAGGGTTTAAGGCACTGGTCACCTTATATGTCAGGCGAGGCATATCTAGTAGGAGAGACTGGTAATGAGTTAGTCTTGCATTTGTGAGCCAGCGATCAGGCGGGGCCCTCAGTACCCCTTCAATAGCATGAGAAATAGTCACAATCAGTTGTTGCCCCAAGGTGAGTTTATCAGCGTCCTTAACTAGGACTGTGATGGCTGCTATAATTTTCAGACAGGCTGGCCATCCGGCCACTACTGAGTCTAATTTCTTTGAGAGGTAGGCCACTGGTCTCTTCCAGGGCCTCAAAGTCTGAGCAAGTACTCCCTTTGCTACACCTAGCCATTCATCTACATAAAGGTAGAAGGGCCTTGAGACGTCTGGCAGGGCTAGGGCTGGTGCAGAAGTGAGGGCCAGTTTCAGGTTGTCAAAGGCCTGCTGTTCATTTCCCCAGGAGAATGCTGAGGGTCCCCCCTCCCCCCTTGTTACCTTGTGTAGAGGCTTGGCCAGTTCTGCAAAACCAGGTATCCATAGGCAACAATAGCCAGCTGACCCCAGGAATTCTCTGACTTTCCTCTGACTCCGGGGAACGGTGGTGTCCAGGACAGCCTTTTTCCTCGCAGAGGAGAGCCTGTGCATACCCCCTTCCAACTGAAACCCCAGATACTGTACCTCCTTCTGGCAGATCTGGGTCTTTTTAGTTGACACTTTATACCCCAGACATTGAAGTTCCTTCAATAAGTCTTCTGTAGCCTCTAGGCAAGAGGGGTCGTCAGAGGTGGCGAGGAGCAAATCATCTACGTATTGCAGAAGGGAAACTTGGGGGTGGGCAGTTCAGAACTCTTGGAGGTCTTCATGCAAGGCCTCATCAAAGATGGTGGGGGAGTTCTTAAACCCTTGCGGAAGCCTAGTCCAGGTCAGTTGGCCACTGAACTGGCTTCTTCAGGATTTTGCCATTCAAAGGCAAAGATAGGTTGGCTCCCCTTGTCCAAGGGGATACTGAAAAAGGCATCTTTCACATCCAGGATGGTATAAATTGTCCTGTGAGGGGCCAGGGAGCTCAGGAGGGTGTAAGGATTAGGCACAGTGGGGTGTATGTCCATGACTCTCCTATTTACCTCTCTCAGATCCTGTACAGGTCTATAGTCATTAGTTCCGTCGAGGACCCAGAGACAAGAGGGAGGGTTTTGAGGGAGAAAGAGGTAAATAGGGTCTCAAACATTTGGGTGGTTTGTCCAAAAGGTAAAAGTAAACCATGACATAAGGAACCTGATCAGGGTGTCCTGGGCTTCCAAAGATCATGGTCTGAAGAGAAGAAAGCTTGTTAATCTCAAAGGACCCAGTAGAGGGCCATCCTACATCAAAGGACGGCCATTCAAGAGAACAAAGGGTCTGGAATTTTCCTGAATAGACGGTGTCTCCAAAGATTGCGGTTGCCTTCTGGAAGTTTTTAAAATGAGAAAAAATTGGGTTAAGGGGAGTATCTTCACATGAAGGGGTCTGACCCATAATGGAAAAGAAGAGGATTAATCCAAAACAGAGACCAATGAGAACGAGACAAACAGGAAACAGAGACTTGAAACCAGGATGACACAAAACGGAAATGCTGCGCGTTGGAGAATCGCTGCGCGTTTGATGGTTGCTGCAGAGCGACTAGGGTCGATGCCAAATGCCTGAAGGCCACAGGCAGTCAACCTTTCAGATGGAGGGTCAGGGCGTCCCCCATCCTCCAGCTCAGAGAGCAATACTGCATCCAGTTTCTCTCCCTTGAGCCCCCAGAAGTCTGGACAGTCAGAACAGAAACAAAAACAGACTCACCCTGGGAGGAATCAGAACTGAAGTCTCCAGGCACAAGACGGAGGACAGAAAAAGACAGAAAACAGACCCAGGGTCTTCAGGGAATCCCGGATGAGCCCCCAAAATGTTTGGGGTCTGAAGAATTCCCAGAATTGACCACTCAGACACTGTCTCAGTAAAAACACAAGCGCTTTATTGAAACCAGCTGGCTGGGGACACAGTCTCAGGAGCTGTGCTGCGACCACAAGCTGTGAAAACACAGGGCTTTTAAGCATTAAAACTACAAAAACCACAAAGCAGGGGATTTCTATAGAAACCATAAACAGAAGAACCAGGAAAGGATTTGAACAATCTAGGGCTGATTTCCAGAGCCTTAACCTATACAGCCATTGGCTAGCTTACCTAGGGCAGAACATTCTTCCTCTTCTGCCCCAGGACCATTTCCATAGACACCATAAACAGATGTACCAGGAAAGGGTTTGAACAATGGAGGGGATTTCCAGAGTCAGGCAGTGGGCAGCTCTTTCTCAGAGGACAGGGAGGGGGATCTGAGGGGCACTCTCCTTCACTCAGAACAGTTTCTGAAGTTGACTTGTTTCTTAAAACAAGTCTCCACAAATACAAATAGCTTAAAACCATAGTGGATGTCCTCTGAACCTAGTACAATTGAGGTAGAATTACTTTTTAAAAATATTTTATTTATTGGGGCTGGAGAGATGGCTCAGTGGTTAAGAACACTGGTTGTTCTTGCAGAAGACCCAGGTTCGAATCCCAGCATGCACATGGCAGCTAACAGCTGTCCGTAACTCCAGTCCCAGGGGAATCCGACAGCCCTTCTGACCTCTGTGGGCATTGCATGACATGGGTGCACTTATCTACATGCAGGCACTACACACACATAAAATAAAAAAAAATTATAAAAATTTATCACTTTTTATTTTAAAAATAAATAATACATTTAAAAAAATTTTATTATTTTTTATTTTATGTGTGTATGTATTGCCAGCATGTAGGTAAGTGCACCCATGTCGTGCAGTGTCCACGGGGGTCAGAAGAGGCTGTCAGATCCCCTGGGACTGGAGTTACTGACAGCTGTTAGCTGCCATGTGGGTGCTGGGATTCAAACCCGGGTCTTCTGCAAGAACAGTCAGTGTCCTTAGCCGCTGAGCCATCTCTCTAGCCCTTTTTTTTAAAAAAAAATATTTATTTTTATTTTATATGTATGCATATATTGTCTGCATGTAGGTAAGTGCACCCATATCATGCAGAGGTAGAATTATTAACATAGAAATATTTAGAAATGGGCTGGAGAGATGGTTCGGTGTTAAGAGTTCTTACTGCTTTTCCAGAGGAACCGAGTTAATTTCCCAACAACCATGTTGAGTGGATCACAGCTTCCTGTAACTCAAGCTCCAGGGGACCCACTGCCATCTTCTTGCTCCCTTGATACTGTTGTACTCAGGTGCACAAACCCATGGCCCACATATACAAATAATATTTTAAAATCTTAAAAAAATTAAGAAATCACCTAACTTCTCCAAATAAGCCCTATCTCTTTAAAGGTCTGCTACCTCATGATAGCACCAGGGGCTAGGGATCATGCCTGTAACATACGGGCCTTTGGGTGCGTCAATGATGCAGACTGTAGAATGTGCATAACATTTCTTGGTTATGTGCAGATCAGGCCTGATATCACTGTGGGAGGGGAAGACACGAAGGTGTAAATACTGAGAGGGTCACTGGGGCTGTCTTGAAGGCTGTCTGCCACACCAGGTTTACACTTGGAGAGAAGAGAGAAAAAGTAGTTTCCAATTTTATGAAGCAAATAAAAGGGAAATTACAGGCCATTCTCACTTATAAACATAGACACTCATTTACTGAGTCAAGGCGGGATCTTCTAAGTCCTTTGGCATTTGGAGTCATTGTACTGAAGCAGAGAACTGCCATTTAAGATGGGATCTTATGCTCAATCAGTTGGCTTATGCCTTCTGGGTTTCTGGAGATCTGGAGTGCTAGGTACTAAGGGTACTTGGGAGAGTGGCCAGGGGTGCAGGACTATACTTGAAAGCCGTATCTTGGTGTCCCAGCATATAACTACCTGTAGTGGCCCCTTTTTTGGATGAGGTTCCCTAGCTCCATCCTCCTGGCTCAGATTGTCCAGAATCTAGCCCCTTTGTGTAAACTTAGCCTGAATTTTGGGAGGTTTTCCTCCCATCCAGGAGGGCATTAAAGCTTGGCATCCATTGAGCCTTCACCCCCCACCACCCTGCCACCTTTTCCTGCTGCTCTTGACTAAGAACAGAGCATGTAGGCTCCCATTGATGTTAGTGCACCCACTCTGCAGGCTCCTTTCTATCTTGGTGGTTTTCTTTGATGAGTAATGGAGCAGAGAGAGCTGAGACTAAGGGAGAAAAAGAGATGAATTAGTTATGACATGGGGAACACACTGCTTCTCACATAGCAAACTTGAATTGGTGGTGGGAGGTGGGCTGTTTTTCATCTACTGAAGAAAGCATTAGTTTCACTTTATGCTGCTAAAGGTATATGTTATGCACCTTCTGGGAATAAATGAGAAATTTGGAGGATTTTGAAGTCTTAGTTCAGGTGGAAGATGAGGGAGTCTGTAGCCTGAGGCTGTTAGGACCAGTATGTTTTATTTTTTGTTGACCCCTCGATGAGCCTCAGCCCCTCCCTGTTGGGGTTTGTGTCTTTTTCCCTTTTGTACCTGTGAGGGTGTTGCCAACCATTCTGATTCCATGTGTTTGTTTTCTTCTTAACCCTGTAACACTTAACTGCCCATGGATGCTCTCCTGGTCTTGTTCCTTGCCCTCGTCTCACAAGAAATGACTTATCTGTTCCACTGTGTGCTCAAGGACAGAGCCTTAGAGAGCTCTCTGTTCCCCATCTACTTCTCATAGCCCCTGGCATGATTGGCCAGCTTCAGAAAGGACTGATTCACACCTAATCTGCTGAGTTAGAGCAGTTTAGAGTCTTTGGAGGAGGCTGCAATCTCAGATAGGTTCTGACAGATGACCCAGAGAAACCTACAGGGATGTGAACAAACTGTTCACTGTGCTTTCTGGGGGAGGCACAGGGTGGGAGGTCAGATCTCCAGGAGGGAAGAAGGGAGAAGAAACTTCTGCTTTAATTTCATTTTCTTCTCATTAAAATGTCTCTTGTGTCCTTGGTCTCTTTTCACAGAACCCTGCCATCAGCATCACAGAAAATGTGCTGCATTTCAAAGGTCAGTATCCAAGCAGATACTCCCAGATCTCCGTGAATTTTGGAAGGTGTGATAACCATTCCTCTTTTTTTCCTGAGACAGGGTCTCACTATGTAGGCTGGCCTATACCTTACTGTGTAGACCAGGCTAGCCTCAGACTCACAGAGATCTACCTACCTCTGCCTCCCCAATACTAGGATCAAAGGTGTGCCAAATGCTACCATGTCTGGCAAAAGTATTCATTTAAATTTTTTTCAACTTATTTGTATATGCATGTGTCTGTATGTGTTCATGCCCACAGATGCCAGAAGAGAACATCAGATCCTCTGGAGCTATAGTTACAGATGGTTGTGAATTGCCCCATGTTGGTGCTGGGAACAGAACTCAGGTCCTGTGGAAGAGCAGAAAGCATTCTTTACCATTGAGCTCTCTCTCCAGACCCCTTCCTTTGTTTTTATCTATTGTTTTATTTCCTTCTTATTGATACTCTTGGGATAATTAGATTATTTTGAAATATATGATTAGAAAAGTCAAAGAATTTATTTAAAACCTCACTTTTGGTTCAGTGGGTAAAGTAATTGCTGCATAAGCTTTAGGATATGAGTTCAGATCTCCAGCATCCATGTAAAAGCTGGGTGGAGTTTTATACATCTATAATACCAGCATGGAGATTGTATATGGACCTAGACAGAGAACATGCAAAAAAATAAGACTGATCACTTTCAGTGGCTTTCTTGCAGCTGTGCTCAGAGAGGCAGCACAGCCACTGAACTTGTGTGGCTGTATTTGATTATAAGGTAGCTAGTCTAGATGCTCAAACTATGCTGCTTTAAAAAGAAAAATTATAGGGGTTGGAGAGATGGCTTAATGGTTAAGAACACTGGTTGCTCTTGCAGAAAACCCAGCTTTGAATCCCAGCATCCACATGGCAGCTAACAGCTGTGCATAACTCCAGTTCCAGGGGATCCGGTGGCCTTTTTTGTCCTCTGCAGACATTGCATGATATGGATACACTTAAATATGTGCAGGCAATACACATATACACATAAAATAAAAATAATAAATATTAAGCCAGGCATGGTGGTGCATGTCTTTAATCCCAGCACTTCCTTGGTTGGAAGGTTTTAGTTTAGAGTTAGAGCCATTTATGAGCTAGTTCAGCATTTCCATGTACTCAGTAGCTTTCCTTTTTTTCTCTCTCCCTTCCTTCCTCTCTTTCCCTCCCCCCTCCCTCCCTCCCTCCATATCTCCCTCCCTTCCCTCCTTCCCTCTCTTTCTGTCTTTGTCCCCTTTGTAGTACTGGGGATTGAACCCAAGGCCTTGAACATACTAGGCAAATGTTCATATACTACAGAACTGTATCCTAGGGCTGCAACTTTCCTTAACCTTAGTCAAGATGGTACAAGCACCTGAGTTTGTCTGCTTAGGATTTATAGCCATAATAAATGTGAAAGTTAAGTTTATGTCTATGTGCCTCCTTGGGCCTTGCCTATTATTTGTACTGGGCATCATCCAGGCTGCATTGGAGAACTGAGTAAACAGTCCAAAACAGACTGTCAGTAAATGTATGGAGTTCGCGTTTGCCCAGGATTTGGCTTATCTGGCTGTCAGTCATTCTGCCCCCATGCAGGATCCCACGTTCCCATGCTCCTGTGTACTTGTGCTTCCATGTATTTTCACAGCAACTGTAAATAATTGCCTGCTTTTCCAAAGAACTGTAGTAGATGTTTGGGTGGCCTTGCTCTGCTCAAGTTCACAGCAATCTTTTTTTTTTTTTTTTTTTTTTTTTTTGGTAGCTCAGGGACATGGTGCCAAAGGAGACAATGTCTATGAGTTTCACCTGGAATTCTTGGACCTTGTGAAGCCTGAGGTATGCTCTTTCCTTTCTTATATCCTTTTCCAGTTTAGGAAACACATACTAGTAGTTAGTGAAATTAGGGGCAGGAGCTGTAAGACAGAAGATGAAAACCAAAGGGGACACCAAAGTGGTACAGTTTTTTTACTTGAAGCAGAGCCCTGGTGTTAGCTGCAGAGAAATGGGACTGTTGGAGAGCGTGAGCTAAATCCGGTCATTGTTTGCAATATGAATTGTTCAAGTTTCATTTTTTCTTTTCTTTTCTTTCTTTATGTGTTTTGACTGCATGTATCTAAGTGTGCAATACCTACAGAAGAGGGCATCTAATCCCTGGAACTTGAGTTATGGATGGTTATTAGCTGCCATGTGGGTGCAGGGAACCAAATCCAGTGCCTCTGGAAGAGTAGCTAGTACTCTTAAGTGTTGAACCATCATCTCTCTAGTCCCTTGATTTCCATTTTTCTCATGTTAAATGTGGGCTTGGATGAGCTCTCTGGGTCCAAGCACTGGTATTCTCTAATTTCAGTGATGGTGGAGAGTATGGTATCCATTTGGGCAGGGTGACAGAGTTGAAACCCACACCATAGGCTTTCATGGAACTTGAGCACAGTTGCAGCAAGGATCTTAAAAGCAGAAAAGCAGAATGTTCTCTTCAGAGAACATTCTGGGAGTGTAACTGCACTTCCCCTTTTTGTAGCCTCAGGAAGTTTCTCTGACACAAAGGCCCAGAATCCAGTGGATGGTATATCTCAGTTGCTAGATTTGCATTCCTTGCTCTGGGGGCTTGAACTCACCCTTCTCCCCACAGGAGACATGTTCTAAGATAGCACTAATAGTCAGCCCTGGCAGAGGGAGAAGCTAGAACAGAATCAGAGAGACAGCACTGCCACTGCTCTTACCAGCCCTTCTGTGTAATCAACCTTGATCTAGAATGTTCTCCTCTGTCATTACTTACAGGAGCAGAAAAGGAAGGGTAGTTAGCACTTGTGTGGCATCTCCATTGATCTGCATGACATGGTGCAGTTAGCAGGTGGAAGAGGCACTCTGACACTCATTTTCTCTTCTAGCCCATGTACAGGCTGACCCAGAGGCAGGTGAACATCACGGTCCAGAAGAAGGTCAGTCAGTGGTGGGAGAGACTCACCAAGCAGGAGAAGCGCCCACTGTTTTTGGCTCCTGACTTTGATCGCTGGCTGGATGAATCTGATGCAGAAATGGAGCTGAGAGCCAAGGTGAGTAAGCACATGAGGCCCTTGCCACTGAAGGGTCTGATAGAATGGGGGCATATTACATATTTACCTGAAGGCCTGGCTGTATGACTGTACAGATGTACCCATCATATAGGTGTAGTAAGCTGCTTCACTTGGGGTTTATCTGGTGTTTTCCTCATGGCCAGACTAAGGTGATGGGCTCTGGGGAGGAAGATAAAGTGCCATTCTTACCATATCATGTCCAGGATCCATGTAGTCAAAAGTGCTGTCAGTATTGGGCCCACTGGCTAAGGTAACACTGGTTGAGTTTCTCTCCCTATTCCTCCCCCTTTCTTCACTGTACTCTTTAGGATGAAGTCACTGTAGGAGCCATACTTTCAGAGCAGGGAGCTATATTTCCTGTCCTTCAGAAGGGAAGATCTCTATCACTTGCTTGGAGAATTTCTGCAGGGGAAATTTGCCTGTTCTCTGCCATTTATTTATTCCATCATTTGTATCAGTATAACCTTGATGGAGCTTTATTTTATTTTTGGATTGTAATCTAACACTCTGTTTCTGTTGTTGAACTGTCACAGCTATGGCCATTGGAGGTCTTTTTGGTTAGCCTTTTGCATTTTTGAAAAAGTCTCACTATGTGGGATTTTTTTTTTTAAAGCTTGTATATCCTTTGCTCAAACCCTAGAATAGCCATTTCTCTGAGGAGCTGTTTTTTTTTTTTTTTAAGAGTGATAGTAACAGACAGTTCAGCTGATAGTGAAGAAATACATGTATGCCTACTGACACATGTATATACATCTACTTAGAAACACTATTCTGTGTGTCTGTATATGAAGCTAAACATAAATTCATACTGAAGTTGGACATGATTTCAGCTTCTGAAACAATTACACTAGAACTCTAGACGTTTTAAACAGTACTTCCTTTCATAAGCACTGTTTTGTTTTATAGCTGTAGCAAGTGTTCTGGGTGTCCTTTGTTGCTGTAAAATTGCATGATGGCCCCTGTGGCAGTTTGGAAGCCATTTGATTGGTTTATATCTGTGACCACTGGATAAGTGTCCTATGCTCAAGGCCATGATCTGGGACATTCTCCCCAGTAGAGCACCACTGAGCACCATGGGAGGAGGCAGCCTGAGGGATCAGATCACTTTTCTAGCACATAGGCTTCTGCAGCCATCTCTGAATTCTAACTTCTGTTCTTGGGAATTTTCCATCTAAATTATAGGAGGAAGAACGCCTGAATAAACTCAGACTAGAAAGTGAAGGCTCCCCTGAAAGTAAGTGGGCACTGCTGAGTGTGGTTACTATTACTTGTGATGGAGCTGGGATGGGTGGATGAGGTGTCAGGAGAGTGGGTGATTTCTCCCTGTGAATGTTTGGATCAGCCTATGTCTAGTGCTTAAGCCCTAACCCCCACACCAAAGCCTTGCCTTTAATGTTTCCTTTCTGTTTGGGGTCAAGCCTTGTCTGAGTATATCAAGGCTGGCATAGCAGAATGAAGAGCTGGCCTAAGGGCAGATAGTACCCAAATCCAAGTAGGCATGTGGAAATATGTGCTGACCAAGGCCATACCCTCTTAGTCTGGTGTTTTTCTCCCTCCTGGGCCTGAAGGGTTATGCTATAGATATATGTGCTTGGCAGCTCTAAAGGCGGAGAGTGGTCTACTTAGCCCTGCTATTCAGAAGTTTTAATGTCGTGGTTTTGATGTCATGGTGACATCGCTTAAAATCAGCAGCTGTCCAACTCACATTGCCTAGAAAGCATTGAACAGGCTCTGGATATGGAGCCAGTGAGTCCATTATGAGTACCCATTCTCAGGAAGAACTGATGTTCTAGGGGCAGGACTGTGCAGGTCTAAGAAAAACTGCATTCAGACAGCAGAATGAGATGAGGCTCTTTGCTTGTCCTGAATTGAACCTTTGAAAGTTCCAGTGTTACTTATTTGATAGGCCGTTAAGTAAGGAAGGAGAAAGCTTCATAGAAATGGTTTTCAAACTGTGTTCTCTGGTACCCCAGGGGTTCCTAGAGATACTTTGGTAGGTCTTGCAAGAAGGTCTATTTTAATTGATCCAGATCTTTTTATGCTTTGCTTTTTTTTTTTCTTTTTTCTGGAACTCACTATATAGACCCAGCTGGCCTAGCTCTCACAGAGATCCACCTGCCTCTGCCTCCCACGTGCCAGAATTAAAAGCGTGTACCACCATGCCTGGTTCTTTTTGTTGTTGTTTTTTTTCTTTTTTCTTTTTGGTCTTTTTGAGACAGGGTCTCCCTGTAGACCCAGCTGTTCTGGAACTCACTATGTAGACCAGGCTGGCCTTGAACTCACAGAGATCCACCTGCCTCTGCCTCCCTAGTGCTGGCATTAAAGGTATGCGCCACCACACCCAGCTGTTGTTGTTTTTTTTTTTAAATAAATAATTTATTGAGAATTTCACACATTCATATAAGGTGTTTTGATCAAATACATGCCCACTCCTCCCATATCTCCCCATCACTTTTTTCTGATAACTTCATGTGCTCTTTCTTCTTCTTCTTTATTTTTTTTGGAGGGGGGTTTGGCTACTCTAACATTACCCCCTCTGAAGAGGTAACCCTACAATCTTTTAAGCATTAGATAAAAGCTTCCAAATATTTTCGACATTTTTGGCCTTTGGAACGGAGTATGTTGCTAAGAGGCCCAAGGACATTGTGAGTTTTAGCCAAGAAACTGGCTACTTTTCTTTGGGGTCTTTTTTTTTTTTAAATAAATAGTTTATTGAGAATTTCATACATGCATATAAGGTATTTTGATCAACCCATGTCCACTCCCTCCCCTCTAACTCCTCCCATATCTTCCCATCACTTTTTTCTGATAACTTCATGTACTCTTTCTTCTTCTTTGATTTATTTATTTTTATGGGACTTTTGACTGCTCTAACATTCCCCTTTCTGAAGAGGAAACCCTAAAATATTTTAAGGATTAGATAAGCTCTTTTGGGGTCTTTTTGCCCTAACTACCTAGCCAATTCCTCCTATTCTTTTTTTTAAATTTTTAAAAAAATATTTATTATTTTTATTTTATGTGTATGAGTGTATTGCCTGCATGGAGGTAAGTGCACCTGTGTCATGCAATGCCCATGGAGGACAGAAGAGGCTGTCAGATTCCCTGGAACTGGAGTTATGGACAGTTGTTAGCTGCCATGTGGGTGCTGGGATTCGAACCTGGGTCTTCTGCAAAAACAATCAGTGTTCTTAACTGCTGAACCATCTCTCTAGCCCCCTACCTCCTATTCTTATCACACCATCCTCTGAAGAGGTTACCCAAATTGCCAATAGGGAATTGGGATGCAGACCTCTCTGGCTGCTTCTATGATGAACAGGGAATGCAAGGTGAGGCAATTGGAGTACTCCTTCAGTGGGTCTGTCTAAAAGACTCCCAAATTGTATAACTCCTATCTCTAGGGAAAAGAAAGTCCTTGAATCGTGAATAGGAGATGTGAAGGAGAAGTAAAGGCAAGAGTAATTAGCATTACAAGTTCTAGACAGGGAACTAGAAAAAAGTTAGAACAAGGCAGTTTTCAAATGTCCACATGAGAATCCCTTGGAATTTCTTGAAAACGGCTTCCAAAAGCATCCCTCCATTGGGTTCTTGCTCAATTTTCTTTTGTCTTCCAAGGC
>NW_008341028.1:5878071-5966437 GCF_000622305.1 Nannospalax galili
TTATATAGACTTAAGCCTAATGTCTGGGAAGTGTAATCCCTTGAACTCTTAAAGAAATATACTGATGACTTTCCTCTTAGGTTATACTTTCCTTTTGAGTGTATAAGACCATACAGTTGGCTCAAATAAATAAATTTATTTTTACACTTAAGATCATTTGAGGATCTGTTCCTCAGGGGTCACATGGGCTTGGGAGGAGCTCCTGGCTCCTTTCTTTTACCAGTTCCATCAATGTGAGGATAAGTCAAAGGTCCTGCTCGACCATGTCTGGCTTGGAAGCATGAATGAGATGTTTCCTCTGAGTTGATCCTCCTCTTTGTAGACTGGACACTGGTTCAAGTCCATTTTGTGGGGTCTCCATGGCCTCCCTGAACAAGAGGACAGATGTCTTACCATAGTAATAGGACATTTTGAGAGATGTTCCCTAGTCCTCTGGAACTTAGTTGACCTTGGAGGGCAAGGGGCAAAAACTGTCCTTTAAATCCCTCTGACCACATTAATATAGGCCTCAAAGTATGGCTGTTAAATATCTGATAAGGTTAGTTCCACTGGTCTGGTACTTTTAATTATCATGTGCTATGTAGATAAACCTTGGGTTAAAAAAACCAAATATTTTCAGATAAACCTTGACTAGATATATATTTTGTTCCTTAAACTAGTTGACTAAATTATGACCACAGAAATTTTAAGATTATGTGTATATTATTTTTATCTCATCCTTTATATATCATAACAAACCTACACAGACCCTCATCTCTTTTTTTGTTTTATATGTTAAAGTTCTGAATGTTTCCTTTTTTTAATGAGCTAAAAAAACAGATTGGACTAGCCACTAATTTAGAGAAGCAGTCTTTTAGAAGATTAGTGAAGGCAAAGAATAACAACCGTATAAGAAGGCTGCCTTGATAAAGGCACCCCCTCCCTGCCCAGGCTGGCCACCAGAGTTCCATCCCCAACATCCACATAAAAGTGGCAGGAGAGAGCCAACTTTACAAAGTTGGCATCCGATTTCCACACACATGCCTTGGGATATGCATCTCTCTCATCATCATAATTTTTTAAAAGGCTACCTTGTGATTTACATTATTTTTTTGGTGTTTTAAACTTCAGAAATAGGTAAAAAGTCTTTTATTTTTTTGTTATTTTTATTTTATGTGTATGAGTGTATTGCCTGTATGTAGGTAAGTGCATCCATGTCATGCAATGCCTGCGGAGGACAGAAGAGGCTGTCAGATCCCCTGGAACTGGAGTTACGGACAGTTGTTAGCTGCCATGTGGGTGCTGGGATTCGAACCCGGGTTTTCTGCAGGAACAGTCAGTGTTCTTAATTGCTGAGCCATCTCTCCAGCCCCAAAAGTCTTAAAATACATACATTTTAGAATGCTAGATAAGGCTTTAAACTGCTTTGTCTAAACTGATAGTTTCCTGAAGAAAGGGTCTCTTCATGCTAGGGATGGAAGTGTAGTCCATTTTTGCAATTATGAAGAAAGGATGTTAATAGAAGTCTGGTAATTTTTGGCTTTGAAGGATGGGCTTTTTTTGATTGATCATACTATTAAATGTGATTTGAACATCAGCCAAGTGTTGATGAGAATATCAGTATCACAATCAACATCAGGAACAAAACTTCCCCTCTGCTCTTGAGAGCTGTCTTTTTTCTCCTCTCTCCTATCACTAGACTGTGACGCCCAGCCCCTTACTTCTTCCTTAACTCTGTAAGTGAACCTTCATGAACCTCACTCTGTTAACAAAAATGGATGTCTGCCTTTCCCTGCCTTTGATTGTGTCCTCAACCTGCTTGGAGCCTACTTCCCCAGCCTGATGTCTTTTTTTTTTTCCCATCTGTAAAATTTCAGAAGCCATTACTTGTCTTCTTCCAGCATGTGGTGTAGTAGACTGTAAGTACTTAGAGGCAGTGTCATGCTTTCAGTGTCTTTATGTTGTCCCAGCAGGGCTCTTCACAGTGTCTGACACATTGTTGGTGTTCAGCCAGGACTTGCTAAATAGATATATGACCCAATGTCAGGATTATTTTTTTCATGTACTGTTTCTATTCTGCGAGCTAGTTTGACTTGCATGATCTTGGGGGGGGGGGGGAAGAGAGAGAAAGAAACATGACTCAGTGGTTAAGAGCACTTGCTATTCTTGCAGAGATTCTTGCAGAGGACCCAGGTTCAGTTCCCAGTACCTATATGGTGGCTCACAACAGTGGGTCCATAACTCCAGTTCTGGTCTCCACAGGCACTACATGCATGTGGGGCACTTATATACATGCAGGCAAAAGTCATACACATAAAATACTAAGAAAAAATTAAAAATGAAAAAAAAATCCAGCGAAGAAACTGTGGATTATATTACCTGATTATGAACTGAGGGAAACTTATTTCCCTTCTGTGGTGCCGCCTGGGTCAGTCATGCTTTGCCAGGGGTGATGTTTTCCTTCTGGGTTGGTTGAGTCTGTTTACTTAAGACCCTTTAAGTTTATGTCAGAAGACTGCTGAAAACAGATTCTAGTGGCAGTGTTCCACATGTTTTCTTCATGGGAGAGGGAGCCCAGGCCAGGAAGACCCACACTAGGTGTTTATGGGGGAGCTCAGGGACACTCAGGTAAGAGAAAGTGTTGAAGTTGTCCAGACCCCTCTCACCGTGTCCAGCAGCTCACTGCCTCACTTTGCTTTTCAGCTCTAACAAGCTTGAAGAAAGGATATCTGTTCATGTATAATCTTGTGCAGTTCTTGGGCTTCTCCTGGATCTTTGTCAACCTGACAGTGCGGTTCTTTATCTTGGGAAAAGGCAAGTACAAATTTCAGGGCCACTTTTTCCATTTTTCAGTAGTTTGGTTCCATTATTCACTTGAGAAGTAGCATTATCTGCATTTAAAACAAAGTCACCCCTCACCCCCAGCATTTCCTACCTTTCCCTGAGCTCCCGAGTTTTCCTAGTTCCTTGTGAAACTGGCTGACTGGATATTCTTTCCCTATAAAGTAAAGGATCAGGCTTAGCCTAGAGATTTCACCTCTGCAAATGTGTTCTAAGGAAATAAGAATGTAAGGAAAGCTTCTTCAAAAATGAACACATATGGCATTATCTAAGTTGATGACAGTTTAGATTATTGAAATGTCTGTGTCAGTGAGGAATTTCTGTGGAGTAGTCACTCAGTGGAGTGTTGTGAAGCTTATCTAAAAAGTTGATAATAGCACAGAATAGTACTTATGATAGGCTAAAATTAGTATATAAATTGATTTTCCCAGTTTTATCTAGCCATATAAAAAGAAACCAAACTAGTTTGCAAACTAGTATATATGAAGAGATTATAAAGAATACAGTGCTTTCAGATAGTTTGAATATAAATCACTGAAAATTTTAAAAAATTCTTTATAAAAGTATGGGGAAAATATAACCGTATTAGAAAATGTAAATTCTGTTGGAAGGAAAAGTAAAGTCTTGTAGACTGTCTTATTCTTCAGCCCTAAATTTTCCCACCAGCAGAAGGTGAGCATAGTTAGCTCTGGAGCCCTTTGAAAGAGGAGGGACTTTGCGTTGTTTTTCCAGCCTTCCCATTGGAATGCTGCACAGCACTAAGACAGGCCAGCAAAAAAGCCTCAAATGCCTAAGATCTTATACTGACTTGTGACCAGAGGTCTTCATGTAATTTACATAAGGGGGGACAAAGCAGGCCTCAGGCAGTTATTCTCAGACCGCTCTTTTATAAGTACAGATTTAACAAAGTCTGGTAGAAGAAAAGTAAGGACATTCAGATACATAAATTATTAATGTGTTTAAACTAACATGGGTGGGTGAATTCTGAGTGTTTTTACAAGATTGCTGGCTATAGAGCTTAGCAGTAAAGGTGCTTGCTGCCATGCCTGATGACCTGACCTGAACTGTGGAATGGTGGAAGAAAAACTGACTTCCACAATTGTCCTCTGACCTCCGTATATACGCCATAGCACACACTTTCAGCCACTCCCCCAAGATAAATGTAGTAAAAATATGACTGCTGGCTAGTAAGTGATCCAGTCCAAAAGCTGCCAAGTTGCCAGGTGTAATGGGGCAGGCCTGTTGCCTTGTTAGTGATAAACTTTCAGCTATAATTTGCTTTTCTGTGGAAACTCTTAGTTGTGAGGATTTAGATTATAAATGTATAGATAATGATTGTGTCTCCAAGTGGTTTTCATTGGGGGTGGAGATGCCCAATTTTGAGATACCTGTCAACTGTTGTGGTGATGCGGAGGCACAACTTGCAGTCAGTAGGCAAGGCTAGGAGTTCCATACCTTCTGCAATGTGCAGGACCAGGGACTGCCCTGCCTAGAATGTCAGTGCTGCCCTGGTGGAGAAGTGCTGTAAAGAGAAATGTGAGCAGAGTTAGGGATGGTTGTTAGCCGCCATCTGGGTACTGGGAATTGAACCCGGGTCCTCTGCAAGAGCAGTAGTGCTCTTAACTGCTGAGCCATCTCTCTAGCTCTCCCAGATACATTTTTAAATAGAAGGGGACATGGTAAACGTGTTCACTTTCTGGAATAAGGGAGTCCTCCTTTCTGGGGTCCCCTCTAGCTTAGGTTAGAAACATGAGTCTGACTGTCAGTTACCTTTCCCAAAGTCTCTTTCCTGCAAGGAGTTGTTTAGTTTGAGAACTAATTTTGTTAGAACTCACCAGTTGATTCACCTTTGTGTGCTTGTTCCCATAGAGTCCTTCTATGACACATTCCACTCTGTAGCAGACATGATGTATTTCTGCCAGATGCTGTCACTAGTGGAGACCATCAATGCAGCTATTGGAGTCACAAGCTCTCCAGTGCTGCCTTCTCTCATCCAGGTATTGAGTAGTTGAACTCAAGGGTGAGGAATGAAAGATTTCGGTATTTATTTACCCAGTAGGTATGTCATAATTTACCAAAATTCATTTATTAAACATACCTATTTACGTAGAATAGTACTATTTTATTTTAACATGAAGGAAAATTGTAAAGCTCTGATATTTTTCAAAGCATTTTTTACTATTATGGGCCTATTACATTATTTATAATATATTTGGGAAATGACAAAATTATAAGGAGCTTTACGTCTAGGAAAATTTGATTTTCAGGCAGGAGTAGATAAACCTACCTCTTGTTTTTTTTTTGTTGTTGTTTTTTAATTAAAAAATTCTTTTAAAATTATTTTTATTTTATGTGTATGAGTGTATTGCCTGCATGTATGTGAGTGCACCCATGTTGTGCAGATCTGCAGAGGTCAGAAGAGGACTTCAGATTCCCCTGGAACTGGAGTTAAGGACGGTTCATAGCCGCCCTGTGGGTGCTGGGAATCAAACCTGGATCCTTTGCAAGAGCAGTCAGTGCTCTTAATCACTGAGCCATCTCTCCAGCCCCCTACCTCTTGTTTTGATCAAGGCATTCCTTCCCTCTGGGATTCCTTCGGTAATGTAGGTGGCTCTTCTGGTTGGAGTTTTTTTTTTTTTTATTGTTCCCACTAATACCTTTGTGCTGTTTTCTCTGTTGATTACTGTCAGGAATGGGGCATCAAAAGCTTTGATTCTCTTTGTCCTGCTTCTTAGCTGCGTGGTCACATACTGTGATGTCTATGCTTCTCAGCAGCAGAGGCAAGCAGATTGTTGCTTAGTCTCTTCTCGGTACTGACTTTTTATAAGCTGGATGCTTTTCTAGTCTCCCAGCTGTGCCACTCTCGTTGTGTCAGTTGTGTGGTAAAAGGTTGAAAATATAGCAGACTTTACTATTTTTTGTTTTTTCTTTTAGAAGAGGCTGTTCATTTAGTTTAAAAAGTAAAAAGGGACAGTGGATATGGTAATATGGAATAATACACCTTGTATATTAAAGACTATGATAGGTAAGAATTGAGGGACAGTGTCTGGAGTCAGATGGAAGGGAGAGCCCTGGAATCACCACATCTATGTAGGAGCTGCTATTCATGGATACTGTGGGAGTAAAGCCTCCTGGGCCTGGGCAAGGCCATGTACCTGAGTAGGCATTATTTTAACTTGAAAGGAGCTGAATTTATCATAGTAGGTTGACTGGACCACCTAACACATATTGTGGGCTGACTATGCACAGAATTAGAAATAGTCTTTGCCCTTGAGGACATGAGTAGCTAGAGTGCTGAGGAGGAGTAAATAAAAAGCAGTGAGGAGCAGGAGCATAGGAAGCTAGGGAGAAATTTCCTTCTTGTTGCTGTTTTAAGAAAGATTAAAGCAGCTAGATACCTAACCAAAGTGGTTTGATGAAAAAATACTTCTGTTATAAGGTGATCTTGAATCAATAGGATAAAATGTGTTTACTTGGCTTTGCAAAAACACTATAAAGAATTCTGTTGCAGGAAATACAGCAGATGGATGAGCTTTTATGCTAATAAAACTGAAGTGACTGGTGGACTATCTAGAGATGAGTACTGATGTTCAAAACACGAATTAGAATTCAATGTTACACCATTACAAGGTGTGAGAGATGTAAAAACTCAGGATTGAGATTGAAGTAGGGAAGTCGGTAAGAGAGCCTTCCCCAATACAGATTCTAGGGCGCCCCATGTGAAGGTGAATTAGAAATGAATTTGCTCCCTCCCTGCTGCAGTCTTAAAAAAGTGTCTCAAATGCTGGTCCTGCTAGAGGCAGGGGAAGCACTCTTAAGAGACTGGTGTAGTGGCACAGGCCTGTGATACCAGCACTTGAGAGATTAAGATAGAATGAGCTTGAGTGTAGGCCATCCTAGAGTACCTAGCGAGACTCTGCCTCAGCAAGACAAAAGACAAAAAGAATGTCTAACCATGAGTCTTCCAGATGATCTGGGATATGAATTCATGCCTCCTTGGTGTTTCAAACATCTTCAGGTTACAAACCTGATTTAAAGTGATTCTCAACCACTGTTACCCTCAGATTCCAAAAGAGGTGAATACAGATCTTTTCTGTAAAAAATTGCTTTTGTCCAGCCCCAAAGAATTTACAGATTTGTTTCCAATGAAAATGAGAAGCTTCCAAATAAAAGTTATAAAAGCTAAAGAAATAAGGCACTGTGTATAAGAACCAGCAGAAACAACAGACTATAGCAACAGACTTACAAGAAGTACAGATCTGAGAATTATCAGAAGCAGAGTAGAAATAATCATGTTTAAGGAGAACTTGGCTACTTGAACAGGAAGAAAATAAAAAATATAAGCAGATCTAAAAAGGAGATAAGTAGAAATTCTGTTAATGAAAATTAACAAAATTTAAAATTGAATGGATAGTTTTTAAAATATATTAAACATAACTGAAGAGAAAATTAGTGAACTGGTTGTGATATAGAAAGTATTCAAATAGCACAGAAAGTATACATATATAATTTTCTTGAATTGTAAAACTCAGTATTATAATGATGTTCTTATATTTACCTATAGATTAAATTCAATTTCAATCACAATATAAACAGTTTTGGAGTATGCTAAGAAAATTATAAAGTTTTCTGAAAAAGCACAACTTAGCATTATTTATAATGCTACAGATACCTGTTGATGCATGAATGGATAAGAAAAACATGGGCTATTATGCAGTCTCAAAAATGAGAGAAATTCTTATATATGCTATAACATGGATGGATCCTGAGGACATTGTACTGATTGAAGTAAGCTGGCTTCAGAAAGGCAAATACTGTATGATTTTACTTCTGTGGGGCATTTAGACTACTCAAAACCAGAGGCAAATAGAATGGTGGTTGGGAAAGGCTGGGTGAATGGAGAGTCACTGTTAAAGGTGTCACAGTTTCAGTCTTAAAAGATGAAAAAATTTATGGGTATACGATAGTTATACAACATTGTGAATGTATTTTTTAATTTACATTTTTAAAATATTTTACTGTGCATGTGTGTGTGCATTCATGTGCCACAGTACACATGTGGAAGTCATAACTTGTTTGTTCTTTTCTTCCACCACGTGACTCCCCAGATTGAACTGGGGGCGGGGTGAGATAAAGCATTTGTATGGAGTATGCACACACACACACACACACACACACACACACAGTATATCTGTAAGAATGTAGATATCTGCATATGTACATATACAGATACACACAAATACTTTTTTCTCTTTTTGTTCTTTTTAATAGTTTCTCGGAAGAAATTTTATTTTGTTTATAATCTTTGGTACCATGGAAGAAATGCAAAACAAAGCTGTGGTTTTCTTTGTGTTTTATTCATGGAGCATGATTGAAATTTTCAGGTGAGTAAAATGCCTCCCTCTCTGGAGCAGCTCTGTTCTTGAGGACATTGCTGCCTTGACAGTATCTCATTTGGTTTGGGACTAGGGTTATTATATATGTGGGAAATCTAGTTGTATTAGCATACTCTGCAGAGGCACAGCTTAATTAATTAATTAATTTTGGGGTTTTTTTGCAACAGGGTCTCCCTGTAGCCCCAGCTGGCCTGGATCTCATTATGTAGACCAGGCTGGCCTCAGTCTCACAGGGATCACCTACCTCTGCCTCCTAAATGCTTGGATTAAAGGCGTGTGCCACTACACCCAGCAATTAAAAAATTTATTTTTCTTTATTTTTCTTTTATGTGTATGAGTGTTTTTCCTGCATGGATATAAGTGTACCCATGTCATAAAATGCCCATGGATGCCAGAAGAGGACATTGGATCTCCCTGGAACTGGAGTTACAGTTATTAGCTGCCATGTGGGTGCTGGGAACCTAACATGAGTCCTCTGCAAGAGTAGCCAGCATTCTTAACTGAGCCATCTCTCCGGTCCTGAGGCAAAGCTTTTTAAAGCATCAATTGGAGCCTAGTAGCAGCCTGGGCAGTAGGGAGCAGAGAGAACTAGAGAATGAAAGCTCCACCTCACTACAACTTCAGGATCTTGCTGTTGGAAAGACCCGAGGCCCCATCTAGAAGGGAAGTACTTGAAAAAGTTAAAGGAACCCAAGGCTGAGGCAGCAGTCCAGTCAGATGGACTTAGTTAATGACTTGTCAAGGAGATTATAGATAAGAATCTTTCATGAAAAGAGTACTTTAGTTTTGAACTAGTTTCTTATCTGATTTTTTTTCATTCTGAATTTTCAGTAGGAAAAATATCCTTTTTGGAAGGTTGATTCAGTATTGGTATGGCGGCACACACCTGTAATTCCAGCACTCAGGAGGCTGAGGCAGAAGATTTACCATGAATTTGAGATTAGCCTGAGCTACAGACTGAGACTCTCTCTTGAAAAAACAGACAAAAATTGATGCAATTAATCCATGTTCCTTTTACCAGAGCATACATACTCTCTTTTCTCGTGTTGATTCAGATGGAGCCAGGCTTTCAAAGACTGGTTTCTCAGCTTTAGAAAGCTGAGAACATTGGACCCCCTGGAACTGGAGTTTTATATGAAGCTTTATATGGTGCAGTCAGTGGGAGAACAGGCAGTAGCTGCCTGAACCATGTCTCACCTGTGCTGGTCTGTATCTCTCACATGCTCAATGCAAAGCTGAAACAGATCAGAGGTCTTAATATTAACACTTGGTAAGAAGTAAATTTCTTTAGAGTATTTCTGATTCTAGATTATCGGCTTTTCATATAATTTTGAGAACAATTCATTTTTCCAGAGACAGAGTCTGGCATCTTTCTACCCACTAGGAGCATAGATGAGAGCTAGGAATAAAGCCAAGAAGGTTCTGGTATATATGCTGAACAAAGAATGTTCCTGGGAGACCTACACTGAACCTGTCAGTAAAGAGGGCTCACATCCTTAGAGGAGTTGGAGAGTGGTCTGATGGGAGTTTGTAGGTAGCTAGCCCAGGATTGTAATTCTGTTCTGAAGCGGCTACTTGCTGCTGATGGAAGAACAGTTTTTTCATATTTTTGAATGATAGTCTAGGGTTGCATTCAGAACCTGCAGTGGCTTTTAACATTGAAACTCCTTACTCTCGATAGGTATCCCTTCTACATGCTTTGCTGCATTGACATGGATTGGAAGGTGCTCACGTGGCTCCGTTACACTATGTGGATTCCCTTATACCCTCTGGGATGTTTGGCAGAAGGTATTTTCAGAAACTCTAGGTCTCAGAGTGTAGCTCCCAGGAGTGTCCAGGTCGTTTATGAGGCCTCTTCCAGTGCTAGTTTGACATAGGATATTGGGCTGCTCAGGGATCCCTTTCTTATGGCCTCCTACATTTCTTACACTGACTACTCCAGGGACATGGAGCTTGTTTTGCAAGTGTGGAAGCTGGGTGGCCATGTACTGCATGCTCTGTAGTACATACATATTTTTTAAAAGATTTATTTTATCTTATGTGTATGTGTGTCTGCACGTATGTGTATGCACCCCTGATGCCTATGGAGGCTAAAAGAGGGCATCAGATACCCCTGGAACTGGGTTATGGACTGTTAGATATCATGTGGGTGCTAAGAATCCAACTCATGTCCTTTGCAGGAACAGCCAGTGCTCTTAACTGCTGAGCCATCTCTTTAGCCCCTTACGTATTTTTAGTCTTCCAAAGCGAAGTCATGTTAGTAACTTCATTTTATTCAGATAGCTACTGAGTGAGTGGGTCAGGTAGGGACTTTTCTCCACTTTGTAGATGAAGTCCAGTGTCCTCTTACTCTGTTGATGATGTGCAGTGTGAGAGGAGGAAGCATCTCCTGCAGTCTCAGACTGGAAGTGTGAGCCTGGGTTGGACGGCTTCATGTACTGGTTCCATTTGCTTCTGACAAATTCCCCTTTCTGTTTGCAGCTGTCTCAGTGATCCAGTCCATTCCAGTATTCAACGAGACAGAAAGGTTCAGTTTTATATTGCCATATCCAGTGAAAATCAAAGTTAGATTCTCCTTTTTCCTTCAGATTTATCTTATAATGTTATTTTTAGGTAAGTATTGGCGCTTCCACACACATACTTTTTTTCTTGTCACTTCTTAGAGGGTAAAGCTAAATGATTCAGAATTTTCAAAGTCCTTATTAGAACTCTCCTTCTGAAAGAGTAGCTGAGATTAGAGATTTTATTTGCAAAAACGAACCTACCACAGGACTATGCTAATAATGTCTGGAAATAACTTATCCCAGATCTACAGTAGCTGAATTGTTGGTCACTAGGAATTTATCACATATATAGGGTATTGGGAAAATATCATATGTGATATTTTTTGCTGAAACAATGTCCATAAACTCTTTTACAACAGAATAGGACACTAGTACAGTGGTCACACCCATAGTACTAACCTACTTGGGGGGCTGGACAGTTGATTAAGCACAGAATTTGAGGCCAACCTGAGCAACATTGTGAGACCCTGTCTCAAAAATTTAAAAAAGTTAATGAAGTAAAATAGAGCTCATGTTCCCTCGACTGGAGTAGCACACTCTTATCCACATGTTGGAGGTGCTAATACAGCTGGCAAGGAAGGATGAAGGCGTTGAAGACCTCTGAGCAGTCCAGGAGTTGGAAAGTGCCTGTTGATGGTGACAGCCTGCTTGTTAAGTTACACTTGCATAAAACCACAAATTCTACCTTAATTCCTACAAACTAGGAACTAAAGAGAACAAGAAATAAACCTAAATTATTTGAAAACTTTCCTAACTCTAAGGACACTTTACTTTAGATTTTGTTCTCTCCCCCCCCCCCAGTATATTTGACAAAAGACTCGAAGTAGTCCTAGTAAGCATAGCTGTCTAGCTCCTGGCTACAGAAGGACGCAGCCACCATACCAGTATATTCTTAGTGTGTAACAAATTATTGTGATTTAGCAGCTGACAACACAAGCATGAGGACCAGGAAGTAGCTTAAGCGGTGATTTTGAGTCTATATCTCATGAAATTTTAGTCAGACTGTTTCCTGGGACTTCAGCTTCTACTTGTAGATTTTGTAGGGTCTGGAGCATTAGTTCTGAGCTCACTCTTGTGGCTACTTTCAGTTTCTTGTCATAGAAACTCTCCATGTGGCACTCTTGACATAGCTTTACCCACAGTAGGTGATTAGAGAACCAGAAACTGTAGAGTCTTCTGTAATCTAACAGCAGAAGTGTATGCCATTACCCAGACCAGCTGGTATAGTGCAGAAGGGACTGGGACTGCCCAGATACGAAGTGTCTAGACAGTAGGGACCATTTGGATCATCTTAGAGGCTGGCCTCTCCAAGCAGTGAGAGGAACACTACAAATAGCCTGAGACGCTAGAAAGCCTGATAGCCTTGGTCATCTAATATAGCAGAGACTTAATGCCCCTTAGGAGTCCTTCAGGGTGTCAGCCTGTAGCAGGTGTATAGTTAAAGAGCACTACATTATAGGTGTAGGCCATTGGCAAAAGATTATAATTTCTTGTTTTCTGTTTTGGACCTTGAAGAGAGTAAGCTTCAATTTGTAAAATGTACTCACTAAAAGAGCTTCTTACCCCTATTACTGTAAAAATTGATTACTGTATCTAGACTCTATGAAGTATGCATTAAAAGAGAAGTAGAATAAATATTGGAAAGACACTTAAAATACCTTACTAAAAAAGTTGGAGGGGCTGGAGAGATGGCTCAGCAGTTAAGAGCACTGATTGCTCTCACAAAGGACTTGGGTTCAGTTCCCAGCACTTACATCGTAGCTCATAACAATCTGTAGATCTAGTTCCAGGGGATCTGACACTCTCTTCTGGCCTCCAAGGACATCAGGCAAACATGCAATATAATTACATACATGCAGGCAAAACATTCAAAAATATTTTTAAAGGGGGATAGAAATATTTTAATATAGATTGACCCTAGTCTCTTTTCTTTGTATTTTTGTTGTTTCATTTGCAAGATCTTATGTGCATATTTTCTTATAATAAATATATTATTATTCAAAACGATGCAAATTCTGAATTCACATGCATAATTTTAAAAGTCTTAACCAGCTTGCATATGTTTATAAGCCAAGCCATTTCATTTTCTTACAGTAAATCTGTAAAGTATTTTTATCCCTGTTGTACAAATGAGGAAACGGAGATGAGGCTAAACTACAGAACTTACTCAGTGGTCAAGGAGGATTCAGATTTGATTCTGACTCTGAAATCCTGTTTCCTCACTTGCTGCACTGTGCTTCTGAAGAGTCACATACCCTTTGTTGCTTACTACATATTCTTGAATGGTGTTTGAATTTCAAATGAGGTTATTTCTTCACTTCTGATTTGGGCAACTCACTGTATACATAAAGGGAAAACCAGAAAAAATGTTGAACTTTTTGTTCCACTATTTAGTTATGAATTGTATTGACCACCACGTCAAACATTAAAATGCCTAAAAAATGAGATGGGCAGTCAGATGAATAATTGTAGGTATGGGTTAAAAGATAATAAAAAGCTAATTTAAATTCAGGTGATGTCCACTATACAAAGATTTTATCCTTGGCTGAAAACTTCATAAAACTTGGGGAAAATACAGTTATCAGCTCTTGGGGAAGGCTGGGTGTCTCCAGTGCAGTATTGCTTTGCTGGTGGGTTCTAGTTGTACTTGAGCAGCTGCAATGAACTTAGTGCTCTGGAGTATGGAAAACAAACTAGACAGATATCCCACCCTAAAACTTCTAGTTACAAAGACTAACATTTCTAATCAGCTTTTTTTTTTTTTATTTTTCAGGATTATATATTAATTTTCGTCATCTTTATAAACAGCGCAGGCGGCGCTATGGACAAAAAAAGAAAAAGATGCACTAAAGAGAGATTTAGATAGCTTCTTGCCAGTTTGAGCCTAATCTATGATTCTTACTGTTTTACCTTCTTGTACTGATATGTTTTTTTAAAGTGAGGCTATCTTCCCTTCCCCAGTAACATTCCTAATCTACTGTATTACCTTAGCATAGCACTTGCATGACTTGGATCCCTGATACCCAACAACAGGTTTATTCCTGTGTATTTAATTTATGACAATGAGACTCAGCCCTGCCTCTTAGGTCCAGCCTGCTCTTCACTTACCAGAGGCATTGTCTCAAGTGTTTCCTACAAAGTACTGACCATCCTTCCAGCTGGGGTTTGTTCTATTCAGATATTGCTTGTGGAAAAAAAACAAAACAAACAAAATAAAAAACACCTAAAAACTAACCCCTCCCCCCAACTATATTACTCTATGGAAGGTTGTCAAAGTGGCTCAGGCAGGATCTATTACATTGTGTACTCAAGGGGTTACTTATGCAATGGGGTAGCATTGACTTTGAAAACCAGGTAGAGTTGGGCATTGACAGAACATTTCTGAGTCAGAGTGGGGCTGGAGAATACTTTACATCTGATGGGTTTTGGTCTATAAACATTCATTACTAGAGCATTTACCAGCATGGGCGTTGAAGAGGCAGTGATTAGAGAAAGCAATCAGAACCTTGGAACACCATGATCACTTCATTCCTACTTAAATTAGAACTGTCTGTAGCACTGGAGAAGGGGAACATTGCTTGGAAAACATTGAGATTATAAGTTCCAAATGTAAATGGCTGCAGGGGTCAGAAGGGAACAGAGATATGTGGGCCACACAGGCAGGAATTTAGTGGCTGGTGATGCAGCAAATGGAAACATTAGGTCAGACAAACCTCCAAGCTGTTCTGAGCTATGCTCAGACATAGTCTACACATCTCCAAACTGTCTTGAGCTGTGCACACAGTCTATGTATCCTGGGCTTGCCAACTCCATTTTCTTGTGTATTTCTCTGAGTGGTGAAACTACTTTTCTGAACCTCAGTCACCTTTTTTTTTCTTTCTGTTGTTAGGTTGCTTTTTTTCTTTTTTTTTTTTTAACCTGTCTACAGTAGTCCCCTGTACACAGGGAACCTGAGGTGAGGAATGACCAGCTGAGCCTTTAATAAGGATTCCTGCAGGAAACCCACCAGAGGAGGGGCTCAATCTAGACCTTATGTTGGTCACTGTACAATACATCAGTTTCTTCTATCACATTCCATGTAAACCAAGGAAAGTGAGTTAGTGACATTTGGAAAAGAGAGCTTAAGGCCTAGTGATTTTCCACTCTGTCATGCCCTCTGCTCTTGGGGAAAGGAAACTTGAGTTGGTGCTGCCTCACTGAGCCCAGGGTGGACACTTTGACCTGAAGCAGCTGATCAGCATTAACTGGCTTGTTTGACATAAACCACTGAAGGGTATTTTCCAAGTCTGCAGCTTGTCAACAATTGTTGGTATTGACTTCTAATGTTCTTTCAGCTGGCTGTGGGACTGGGCAAGTCAGCTTTGCAGCAAACTGTGCTGCATCCTTGTGCAAAATCCCATGTTCTTAGAGCTTTTTAGGATCCCCTTTGTTGCTGAGAAAGTGAAAGATTGTGTATTTCTATTAAAATATATTTACCATCAAAATACTAATAACTTGTGTTTAAAGATTATTTTCTAACTTTCAAATAGATAAAGCATTTTGTTCAGGCAAAGTATTGTTTGTGTTTGGCATGTTAAACCAAAAGCAGTTGCTCTGGTCGAAACCTGATGGAGTGCTGAGGACAGTCACAAAGCCACTGGGACAGCACTGCTGGCTAGAACCTGGTTTGAACAGTGTTAGGACCAGAAGTCAGTATGGAACCCAAGAAATTTCATTACTTGGGAATCTGACACATTGAATGCTGCATTCTATTCAAGTGACAGAACAAACCAAAAGACTATTTGTTTCTAAGTGAAATCATTTTATAGAAAATCAAGTACTTCATTTTCATTAAAAAAATGAATAGAAATAATTTTACACATTTGTGGTTGCTGTTTAAAAGTTTGTAGCTCAAAATATACTGAAATCACCTTAATGTTCCACTGTATTTAACAAGTTCTAAGGAAAGTTCTAAAACTTAGTGGAATTGGGTTTGTACGTAGCAAGCCCCAGACAGTCTTGACTGCTCATCCTAAGCACAGTAGTTTAAAAATGTCCTTCTAGTTGAGACATAAGCCTAGAGAAAAGTCAGTTTGAGGAAGTCAGAAAGCCCTTGCTGGTCAGGCTTCCCAAGGAAGACAAGGGAGGTCTGTCCTCATCAATTGTCCAAGCTTCTCAGGAGCTGTTCCATCATGGGAGCAAGGATGTCTTCTGGGCTTAATGACTGAGTCCCATGTAGCTGCAGTTACAGTCCTAGCCAACCACTCTTTAAGACCTTTCTCAGACTGTTGCAGAGGCATCAAACTAGCAAATGTTGTTTTTGAGGCAGCCGCAAGGCCTTTGGGTGGCTGTTCAAGAGGTGAACATCCTGGAAAGGTTTTCACTCTAAATAATTTTCAGATGAAATGAACAGAGAAGGAAGACTCCAAAAGTCAGCATCACATTCTTTCAGTACTGCTCCCTGAGAAGTCTGTATGCAGGGGTGTAATATTATGGTCATAAGCAGCATACTCTGAGGTGCCCGTGCTGGCCAGCTTGAGCTGCTGGGCTGCGTGGGTGAGCTGGAATGCTGCATCGGGGTGAGCTGTGTCAGGCAGCAGAGTGCACTCCCTCTCTAGCATGTCGGCCACCCCTTTGAGCAGATCCAGGAAACCAAAGGCCAGAGCAGCCTTTCGTAGACGGTTCAGCTCCTGAAACAGACAAATGTTCTGAAATGTGTCTCATCACACACTTCTGAGTACTCAAAGTAAGTTCTTTTTGATTCTCAGCTTTTAGGAAGCATTTTTGTATAAACTAAGAATAGTGTGATGGCATAACTGGCATATGGTTTCTAGAGTGTGCCCAGCGTCTAGATTAGCCAATGAGCTGACTGACCACAGTTAAAGTGCAATTATGTCAAATGTGGTAAGCACTTTGCATACAGCATTCACTCTCGGGAGGCTTAGTTTCTCCAATATTCAGGCGTGGGAAAGGCTTGCTCCAAATCTCAGGACTCTTAACAAGGTGCTGCCCTGATGACTTGGAGTGAATGACATATAGAAGAGTCAGATCAGAGAAACATGAAGTGCCCCATCAGCCACTCAGTGGTCAAGCAGAAGCCTCTCTGGTCTCAGAGGCCTTGTTTACAAAGTGAGGAAAATGCCTTCCTCATCCACTTTCCAGAGGCCCTTTCTACTTCTCATGCGTAGTGATGGTCATACAAAACCAGGAAAGATAAATGACCACCTCTCTATCTTCAGAAGGCCACAGTACACATAGTCCATCTGGAACAGACTACAGCAGGTGTGTGTAGAAACTGCAGAGACTGGGACTGAGATGAGCAGAGAGCAAAGGCCTGTGTAGATTATGGACTTGGAGATCTGGGGAGGTCTGGCTGGCTGAGAAGCGCTCTGGTTGAACCCTGATTAAAGCTTTGTATTTCTCCTGATTTCCCCAGATTGCTGGTAATTAGGTTTGAAGACAATAGTGATAAAGGTAATAACACCCAGGCAAAGTAGTATGTTCTCAGAAGAGGTGCTAGCCTAAGGCTGACTGTGCAATATATTTTAAAAATCAGCAGGCTAGGACACATCTCACACTGCACTTAATCTAATTCAGCCAAACCCCAGAAGGACAAGGGGGAAACAAGAGTTAAGACTAAATGCCCTCAACTCTACCCCTCCCTTGCTACTTTATTCCCTCCACAAGTGGTTCAGGATTAGCTAGGCATGATTAGGGGCCATTCGTTTGCTAACTCACCACTGGAACTTCACTCCTGGAAGCAATAAATGTTTGGGGGCAATTCTCCATCTCAGGAATCACATGCAGTACTTGCCTGGATTGGCCTTGATACCCATGTGGGGTGGGGGGTGTGTATGTTTTCCACGTGTGTACGTGTGTGTGTGTGTGTGTGTGTGTGTGTGTGTGTGTGTGTTTTCCAGGGCTGTGACCCACATCTCTAACTGCTTGCTTGGGCTACTCAACAGGAGCCTCCCACCACACAGGACTAGGCCATCAAGCACTTCCAGCTGTACTGACTATAAAGCAGGACCAGACCTTTCACTTCTAACATTACTGATGGAAAAACTGAGGCCTAAATTCTAATCCCTGTGCCTGTTCACACTGCCACATCCCCCCCATACTACTGTGAACATGGATATAAGGCCTATTTGTAATTCTGACAGTCTCAACTTATAGAATCTATCTGTAATTCTGACAGTCTCACTTCATAGAATCTCTCTATAATTCTGACAGTCTCACCTTATAGAATGTCTGTGTTTTTTCAGGGAGCTTCCTTGCATTTCTTAAAATCTTCTGTACATCCGTCTATGAAAGGTAAAAATAATTCAACATTAGAATTCCATGTTATGGGGCTGGAGAGATGGCTCAGCAGTTAAGAACGCTGTTCTTGCAGAAGACCCAGGTTCGAATCTCAGCACCTACATGGCAGCTAACAACTGTCAGTAACTCCAGTTCCAAGGGATCCGATGGCCTCTGTCCTCCATGGGCATTGCATTACACGGGTGCACTTACCTACATGCAGGCAATACACGTATACACATAAAAATAATAAATATTAAAAATAGAATTCCATATTAAAAATGGGGAAAAAAAATCAACAGTTTTAAAGACATAAAAATGGGGACAGATATCAAGATAAAGATTCCTTTTGAGTTGATGTTAGTGTTCTGTTCAACTCTGGTGAACACCTTCCTTTAAAAATCTTGATGGGATTAAATCAGTTGTCTCACAAAAATAGACCCAGTACACCCAGACATCCATGGCTAGCCCACTGATAGGGAAAGAATAAATAACTGGTATTGAGATAATTTAATGAATGCAAAAGAATGAAGTTGGACATGTAACGCACAGTATGTATAAAAAGCTAACTCAAAATGGATCAGAAATCTAAATACATGAGCCTAAACTATAATGTCTCACAAACAGGCAAATCTTCAGGATCTTAGATTTGGCAATGATCTCTTAGTTATTATACCAAACAACAAAAATAAAAAATTTTGTGCAACACAAGACCCATGCAAACTTAAGCAGACAAAAACCCAGCACAGAAGTGTGGAAATGAGCAGCAAGCCCCAAGCTTAGATGAATTATTGGCAGCTGATTATTGCTGGGTGAGGAAGAGCTGATCTTCTTAAAGGGAGGGACTCTAGATAGGCTGACTAGAGCCCAGTGGATGAACTTGCACTGAGGGACATCTGGGGACACTAACTTTACATGATAGGCCTTAACACAACAGAATGTATGAACTCCAGTGTGTGTGTGTGTGTGTGTGTGTAGGGGGTGCCAATGATTTTCTGTATGAAATACACAAAAATTCAATATAAAGTTAAAAGTGCAACAAAGAATGCAGTATGAAATATGTGAAATGCAACTCACAGAATGGAGAAAAATGGCAAATCATGTATCTGCTAAGGGTCTAAATAAAGAACCAAATGACAATCCATTTCAAAAAAGGACAGAGGACTTAAGTGGACAGTCCTCTAAAGCTGCAATCAGTAAGCACATGAATGGATGAACTATATTACTAGTTGTTAGGGATACAAAATCAAAACCACCACAATACAGCATTTCGTACCCTCTACAATAGCTAATTACGAAAAAACAGTATTGATGAGGATGTAGAAACTGGAACACTCCTAACACTGCTGGTGGGAATGTAAAATAGTGCTGCCACTCTAGAGAAGGTGGCAGTTGCTCAATGAGTTAAATACAGACGTCCTGAAGACCCAGCAATCCCGCTCCTAAGGATGTACAAAGTACTGAAAGTGGCCATTCTTCCTGCTCTAGGGGGTTCTTTTCTTCTCATGATAAATCAACATCTGCTCTGCTTAGGTGTTAAAAAACTTGTACATGAATGTTCATAACAGCATTATTTACAACAGCCAAAGACAGAAACAACCCAAACATCTATCAATGGAATGAATGAAAAAAATGTGACACATTTATACAGTGGAGTATCATTCAGTCATAAAATGGCTCCAACACAAATCTTGAAAACATTATTCAGCCAAACACAAAAAGGTCACAAATTGTATCATTCAGTTTCCATGAAATACTAGGCAATCCAGAGACAAAAAAGCAGATTAGTGGTTGTCAGCAAGGAGAAGGAATATAGTGACAGGCATAGGGTTTTCTTGTTTGGAACTAGAAATACTGATGAATGCATACACACATATGCATAAATAAATACATAATTAAAAAAATTTTTTTTTTGTCTTTTTGAGATAGGGTCTCCCTGTAGCCCCAGCTGTCCTGGAACTCACTATGTAGACCAGGATGGCCTTGAACTCACAAAGATCCACCTGCCTCTGCCTCCCAAGTGCTAGGATTAAAGGTGTGCACCACCACGCCTGGCTACTAAAAAATATTTTATTTTTATTTTATGTATATGAGTGTACTGCCTGCATGTAGGTAGGTGCACCCATGTCATGCAATGCCTTTGGAGGTCAGAAGAGGGTGCTAGATCCCCTGGAATTGGAGTTACAGATGGCTGTCAGCCACAATGTGGGTGCTGGGAATTGAACCTGGGTCCTTTGCAAGAGCAGCAAGTGCGCTTAGCCACTGAGCCATCTCTCCAGTCCCATACATAAATATTTTTTAAAAAGGTAAATAAGGGCGCCCTCTTCTGACCTTGGGCATTACACAACATGGGTGCACTTACAGGCAAGCAGGCAATACACACAGACATAATAAGACTAATTTAAAAAGGGAAACAAAAACATACCCCCGGCCAAAACAATTTTATTATCCTTCTAACAAAGAAGTGTTTGGGCCAGGGATGAATGAGGAAAGAGACTCTGATTTTTCCTTAGTCTGTGCAAGATTGGTTCAGTTTCTAGGAAAGGGCTCAGAGCCCAAGCAGTCAGCAAGCTACTTTACTGCCTGAATGCTGCCTCTCACCTTGCTGAGGTTAGAGTAGCTGATAGAAAAAGTGTAAAAAGGTGCTCAAAGGAAAAAAGGGGTTTCCTAAGTGATTGTTACAAACAGGAATAAGTGACTAGTCAATGGAAGGAGAAAGGTCCCCGAGTACCTTGCCTGAATGCAGCATTTCTTGATAACATTAGCTTCCTATGAAAGTGTTTTCGTGGAATTAGAAACCGTGTTTTACTGTAGGGATAGAAGAAATAACCAGATGAAGACTTAGACATCTTTTTGAACTGTCGTTAGCTCTCCTCTAAGGAGCTGTACACATACTTGGGTATGTTTTGCTTTTTGTGACTCTCTTAGAGAAGACCATACCTATGCTCTTGGGCATGTCTTTCTTTCTGACACCTTTCTTTTAACTGTCCTGCTTAAGCCTATATTAAATTATTAAATTGCAACTCTGCTTCATAAACAAAACAAAACAACAACCAAAAACCCCACTGCCTTATCATGTAAAGACTTGGCGGGGGGGTTGGGGATTTAGCTCAGTGGTAGAGTGCTTGCCTAGCAAGCACAAGGCCCTGGGTTCAGTCCTCAGCTCCAAAAAAAAAAAAAAAAAGACTTTCAGAGGGGGAATGGGGTGTGGATATGATCAAAAGACATTGTGTGTGTGTATATATATATATATATATATGACATTGTGTACATGTATGAAATTCTCAAAGAATACAAAACATATTTTTTAAAAACTCAATACTGGGAAAGTACATCTCTCTGGAAGAATTTTTTTTTAAAAAAGCTATACAAGGCATTTGCTTCATCTTTGACTTTAGTAGGAAGCTCAGAACCAAACTCCTCAAATACAAATACAATTATCATTTTGCCTCTAGTTTCAGGCACAATTGTTTCCATTCTCTCTCTAGGTTTGTCATTGCTCTAAATCTTGTAAAAAATGATTTTGTCATATATGCGTCTTACTGTGGGCCATCTCAAATCTCTTTGGGAAATAATGACAGACATTAGAAGTAAATGGATTACACAGTATCAAAGGAAAGGAAATCAAATCAAAGGTTGGTTTGCCTGCCCACCCAAACGCCTCCTCCTGCCCCCAGTGGAAAGCAATGTGAATAGTATTTGTACCTGCAGGCCACTAGGTTTGATCCAGACAGTCACATTCTGGGCATAACTGCGCTTGTTTTTGGGTTGCAGGGGGAATGGGCTTTTATTGTCGTCCTCACCATAAGGGTTTTCTTTAGCATCTTAAAGAAAAAGACATTTTGAAAATGAAAGCTGACAAACTCAGTTACATTTCCAATTAGCCTAGCAGCATTTTGAACCACTCCATCATTAATTAAGAAAATACATTAACTCAGTCAGACTGGAGAACCTGTTCTCAATAGAAAGCCACTTATGTAGGAGAGATCTAGGAATGTGAAAAGGCTTAATGTTTTTAAAGTAATTAGCTTCATATACCTGCTTTATATATTAGGGCCAGAGAGGGCAAAACACATTCACTATAAAAACACATTATTTATAAACATACATACCACAGTTCTATGTATTCTAGCCCAGAACTCTTCAGCCAAATTCTCTGTGGCACTGGAAATGCCCTACATTTGTGCTAATATGGTCATCACAAGCTGAACACTTGACATATGGAACTCAATTTTTAATTTAATTTAACTTAAATAGCCTCATGTGGCCAGACAGTGTATGTCTAGACATTAAAAAAAAAAAGAAAAAAGAAAGAAAAAAAGAGAAAAAGGAAGTTAGGTTGGGTGGCAATCCCAGCGCTAGGAGATTGAGGCATGACTGTCCTGAGTTCATGGGCAGCCTGAGTTATAGTATGAGAGCCAGCCTGGGTTACAGTATGAAAGCCTCTCTCAACACACATACACCATATATATGTAAAATTTTAAAAAGTAAATTATAGGGCTGGAGAGATGGCTCAGTGATTAAGGGTACTGGCTGCTCTTGCAGAGGACCTGGGTTTGATTCCCAGTACCCACATGGTGGCTAATAACTATCTGTCACTCCAGATCCAGGGGATCTGGTGCCCTCTTCTGACTTCTGAGGGCACTGCACGACGTGGGTGCACTTACATGTGGACTACACTCATACACATAAAATTTAAAAAAAAAATAAATTATAGAAGAAACACCTTCAACTTATGAAGAGCACTCATCATGGCTTACTAAAGCTATGGCAGTTTTATAGCTATGTGGATCAGCAAGGTTTGAGTCTTCAGTACCTGCTTCCCAAGTCAACGAAACTGCCACAAATTTACAAAGCACAGTTATATCTAATGGCTCTTTTTATTTTTCTATTACCATGGTTTAGCCCAGACAGAGCAGGGATCTTTCCAACCAGTTCTGGAAGCTTAAGTTCCTTGCCCAAATATTAATGTTGAAAACTAGAATTAAGCCAGTTTGTCTAACTGAGCTTGCTCTCTACTATTGACTTGGTCATTAATCAAAACACCTTCAGGCATGGTAACTCGCACATGTAAACCCAACACTTGGGAGGTTAATGCAGGAAGACTGCTGTGAGCTCAAGGTTAGTCTGGGCTAAATGGATCTAGCTTTAAAAAAAAATCAGAAACAAAACCCTCAAACAAACCCAACACCTTGCTACTGGACCAGAGTACTTCCATCAACTGTGCATAACTCCACTAAAAATACTGCCCCAACTTTTCAGACATATTTCTATTAATACTTATCAATATATAAGCCTTTTTAGTCAGGCTGAAGTCCTGCCAGTCTAGTCCCACATAATATCCTCATTTCCAACTTCCCATTACTCCCCTTGCCTGGACTGCTCTCCCATCCCCACTCACTTTTTCATTACCTATAGTAAGAGCCCAGTATATAACATGAGAGCGCTAGGAACTGTGCCTAGAGGAGGTATTTTTCTGACTTTAAGGAACTTATAAAGAATAATTAGTCTTTAAAAAAAAAAGGATGTAGGTGAATACCAAAAGAAACATGTGACTCTCTCTAGGACAGAACTAGAAAAGATATAAAAAAATGTAGTACTGTTGTACATGTTCTGCTTTGAAAGCAATGAAAAGCGTCTGCCAGTAGGTGTCTATTGTGTATCATGCACTTCATACAAACTTCCTGTTAGGGTCTGAATGCGAAACGTTCCCAGTAGCGCATGTGTTTGAGCACCTGGTCCCCAGCTGGTGGTACTATTTTGGGAGGCTGTGGAACTTTTGGACATGGGGCCTAGCTTAGGCTCTCTAGGGGTGGGACTTTAGGGTTATAGGCCAGCCCCACGAGCCTGAACACTCTACTTCCTGATCCATGGAGATGGAAGAAGGTGTGCCTTAAACTCCCAGTGCCACAGATGTCTGGAACTCTGGCTACCATACTCATCATGATGGACTAGATCCCCCAAATAAACCTCTCTTCCCTTAAGTTGCTTCTGTCAGGTATTCTGTCACAGTGATAAGAAGAGGACCACTACACTCCCTCAATAAAGTCGTCTTAGTTATCATGTTATCGAATGCCAATTCCAGTCTCATCAAATGTAATGGTAAACTGCACCATGCTTGATACAAACAAGTTCAATAAATGTCAGGTCTCATTATTCCCACTGAAAAGAAGAACACAGAGAAATGAAGAACACCACCAACAGAAAAATAGGCAATGGGCCAGTTTGGTGTTTACTGTTTGAATGGAAATCTCTACAGTTGGGGCCTAGGAAACAGAATTTCTAAACAGGTTGATTTTTATACCTAAAAACTCAATTTGTGAGCTACTGCCCTAAGCAACCTCCTTCAATGTTACCTTTGTAGCTACCAACGACATGCTTATAATTACAAGTTCTTTTTACCTTAAATTTTATTTATTATGTGTATGAGAGTGTTGCCTGCATGTAAGTGCACCTGTATCGTGCACTGCCTCCAGAGGTTAGACCAGAGTGTCGGATTCCTAGAAATGGAAGGCTGTTAGCCACCATGGAGGTGCTGGGAATTGAACCCGGGTCCTCTGCAAGAGTAGCCAGTGCTCTTAGCCACTGAGTCATCTCTCCAGCCCCATAACTACATGTTCTATCATCAACTCTGCTCACTCTCTGAACTTGATTCTGACAGTCACACATCCCTCTGTATTTCACAGGTACAATCTCAACATCCACAAAATATGTTCTTCCCAAATCTACTCTTCTATCTGCTTTCAACTGATACACTACTGTTCACCATGTAGCCCAAGCCAGAAACTTGGGCTTTTCTTTATATCCAAACACTGTTAAGTATCTTTTACACAGCCCCTGCTCTGTTCTTTCCAGCTATTGTCTTCACATCTCCAGGTCTACTGTACCAACATCTATAGGATGTTAACTGCAGGATGCCCTCCCTGTCTTTTCAAAGCTACATTCCACAGTGGGATGCAATTTTTTTTCTTTTTCTTTTCTAGCCTCTTCCCTGCCTACCCAACCCCAAACAGGGTTGGTCTTGAATGCTCTTAAACTTCATATCTTTCTGCCTCTACCTTCCAAGTACTGGGATCAAATCCAGGGTTTGTGCATACCAGGCAAGCGCTTGACCAACTGAGCTACATTTCCAGCCCTGGAGGAAAAAAAATTTTTTTTTAATTCCTCAGCTGGATTAGGGCCATACTGCACAACTCCAGGAACACCAGCATCTGAATAGTCTCTTAACTGCTATCATCACTGTTCTAGCAGCCAGAAGCAGCTGAACACATTACTCCTTGGCAGTGGCTTTCAAGCATCTGCAGAAAGGTCATATTGCAGGGGAGGCCAGTTTTACTCTAGCTGCAGCCCACCTGCCCCTCCTCCTATGCCATGCTCACACTGTGCTCCAGACCCTTTCCTTCCCACAACTATTCTGTTTGTCCTGGAATTCTTTTCTTCCTTCATCAGCTCAGTAAGCTCCTTTTAAAAACTCAGCTAGCATGTTTCTGCCCTGTGAAGTTCTTGAGTCACAGAGCTGATCTGATCACCACATCCTCTTGGCTGACCTGACACCATGCACTTTGTTGATCAGTTCACTTTTTATGAGACTTTGAATAACCTCAGCTTCCTGTTTTATCCTCTAGATATGGCCCAGAATAGATGGTAGCTGTCCCTGAAATTGAAATAGACTCAAATGGGTCAAGGGTAAGTACAAAGCTGGAGGCTGAGTACAATGGCGTTTTAATCAATACAGATGTTTCCACTGAGCTAAGAAAGCTGAGTTCAAGCCTCACACATTTTTTGAGGTCCTCTCCATTCTCGCCCAACACCAGATAAGGGAGCTCAGGAGGGTTCCAACAACATTCAGACATTCAAAATGGCAGAGAGAAAACAATGTCAAGAGAAGTAAAATCCAGTTTGGGTTATACCTGAAATAGGACCCAACTGTGCCATTTTCCCTAGCCATGGGAGAGGTTCTGGGCCAGGCTCAAAGAGTGACATCATGAGGTTTGATTTCTTCTTGCTGTCAGCCTGGGAGTAGAGCATTCCATGCCATTCAGGACTGGATGGAGAGAAGACAGAAGATCAGAACATCAAGCCTAGGAATGACAAGTTAAATTATTCTAAGTTCTGCTTTTGAGACAGGCTTCAGTTTTTAAATCAGGCACATTACTTTTAACCAAAGCCAAATATTAACCCTGAAAATGCATTTAATTGTCCTCGAATATTGCCATTCCTCTGGAATACTTACTTTATTTAGAAAAATTTTATATATATATTTGGAAACAGAAAGGAATTTTAAAAGAGAAAAAAAAAAATGCCAAAGGGCTGCAATCAGCAGCAAGGGTGATGAGGAATAAAAGCTTCAGCCTACAGGTCCTTGTAGCTGCCTGTGGAATCAGAGTAGCACTACAGGCAAGCCCTTGCAACAAGCTAAGAAACACTCCATACTCAGTTACTGAAAAGGCCTCAGGTGATTCTCATACTCAGAGCCAGCCACAGCTTGGGTGCCAAGAGCACTGGCTGCTCTTGCAGGGGACTGGAGTTCAGTTCCCAGAACCCACACACAGCAGCTCACACCTCCGGCAACTCTAGTTGCAGGGGATCCAATACCTCTGGCCTCTGTGGAAACGTGTACTCACATGCACAGACATACACACATAATTAAAAATAAAAAAAAGAACTACATTCTTTTTGGACCAGCTAGAGATGAAACTATGCTTCCTGTGGTTAATCTTAACTTTTTGATTTTTTTTTTTTAATCTGTCAATCCCAGGTGATACACAGAAGGTAATTAATCACCTCTTTTCCTATAATAGGTTTTATAGGAAAAGTAATGGGTAGCTTTGTAGATTTCATGACTGCAGAGAACATAAAAGCTAGAAGGTCTTAAAGAATAGAAGGCAAGCCAGGCATGCTGGCACATACCTTTAATCCCAGCACTTGGGAGGCAGAGGTGGGTGGATCTCTGTAAGATTAAGGCCAGCCTGGTCCACATAGTAAGTTCTAGCCAGCTGGGGCTACAGGGAGACCCTGTCTCAGAAGGCAATGGCAGGTGGGAAGAAAAATGTCAACTATTTCACCTAGTTTCCCTTTGAGTCAGCCAAATACAAACAAGTTCCCTACCCCAACTGAACAATGGCTACCATTCCTTCCACTTTCAGGCTGCCATGGAGCAGAACACAGAAGTTGGGGATTTTGCCTGCAATTTGATTGGCTGAATTTTCATCTTCATTGTCATCAGTGATGCCAGTACCCATCTCATCACCCTCTGTAAAACAGGTTAGTCTGGGATTAGTTATAAAAACCCCAAACAAAGCCCAGTCATACGCTTTACTGTTTCTTGCCTTGAAGGGAAAATATATGAAGTTGTAAAGGAATATTATATCAAGGTGGAAAAACTTATCCCAGTTTTCCAATATCCACATAAAAATCATTTTCTTTTTTTTTTTCTTCTTTGATTTATTTATTTTTATGGGGCTTTTGGCTACTCTAACATTCCCCCCTCCGAAGAGGTAACCCTAAAATCTTTTAAAATCTTTTAAGGATTAGATACAAGCTCCCAAATACTTTTTGACATTTTTGGCCTTTGGAACAGAGTATGTTGCTAAGAGGCCCAAGGACATTTTGACTTTTAGCCAAGAAACTGGCTACTTTTCTTCGGGGTCTTTTTACCCTAGCTGCCTAGCCAATTCCTACCTCCTATTCTTATCACACCATCCTCTGAAGAGGTTTACCCACTAAACACAATAATCACAATAAGGTGTCTGTAGGTGAGTATCGACTCTGCTTGTGAGCTGGACACAGTCATGCCTATAATCTTAGCAGTAAGGAGGCTAAAGCAAGCAGATTGTTATTAGTTCCAGGCCAACTCAGGGTACAGAGTGAGACGCTCTCAAAAACTAAACTAAGACATAGTGAAATAAAACAACAAAATGATTCTTCCTGTAAGTGTGTGATTGAGTGCTTATGTGATATCTATCACTGCAACTGAGATAACATATTATTCAATATGTGGAAGTTTGACTAACTGCATATATTTCTTGAAGACAGCTGATAAGCTGATAAATATAAGGTAAATGGCCAGCTTAGCGCAAAAAAAATTTTTTTTAAAAAGTTGGAGGTTAGCATACTTCAGATAGATGCTGAAATTGGGTACATGGATTTGTAGTTCCTAGAGGGGTACATCTGCAGTAATGAGGTTTCATAGGGGGCTATAGTCACCCACTAACTCATTCAATAGTATTTAGTACATTCTATATACTTGGCACTAGCAGAACAAAGAGCAGACATTTCTTCCCATTGAAGCTGAAATGACTTCCATATGTATCAAGCATTCTGATAACTACTTTGTTTTTCTCAGCATGTTTCTATTAGGACAAACAAAGGCCTAGATGAGGATCTAAGAATTGTCTAAAGAGCCCTTCCACAGTGAATCTGCAAACCAGTACACAGTACATATGTGTCAAAAAGTTTTAAGGCAGCAGATTTTCTTTTCTGGTACATGACATAATATTCCATTTTTTAAAATCCAATTCATTAACAGTGCTTTCCCTTTAAATTCTGTGAAATGGGCTAATTTACTAATGTTTAAGAATAACTTTATGATGTTTCATGTGTACCAATGGTACAGGAAGAGAACTCACCTTTGTTAAGTGCTATAGGTAATACCAAATGCCTGGACAAAACTGGGGGACTTGAAATATCAGCTATGTCAATAAATCCTACTATTTCCAAATCTGTAAGGAAGGAATCAACATAGAATTATTCTCACTAGGGAAAGTATATTAATTTTCTATGTATTAGAATTTACAAACACTATTTTAGATGGAGATTTCATATATGACAGCAGAGAAAGTTGTTAAACTTCTCTGAGAATGATTAATAATTTTCATTCTAAAAAGCTCAAAAAATAGTTATTATCCTTTAATTATGTTATATGACAAAATTAGGTAAATTTTATTTTTATAAGGCTAGGACCTCAGCCAAGGCAAAAGCTTAAAGGTTAAAACTCTCTGCACAGTCAAGGATAGTAAGGTTACAGGAAGCAATAAAATCAAGCACCTACAACTTTACTCAGCCTTCTTTGGAAAGTAGAGCCATTGCATTAAGAACACTTCTTTGGGCCAGGTGTGGTGGCACACATCTTTAATCCTGTTACTCAGGAGACAGAGGTAGTAGCTTTATGCATTCTAGGCCAGCCAGGGCTGTACAGAGACCTTGTCTTAAACTGAACAGAACTGAATGGAACCAAACTGAACCGAACCAAACCAAACCAAACCAAACCGAACTGAACCGAACCAAACCAAACCAATGTTCCTTTGGGGTAGAGAGATAAGAGTTTGAATTCCCAGCACCCACATAAAAGAAAGTGTGCAGGCCTACACATGCTTAAAACCCCAGCATTGGGGGTCTCTGACAGATTCTGGGAGCTTGCTGACTAGCCAGTGAAATGGTGAGCTTCTGGTTTGGAAAGGGACCCTGTTTCAAGGCAATAAAATAGAGAGTGATAGAAAAGATACTGATGTCTTCCTCCAGCCTCTACATGCACCTGTATACTCCTACATACACAACACACACATACTATATCACAACCACATTGAAAAAGAATGTTTTCTTGAAAAAGAAACACATTTAAAAAACATATTTTATTATGCTGGGTGTGGTGGCACATCCCTTTAATCCCAACACTCGGGAGGCAGAGGCAGGCAGATCTGTGAGTTCAAGGTCAGCCTGGTCTACATAGTGAGCTCCAGGCCAGTTGGGGCTACAAGGGAGACCCTGTCTCAAAAAGACCAAAAAAATTTATTTATTATTTTTTATTTTATGTGTATGAATGTATTGCCTGCATGTATGTAAATGCACTTGTGTCATGTAATGCCCACAGGGGTCAGAAGAGGGCACCTGATCTCCTGGAACTGGAGTTACAGATGGTTGTTAGCTACCATTTGGGTGCTGGAAACCAAACTCAGGTCCTGTGCATGAGCAGTCAGTGCTCTTAACTGTGGAACCATCTCTTCAACCCCTCAAAACTACATTCTTTAGAAGACCAATATGATATGATTATTCCCCTTTAGAGCAGCTATGTTACAGATCAAAAGTATTTTATGAAAACCTTAAACAAAAATTTACACTAAAAAAACTTTTTAAAATTTATTTTTACTTTTTTGTGTATGAGTATTTTGCCTGTATGTATGTAAGTGTACCACATGCATGTGATGCCCACAGAAGCCAGAAGAGGGCATCAGATTCCCCTGGAACTGGACTTATGGATGGTTGTTAGCTGCCATATGGGTGCTGGAAATCAAACCTGGGTCTACTGCAAGAGCAAAAGAAACCAGTGCTCTTAACCTCTGAGCCATCTCTCCAGCCTCTGAGATTTACTTATTTTATATGTTTAAGTGTTTCACCTGCATGCATGCAAGTGCACCCATGTTGTACAATGCCTACAGAGACCAGAAGAGGTGCCAGATCCCCTAGAACTAGAGTTGTGGATGGTTGTTAGCTTCCATGTGGGTGCTGGGAACTGAACCAGAGTCCTCTACAGCCACTACTCTTAACCACTGAGCCATCTCTCTAGCCCCAAACTAGATTTTTAATAAAAAGTTTGAATACATAATCAACATAAAAACTTTGAAAAATTGAAAAAAAAGATTCATTTACTATCATAAGGAAACATCTAATAGTTTTTTACTGAGTTGTTTTAAAATTTTTCTTCTAAGTATATACACATCCATATCAACAAAACTGTAAAAGACCAGAATCATTCTGAGTGCATGATTCTAAATCATCAGGACATGTGCATCTCTGGATATCTGCTATCCAAGCCAAGTAGCAGCTGAATGAACACACGCAACTGACAGCTTTCATCTGAGGAGAAAAAGGCCTAGTGCAATTTACTGTGATTTAGATAGATGCTATAACAAGTATTTTAGACTAAAAGTTTATATTGGAAAGAAAAGAAGTATTTACATAAAGGACAGAAGGAAAGTAGAATTTAATGGTTTAAAAGCAATGAAACATTGGGTACAATCGAATATATGCTGTCATAAAGAATAAAGATGGGTATCTTGCTTCCAGGCAGCCAAAAGCTAAAGGCACAAAAGTAAAAAGCCTGCTCGGAGCCCTTTATACTAAAATCTCTACATTCCAAACAATGAACATTTATTTACTGCCCACTTAATTTTAATCATTTACTGACTGGACAGTATCTGTTGAGCATCCACTAAGTGTTAGGTTTTACTACAGGCTACTACACTTTAACAAGAGTGAGTGATGATGCCCAATTTAAAGAGCTTTGACATTCACCTACCCCTCAGGAAATTCACCAACCAATAAAAGATAATCCTCTCTCCTGCCTGGTAATTTTCACAATTCAAGATGCTAAATTGGGCTAAGCATAGTATCAACATGAATGCAGGAGGCTATCACATAACACTTTCTTTTAGTCATAAAATAAATAGAAGGGTTGGAACAGTTCATGTATCAGAATTAAGAGCTTAGAGACCATCTGGTTCATTCCCCATACCTAGCCAATAAGAATTGGAAGCAACTTCCAGGGTCACACAGTAGCAAGTCATAGAGCCAAGCCTACAGATAGCTCTTCATCGATCTTAGTTCTGACAGTAATTACTCTCAGTATCTCTATTATAAAGAATCATCTCAGCTGGCTAAATCATCTCAGCTAAAATAGCTTACCTGGGAGACCATTAGACTGAAGATCACCTTAATGTTTCTACTAGTCAATGTGGCCATTATTTTTAAATTTTTTATTATTATTTTTATTTTATGTGTATGTGTGTATTGCCTACATGTAAGTAAGTGCACCCATATCATGCAATGCCCGCGGAGGTCAGAAGAGACTGTCGGATCCCCTGGGACTGGAGTTACGGACAGTTGTTAGCTGCCATGTGGGTCTTCTGCCATGTGGGATTCAAACCTGGGTCTTCTGCAAGAACAATCAGTGTTCTTAACTGCTGAGCCATCTCTCCAGCCCGTGGCTACTATTTTTAACTTGAGTAGCTCACCATTATAATGATCAAGGACTGGAGATTAACTCAAGATCTCACCATACAAGAACAATAATTACTGGGTATAGTGGCTCAAGCCTTTAATCCCAGCACTTGGGAGGCAGAGGCAGGCATATTTCTGTGAGATCAAGGCCAACCTGGTCTCCATAGTGAGTTCTAGGCCAGCTGGGGCTACAGGGAGACACTGTCTAAAGAAAAAAAAAAAAAAAAAAAAAGCAATAATCTGCCACCCTCTAGGTAATACATCTACCAATTTAAAGTGCTGAAGACAACAACACCTTAGCATTAAAATAAACAATTATTTTCAACCTTCCTAGACAGAGAGGAAAGTAAAAGTCCCAAGTTACAAGTTAAGGACAACAGGAAAATGAAGAAAGATTTTAAGAATTTACCTGTGTTAATGACTTTAGGGATAGGATCAATTTCTTCATCTATAACAAAAGGCTCTGGTCTGGGGAAGACTTGTACATCAGCAGTCAAGTGGCCACATTTGAGAACAGCATGGAAAGGCGTATATGCCAGATCTATCAGCTTTCTAGAATATGATGATTGATTGTTAAAGGAACAGTAATATGATACACATAGAAGACATTTTATAAGATTCCAAGTTTGTCTCCCTTTCCCATTGACTCTAAAACTAATGTGATCAGAACACAGGCAGACATTTTTTTTGGTTAAGGTTTCAATTCAGAGAAGGCCCAAATGAGTTAACCTTTGAAACTGCTGAGGAATCATTAGAAAGTCAGTTTTATAGGCATTACAGATTTAGTCATGCTTAATTTAAAAATAAGTGAACTTTCGGGGAAGGAGAGATGGTTCAGCGGTTAAGAACACTGACTATTCTTGCAGAAGACCCAGGTTTGAATCCCAGTACCCTCATGGCAGCTAACAACTGTCCATAACTCCAGTTTCAGGGGATCTGACAGCCTCTAGAATATGTCCTCTGCGGGTATTCATTGCATGACATGGGTGCACTTACCTACCTGCAGGCAATACACACGTACACATAAAATAAAAATAATAAAAGAAAATAAAAGAAAAATAAAAACAAGTGAACTTTTAAAACAGCTACTACCAATCATTTCATCTAAGATATAGGCAACCTTGGAAAAATTAAATCACACAATCAGCAATAAAACAGATGTTCCTCCTGGATGTCAAATTATACTACTGGATTATATATATAAAAGAGGTGAAGAAGCTTTAAGCATATACTCACCCAAACATAGACTGTACATTTTTCAAGCACAAGGGGCCATCAATAGTAAAAATTTGCCCTTCACCATTGTTTAAGTCTATGAGTCGTTCAAGGCATTCTAAGGAATCAGTGCTCTGAAGCTACAAAGCAAAAGAGGTGACCCCTTTAAAGTGGCCCAAATTACCAGATTACTCTCAGTACACAAGGTTACAGCCATCATAACATGGGTAGTAAATAAATGAGATGGTTTTCTTCACATACAATATGAGAAATAACTACAACAATTTGACTCAAGGCTACTGAAAAGCAAAGTTAACTCAAAAAATGCTTCAGTAGACCCATTTAATACAGAAGTAGAATTATAAAGATTCCCAGAGTAGATCAGTTATTATTTACATAGTATGCTGCCTCCAGAGTGTTTCTGACATTGTTGGTAAGAGCCATTATCTATCTAGTTTACAGAGGGAAAAAAACTAATGTGGAGAAAAGTTAAGTAACATTCCTAAATAAATGGAAAAACCAGGAAATAAAGTGTTTAATATAACATGTATCAGAATATTACTACTTTATGAAAAAAAATCAAGTATACATACTCTTTCAACATTTCTAGTGGAATGGATATAAGAATTTCCAAATAAGGGAAATAACTAACACCGAAAGAACGTCTCAATCCTTCACAATCCACCAGCAGGAATAAAGACAACTCCAGCAACACTCTTGAGTTGGTAACACTGAAATGCCACAGTATTTTCGACAAGGAGACTTTGTAAAGTACATATAGTACTAATCAAACATATAAAAAAAGAAACTTGAGTCCTAAAATTTAGCTAGTCAAACTAAAAATAAGCTTAGTAAAAGGTCTTACCTCTTCCAAGTTTGCCATGCACATGATGTATAACTTAGATGGGAAGGGAAAAGGGAGTGGGAATCTGTTGCTCTCACTCCTTTGATTTTGAGTAGCTAGAGAATGTCGCAGTGATCCCCTACCAATGCCAAGACAGCCGTCAGTCACCAGAACAACCTATTTGTAAAGACAGCAGGTTTGTGCATTACAGTATACATTTAGTTTCTTTCTTTAGCATTATTTATTAAATTACACATTTAAAGCAGTTCTAGTCAACAATATGTTCACTGCTAGGGAATATGAGGCAGCTTTGTGTGGTGATAGAAACATTCTACATTACACACACACACACACAGAGTACTTTTTAGTTATTCTTTGGGAATTGCATACACGTATACAATACAATGTCTTTTGGTCATATCCACCCTCTCACTCCCCTTCTTCAGCTCTGCCCTGGGCCTGTCAGCAACACATTCCCAATTTCATGCCCCTCCCCTTTAATCGCCCACTGAGTTCAAATAGTGCTGCCCTTATACACATGGCTGTGGAGCCATCCACTGGACCATGAGCTACCTACCAGTAGCCACCCCCTTGCCCCAGAGAACAATGACTCTCCCTCCTCTAGCAGCCATCAACTGCCAACAGCTCCCCAGTTAGGGATAGAGCTCAGGAGCCCCATCCTATCCATGCTGGAAATTTACTAGCTTCATTTTGTGCAGATATCCACAGCTACTGTGAGTTCATGAGTGCATTGCCCATGTTATGGCCAGAAGAGAGCACTTCACAGCACTACTCTTTCCACTGGCTCTTCCACAACATTCCCTGTACCTTGGGGAAGGGGGTTGGAAACATTTTATATCTTAACTGAAGTAATGTTTACACAGGTGTACAGAAGCATTGGTGAAAAGTCAGAGACCTGTGAATTTAAACGCATGCACTTTATTTCATTAATTTTTTTTAAAGCCTGTCTCTGAACTCTTAAAAAAAATAAAAGGATAAATACAATCATTCAGTTTTCACTTAATTGTACTAAAGCCAGAACTCTCTCTCTTAGGTAAGGAGTTGGTACTTGCGATGCAGTGTAGAAAAATGGTATGACACATTTCACATGTCCCTAGAAAGAACAAGCTCAAAAGTCTGAACTTTGTCACTTTATTTTAAAAGATGGCAAATTGTATTTATTCCTGGTCTACTAAAACAACTATAGTCGGATCTCTGCATTCAAGGCCAGCATGGTCTATATAGTGAGTTCCAGACCAGACCCTGTCTCAAAACAAAAACATGCAAACCCCCCACATACTTAATCTGTAATTTGAAAAAGCCAATAAAATACAATAGATGGTCCTGGGAAAACCAGTTTCTCTTCCCCACAGCTTCAGGGTGATAGTGATACCCTGGGTAGACTTCCCAAACATCCAAAGACTATTTTTTGTTCTCTTTAGCCTAATTTAGTTACTTGATAATAAAGGCCATCAATAGCTCAGGTATTAAGTAGCTGCACCAGGTGGAATACAGTGACTTCTATCTATAGCCTAACATGTTCCCCGAGTGGGATCTTATCTTTTGGGAAGAGGTGGTCAACTGACTATAAGGCAATTTTCTCTTCTAGGAAACAACAACTGCTATATAGTGATTTACTTCTGATACTAGCTTTTACAGATGCTAGTTTTTTTTTTTAAAAAAACTGTGTATGCATGATGTGTGTATTGGGGTACACTTGTTACAGTACACATGTGGAAGTCAGAGGGCAACTTTGTGGAGTTGATTTTCTCTTTACATCTTTGTATGGGTTCCATGGATTGAACTCAGGTTGCCAGCCTGTACACAAGTACCTTTACCCACTGAGCCATCTTCCTAGCCACAGATGCTGGTTTTTGTTGGTTGGTTAACAATGTTAACAAAATTCCACATTTACTAGATAGGTTACAGGCTCCAGGGGCAAATCTACTACTAACAGTCTACCAAATCAACATGGTATTAAAATGATTCCTAATGACTTATTGCTGTGCCTGTAGACTAGTGTATCTCTTAATCCTCATAAGAGAAGCTTCTTCTTGCAGTAGAATGCAATTATTAGAGATCCCCAACTTGTCAATGTGCAGAGATCAATAGATGTTGGAGTTCTCAGCTTGAAAAAGGACATCTATGTCATACCCCTCTCCTCAAGGATCAGGGATCATGGTGGATGAACAGGTAAAAAGACTGTAAGAGCAGATGGTAGTAGATGACTACTAGGAAACAGTGCTTTCCAGACAGCAGGGCAGCTGCACATATAAACTAACAGCAGTTCCAGCAGTATTCACAAGACCTACTCAAGCTCAAGCCAAGCAAAATCCCAGCATGGGAAAGGGAGGTAGGCATGAGGTTCTGTCCCTAACTGAGAGCTATTGGCATTTGGTAGGTGCTGGGACAAGAAGAGTCAGTTTTCTTTAAGATCCCTTTCTTGACCACAATCCAGGTCAGGTTCCACAACCAAGATTACTGGACAACACATACTGACTCAATATAGAACAAAAAAGGACATGAAGTTGGGTGGGTGGATGGGAGGGAGTGGATCTGGTAGGAGCTGGGGTATGGGAAATATGATCAAAATACATTGTATCAAGTTCTAAAAAAATAAAAGTATTTAAAAAAAGAAAAATTGCACATTTAAATAAATTTGATAATAACTGGTTATAAAAACAGTCACTAATAACCAACACTTTTCATACAGTGTTTTGGATCTAATTCACTTAGCAAGTCTAAGTGGATTTAGGCCCTCTGGGCATAGTTCATTTCAAATTCAGATTTTTTTTTTTTCTTTTCTTTTAAAACAAAAGGCAGATGTCTGCAAGGTGCACAGGTCTGCTTCTTAAGATCCATTCTGAGTTACTCCCCTGGACCTCAGAAGAGGAGCAAATGAAACGGTTCTACTTGCTGAGTAGTAGAAGATACTGACAATAAAACTTCATTTATTCAGTTTGTTATTAGGAAATCAGATTTCATTTGCATGAATTTATCAAAGTAAATAATGCCTATGAAGGTACTGATTTTTTTTTCTGAAAAAGAATTAATCAAAAAGCATTTTATAGGGGCTCGAGAGAAGGCTCAGCAGTTACAAGTGCTTGCTGCTCTTTCAGAGGGCCTGAGTTGTGTTTCTACCACACACATTGAGCCTGAAATTCTAGCTCCAGGACATCCAATTCTCTCTTCTGGCTTCCACTGGCACCTGAATGCATGTGAGCATACCCACATATGCACACACATATAAAAATAATTTTTTAATTTATTTGTATTTTATGTGTATGAGTATTTTGCCTGCATGTAAGTGCACCTGTGTGTGCAATGCCTGCAGAAGTCAGAAGAGAGTCTCAGATCTCTTGGAACTAGAGCTACAGACAGTTGTTAGCCACCATGTGGGTGCTGGAAACTGAACCTAGATCTGCAAGAGCAGCCAGTGCTCTTATCCACTGATCCATCTCTCCAGCCCCCAAAAAATTTTTTTTGAAAAAAACATTTTGTCTTCTTAAAGATTTTTTTTTCTTAAATATATTCTTTTTATTTTATGTGTACGAGTATATTGCCTGCATGTATGTGAGTGCACCCATGTTGTGCAATGCTGCGGAGGTCAGAAGAGGGCTTTGGATTCCCCTAGAACTGGAGTTGAGGACGGTTCATAGCTGCCATGTGGGTGCTGGGAATCGAACCCAGGTCCTCTGCAAGAGCAGTCAGTGCTCTCAACTGCTGAGCCATCTCTCCAGCCCCTTAAAGATTTATTTTTATTTTTTATGTGTATACATTAGTGCTAGAACGTATGTATTTGCATCACATGCATGCCTGGTGCCCATAGAGGAAAGAAGAGGGTACTGGATTTCCTGGAACTAGAGTTACAGGTGGCTGACTGTAGGCTGCCATGTGGGTTGGAAATAGAGCCTGGGTCCTCTGTAAGAGCAACAAGAGCTCTTAACCACTGAACCATCTCTCTAGTCCCCTTTGCTGTCATCTTTAACAAATGTTTACTAAAGTGTTTGATTTAACCATCTAGAGAAGTGCAGGGTCTTCAAGAACCAAAGAGTTCAAACAGTATGGTTTTCACAGTAATGAAAAAAATGTGTTTTTCAAAGTTGACTTTTTGAGATAGAATTTTCATGCAAAAATCCTGAGCTTTTTTAGCAAGTTCTGACCATTGCATCCAGTTATGTAAGCAGTCCCACAATCAATATAACAATCAGTTCCCCCACTTCCTATATCCTCTCCTTTACAGGCAATCTCTACTCTTCCCTCACTCCTAGGCAACCTAAGTCTTATTACTTTCTGTTGCTATTGTTTCATTATTTTTATTTTATGTGTATGAGTGTATTGCCTACATGTGTATAAGTGCACCTGAATTGTGCAATGCCTGAGAAGGTCACAAGAGGGCATTGGATCCCCTAGAACTGGAGTTACAGATGGTTGTTAGCTGCCATGTAGGTGCTAGGAATCAAACCTGGGTCCTCTGCAAAAGCTGCTTAACTGCTGAGCCATCTCTCCAGCCCCTGTAGTTTTATTTGAGACAGGGTCTCACTTGTTTGACTGGAAACTGTCATGTAGTCCAGGCTAATCTGGAATTGGCAATCCTCCAGCCATAGCCTCCCAAGCACTGGGATTATAGGTATGTACTACCATCCCTAGCTTCACAATTTTATTTTGAATTAAAAAATTAAAAAAATACCAATGATGTCACTGATACTACTGAGGATCTTTTACTTGACCCTAATAAAAAGTCATACATTGGGCTGGAGAGATGGCTCAGCACTGGCTGCTCTTGCAGAGGACCTGAGTTCGATTCCCAGCACAGCATCCACATGGCGGTTAACAACCGTCCATAACTCCAGTTCCAGGGAAACCCAACACTATTCTGACCTCCTTGAGCGTTGCACAATATGGGTATGCTTATATGGCAATACACTCCTGCATGTAAAATAAAAATAATATTTTAAAAAGTCATACATCATACACTGTGGCAAACTGTAGCCCACAGACCATTTCTAATCTTTTTTTTAATAAATAAAGTAACATAGCTATGCCCATTCATTTATTGTCTTATGGCTGCTTTCATAACAGCAGAGTTGAATAACTGTTACAAGCACCTGCAAAGCCTAAAATACAGAAAACGTTTGCCAACTTCTGGTGCAGACTATTACCTGTTAGCTATTATCTGTTTTCTCCTTTTAAATATGCTGCTACTTCTCAAAGTATCTGTTTATAGCAAACTGCCAATTATTTTCCTCTTACTACTCTGATTTGATTTGATGTTAATATGGAACCAGTGTGGATACCACATAAGGAAGAAGAGAGTCTGCTGGGCATGGTGGCACACACCTTTAATTCTAGCATTTGGGAGGCAGAGTTAGGCAGATCTCTGAGTTCAAGTCCAGCCTGGTCTACATAGTAAGTTCCAGGCCAGCTAGGGCTATAGGGAGACCCTGTCTCAAAAAGACCAAAAGAGAGAGAGAGAGAGAGATTCTAAAATAGTCATCTCCTCAATTTTAGACTCAGCTCTCTTCAGAGGTGAGATGGTTAGAAGTTTGCTGAATAAATACTTCATTGAGGTAATAAAGACTTTATTGTACTGATGTTTACAATTCTATCATCCAAAATTATAATCAGTTCTTCCAGGGAGTGCAATTCTTAAATTCCACTGTGAGCACTTTGTCTTTTATACAAACAGTACTAGCTTGCAATAAGTCTATTTACTAGGAAGATGCTTTCCTTGAGGCATAATTTTGCTGCTTTATGAGCACATTACTATGATATCGATTAGATTAGTGTAGTATGATTAGAGTGATTCAGTGACTTAAAAAAAAAAAAAAAAGATACCAAGAGTGTAAAATGGAGTTTGTAGACATGATAATGCATGTTGGGTCAGAGCTGAAGAAACATCAAAGCACTCAGGGGCTAATGCTTTAAACCTAGGGCAATGAAAAAAGAATTGATCGCTGGGCGTGGTGGCGCATGCCTTTAATGCCAGCACTTGGAAGGCAGAGACAGGCGGATCTTTGTGAGTTAAGGCCAGCCTGGTCTACATAGTGAGTTCCAGGACAGCTGGGGCTACAGGGAGACCGATTCAAAAAGTCCAAAAAAAAAAAAATATATAAAAGAATTGATCATGCCAGGAGTGATGGCTCACGCCTGGGATTAGGAGATCTCTGTGAGAGCCACAGGAGCCTGGTCTACACAAAGAGTTCTAGGTCAGCTGGAGTTACAGAGACACTGTCTCAGAAGGGGGCGAAAAAAAAAGGAAAGAAAGAATCAATCATTACCTGGCAGGGAATTGTACCACCCCATTCTTGCTGAACAATATTGCAAACACCAACTAATGCAGACTCCAAGCAGGTTTTGTCATAATCATCCATGTTACTCAGTGCTTCCTTATTGAATGAGAAATATAAGAACTCATTATTCTTCACTTGTTATTAGATAACAACACAAACTGTTCAAAGTATAAACTATAAACGTTAGAGGACACTGAGCTTCTTAGACCCACCCCTAAAACATAGGTTCTTAAATAAAGACTGTAAGATTTTTTTCAACCACAAAGGATAATTAAATTACTATCCTTTTATTGCATCTTCTTATTGGGTGAGAGTAGACAGTCTCCTATGTCTATCTTTCTAAGTTGACCTTGAAGGAAAATATTAAGTTAAAATACATCACGAAAATGACAAACATTATCCATATCCTAAAGACCATTCCAGGAACTTTATATGCATTTAATTACCACATCATTATTTCTTTTTTTATTTTAAAATATTTTACTTATTATTTTTATGTGTGTGTATTGCCTGAGTGTAGGTAAGTGCACCCATGTCGTGCAATGCCCATGGAGGACAGACGAGGCTGTTGGATCCCCTGGAACTTGAGTTACTGACAGTTATTAGCTGTCATGTGGGTGTTGGGATTCGAACCCTGGTCTTCTGCAAGAACAGCTAGTGTTCTTAACCGCTGAGCCATCTCTCTAGCCCCACATCATTATTTCTTTTAAATGAGGGCACTAAGGTACAGACCAATTAAGTAACTTTCCCAAACTAGAGGTGGCGGAACCTAGATTTGAACCCAAGCAGCCTGACTTCAGGGTTCTGTTAACCATTACTCCTCAATTCCATACAAAGCAATTCTCTAAATTTCAGAACTGCTGAGTAACTTATAAGAAAGCAAGTACCAGCTGGGCATGGTGGCAGATGCCTATAATCCCAGAACTCAATCCAGGAAGCTGAGGAAGAAGATTGAGAGTTTAAGGATAGCCTGAATCAATGATTCTGTCTCAAAACCCCCTAAAGAGATCTTAGGGAAAAAAAAGGTTTTGAGTCTCTTAAAAAATTTGAGATAGGGGCTGGAGAGATGGCTCAGCAGTTAAGAACACTGGCTATTCTTGCATAATACCTGGGTTCGAATCCCAGCACCCACATGACAGCTAATAACTGTCAGTAACTCCAGTTCCAGGGGATCCGACAGCCTTTTCTGTCCTCCGTGGGTATTGCACGACATGGGTATACTTACCTACATGCAGGCAATACATATACATAAAAATAATAAAATATAAAATTTTTTTTTGAGATAATAGGGGCTGGAGAGATGGTTCAGTGGTTAAGAACACTGACTGTTCTTGCAGAAGACCCAGGTTTGAATCCCAGTACCCATATGGCAGCTAAAAACTGTCCTTAACTCCAGTTTCAGGAGATCTGACAGCCTCTTCTGTCCTCTGCAGGCACTGTATGACATGGGTGCACTAACCTACATGCAGGCAATATATGCATACACATAAAATAAAAATAAAATAAAATTTTAAAAAGTGAAATAATAAAAGTAACATCTTAATAAAATGTATTACATATATTTTTAAAATTTCAAGCTATATTGATCCTAGAATCATTAAACTGTTCAGTTCAATTCCACAAATACTTATTAACTGCTCACTGTGGGCATGGTACTATGCTAAGTAAGCATTGCATGTCTAAAAGTAAATTCTTTGGCATTACCACAGCAAAGCCTTTGGAAGAGAATACCTACTGGTCAAAGTTTAAGTAGTAGATCCTAGAATATGCAAATCAAAGCTATTTGCCAGAGAGTAAATAAGATTTTGAATTATTTTATAATAATGTGGGGTTTTTTTTGTTTTTGAGACAGGCTTTCACTATGTAGACCCACAGAACTTACTATATAGATCATCCCAGGCTGGTCTTGATTTCACAGCTATACGTTTGCCTCTACCTCCTGAGTACTGGGATAAAAGGTGTGTCACCACACAGCTTTAATAATGTTTTTAAAAATAAGGGTATGCGGGGAGCTGGAGAGATGGCTCAGTGGTTAAGAGCACTGACTGCTTTTGTAGAGGACCTGGGTTTGATTCCAGCACCCACATGGTGGCTAACAACTGTCTGTAATTCCAGTTCTAGGGGATCTGACACCCTCTTCTGACCTCTGAATAGGCACTGCACAACTTCTAAAACCACATAGGAAATTATTTCAAGAACAAAATCTGGGAGCTGGAGAGCTGGCTCAGCAGTTAAGAACACTTGCTGCTCTTTCAGAGGACCTGGGTTTGATTCTCAGCACCCACATGGCAGCTAACAACCATCCGTAACTCCAGTTCCAGGGGCTTCAACGGCCTCCACAGGCTTTGCATGATATGAATGTACTTAGTTACATGCAGGCAAAACACTCCTAAATTTTTTTTTTTGAAAAAAAGGATGGTAGCCAGGCATGGTAGTGCATGCCTATAGTCCCAGCACTTGAGAGACAGAGGCAGGTGGATCTCTGTGAGTTCAATGTCAGCCTGGTCTACTTTGTGAGCTCCAGGCCAGCTGGGACTACCAGGAGACCTTGTCTCAAAAAGACCAAAAACAATGTTTTTAAAAAACTTTATTTATTTTTATGTGCATGAGTGTTTTGCCTGAATGTATATAAGTGCACCCATGTGTGCCATGCCTGCAGAGGCCAGAAGAGGGTGCTAGATCCCCTGAAAATGTAGTTATAGATGATTGTCTGCCACTATGTATAGATGCTGGAAACCAAACCTGGATCCTCTGTGAAGAGCAGCCAGTGCTCTTAACTGCTGAGCCATCTCTCCAGCCCCTCAGTTTTTTAAGGGAAGGTAGAAAGAAATAAAGTGTTAAACATCAAGATGTTGAACTTTGGCCAGGCATGGTGGTGCACGCCTTTGATCCCAGCACTTGGGAGGCAGAGGCAGGTGAATCCCTGTGAGTTCGAGGCCAGCCTGGTTTACATAGTGAGTTCCAGGCTAGCTGGGGCTACAAAAACAACACACACACACACACACACACACACACACACACACACACACCAGCTTCTGGGCCGTGATGATTAGTAACTTTGGGTGAATAACATCTCACCTTTCCAGATCGTTCCAGAAACATCAAGAAAATAAAGCAACTCTCATCTCATAACTTTACCAAAGCAACACATAGATCTTGAGAATTTTGTTTTACAGTTACACTTATTATATACCTACACAGTTATTAAACAATCTGAGTTCTAAAATCAATACTATATCATAATATTATTTTCTTTCCAATAATGTTCCAATAAGGTATATATCAAAATACATATACAATAATTTATTCCTGTCAGTATCTACCTGTAGGGTGTTATAATCTCTTGTGAAAGGGACCATCAGCTCCCAAAGTGATGAAAAAACCACGAGTGCTGTAAATTCAAGCTTGTAGTTTGTGGCCATGTGCTCAAACAGCATTGTCAAGCCGTGGGCTGCCAGGTGCTTCCGCTGGTATTCCTCAGACCCCTCGACAGACACAGGTCGGGTCATGGAAAGGGATACATCCATTACCACCACCGTGGGCATGATGGAAACAATTCAGGCTCCCACTCAGAAGGTCAACAGGCAGTTACAAATAGAGAAACACTATGGAAAGGAAACAAGATCTTATATCCTGGGAAGGAAAAAAATACTTCTTTTCACCACAATTTTAACCAATATCCTGGAAATATGTAGAGGTAAGCCCCAGAAAATTAAGGGAGAAAGCAAGAAGCCTAGCTCACTGTGAGGATCCCTCCTAGAACCACCCATATATTAATGGTGCACCCATCAATGCATTAAAATCAGGTAGTCCTTGACTACCACACTTTCCATTTTTACATAACTGAATAAACACTCCTACATTACCTCTCTAATAGTTTACTGAAGAATCTTTCTAATTGTCACACAGTATAGATTATCTGACAACTGACCATTCTTTTTACTAGTATCTTAATACAGCACTATTAGTGCAAGTCTCTACTTTGTGGCTTAGTAGCCTTGTTTCATTAAAGCAAATGCAAAATATAAAAATGGGGAGGCTGGAGAGATGGCTCAGTGGGTGAGAGCACTGACTGCTCTTGCAGAGGACCGGGGTTCGATTCCCAGCACCCACATGGCTGCTACTAACCATCCTTAACTCTAGTTCCAGGGGATCCAATGCCCTAGCATTGCACAACATGGGAGCACTCGCATGCAGGCAATACACTTATACACATAAAATAAAAAAGTAAAATAAAATATTTTAAAAGTATTTAAAAATGGAAAGGCTGAAAAAAATTGTAATACAAATGAAACATTTACAATTATTAATAAGCATGACAACAGAACTGTGAGTCTCCATAAGCTATAAATAAATGATACAAGTTTGAGAAATAGTTACAGATATAGCATGAGTAACTAAAAAAAGCAGGTCACAGGATTTTTTATATATATACATATATATATACACACACACACTGTATACTTATATATACATTATGAGTATATACTACTTATAAATTCATAAAGATCACACTGTAAGTCAGGCATGGTGGTGTATGATGACTATAATCTTGGCACTTGGGAGGTAGAGGCTGAAGGATCAGAAGTTCGAGGTCAATCTTGGCTATACAATGAATTTGAGGCCTAGCTGGGGTATTTAAGATCATGTCTCAAGGGGAGGGCGGGAAGGCTGCATAAAGAGAACAGTACCAAGTTGATATACTTGAGCTCATGTGTTTATGAGGTGCTGCAGAACAAACTTAGGGCTTTGTGCATGCTACGCAAGCATTCTAATAACTGACCTACATCCTCAGCCTGAGGTCTTTATTATTAATTTTTTAGAGTATAAAATAATGGGTTTCATGATGATATTTTATACATACATACAAATCATATCTGCTCACATTCTTAACTCCACTAGTTCCTCTTCCACATCTCTAACTAGTCTCCAAACAGGCCTCCTTCTATTTATGCCGGCTTTTAAATTTCCTCTCTGGACCTCAGCTGTGTTGTTCAAGAAGGAAGGTTCAAGTACATTACATTAGACTATAAGCTCTCTAAGGGCAAAGATCATCCCAGATTTTGCCCATCAATGCTTCCTTAGAACTACAATGACTGGTGCTCAACAAATATTTGATCACGACTAATAAACTACCCCTAGTCACTACATACAGCAAATTTTTTTTTTTTTTTTGTCTTTTTGAGACAGGATCTCACTGTAGCCCCAGCTGTCCTGGAACTCACTATGTAGACCAGGCTGGCCTTGAACTCACAAAGATCCACCTGCCTCTGCCTCCTGAGTGCTGGTTCTAAAGGCATGTGCCACCATGCCCGGCAGCATTAATTCTTTAGTAAGAAACACCATATATATATAATGTTTGGTGGTTTTTTTTTTTGGTCTTTTTGAGATAGGGTCTCCCTGTAGCCCCAGCTGGCCTGGCATTTTCTATGTAGACCAGGCTGGCCTAGAACTCACAGAGATCTGTCTGCTTCTGCCTCCCAAGTGCTGGGATTAAAGGCCTGCACCACTACATAAGGCCAAAACATTATAAATTTTAACTATGACCACCAGAAACACATTTCCTTCTTATTCAAGCAGAGACACCAGGGATCCCTACACTTTTGCTTGGGTATAGTTTATCCAGCTCTGTGGTAGTACCATTTATGCATGGAGTCCTTACACTTTTCAAAAAGTTGGAGATCGCAGAGAGTACTGCCCTTATCTCTTAGAAAAGGAAACAGCTTACTTAGATCAGGTATGAACAAGCACTTCCAGTCCATGAAATCTGCTGTTAACACTGCAGTGTGTGACCACAGCTGTCAGTCTTGCTTTCTCTGAAGACACCTGCAGAACTGGTTCTTTCTCCTGACTGATGCATTTGTGTCCAGTCCCAAGTGTACTTTCTCAACTGTGGCAAAGTTGTGACAATCCAGTTTAGTACTCAGGTTTTAAGCACAGGGATAAAAGAACTGAACATTCATGTAGGACGGTTCACTCAAGCAGTCTAGGCCTGATTAAAAACAAAACCTCAGCCTACTAGTCTAGCAATTTTGAGAGAACACTGTGTATTTTTTCACTTGGATTGACTCTGTTTCCCCATGCAACCCCACCATCACCACACCTTTCCAGTATGTACCATTTTACAAACAATGCTTCAGGTAACTTAGGGTCTTCTTACTAACAATCTTCTCCTAAGAAACAACTTGGCCACCTGATTGCTCTAAAAGCCAAGCCTCCATTACCTACATTTATATTTCTTTCCTGAAGGTGATAATTAGCTCGTTCATAGCAATGTGAGCCCCAGGAGTTGCCCTCTCAAAGAGTAATTCCACTTTAGTTTCTAGGTCCCCACATAACCGGGCTCTCCTGTCGTCCTGACTTGCCCTAGTAAGTCCCTCTTGAGTTCAGATATTATATCTAAACGATTAGCCTGGAAATGCAGAATTTCTACAGTTGGATTGCAACTGGAGGATATACGCTCACCTTTAAAATGAGTTAAACACATGTGAGATATGTAAGTCTCTAGAAGAGGGGACACAGGAGGCCTGGCCTGGGGTAAAAATCGTGCTGAGACCGGGTCAGAGGGAGGGCAGGCCGAGAGCAGGTCCCGGAGACCTCCAGGAACCCGGCCGCCCCTCAAACTCCAGCGAAGGCCCGCTGCCGCCCTGTGCTGCTCTTTCCCGCAATCCTTCACGAAACGCAGACCCCAGCCCGAGGCCTCCCCCACTCACCCGGGCCCCTCGCCAGCCGCGGTCCGTTCTCTTAAACTTTCCGCCCGCGCGCCACAGCCGGAACTAGAGGACCGCGCGACGCCAGGGAACCGGAGGCGCGCGGTGAGCGCCGGCTGGGCGGGGCTTCCAGGACTGCCGAGAGGCGTGGCGGGAAGCTAGGGTGCCTGCACTACCTGGATCTGGCCTTTTCCGCCTTGTCTAGCCCCCTCCATTGGCCTCTGGGCCCCCTTCCCACTGACCTGTACGCCTCTCCTGGCTTGATGACTCGACTCCTTCACCTTTCTCTCACTGCTACAGATCTTCAGGCTTATCTTCATATCCTTGGAACCCGTAGGCAGAATCCTCTTCCTACTCATTTAAAACTGTAATTCCTGCCAAGACGTGCTCATACTATAAGCGGACCAGAGCCTAATTTGCATTAAGAGATCTTGCCCCCCGCCCCACAAGAGCTTACCCTGTGTTTGAGGGACGCAGAGGCTTGGTTCAGTTCTCACTTCTCAGGCTAACATGCGCTGCCTTGTGTCTTCCCACCTAGTATTTTCCCAGTGCAGTTTATGAGTAAGGTCCTTGTGTGGTGAACCCTGTAGGCTGCAAGGGCCGAGATAATGCCAGTTAGAGGTAGGCCTGAATGGATGTCAGCAGGCCTCTGGGTAGTTGTGGTTCAAAGAGCAAGGTTCTACCAGTTACAAGTGGGAACATAGTTCCCTAGAAGGCCTTGGGCACTTGACTTTCTTTTAGCTGGTGGGTTGCAACTGGAACACGGAAGGAAAATGATTGGAACTGACTTGCCACAACTTGTTCTGTGGGAGAATGTGGGTCCAGTTGCTTGAGTTCTTCCCATTTCCTCTTTATATCAGAAGTGACAGAGAAAGACACAGCCATGTTCTGGAAATATTTTCACCAACATCAAGACTCAGGGCCTGCAGATGACCTTATTTGCTTCAGAATGATTTTTCTCAGCATGGCTGGTCTCAACCTCTCAAAGACCTTGTTATGTATGAGCAGACACAGGCTCTAGGTGAGTAAGCCTGGTTAGTTAACCAGCATTTTTAATCTCTCCTTGCTGGGAGGGATCTGGCCAAGAATGTACAGGCAGAGGAGTTGTCTAGTTACTTCTCATGGTGACTCAGTCATAGGGTTACTGTTTTGGTGGTTCCAGTTCAAAACCATGGTCTGATCATTACCTTAAAGATTAAATTTTAGTCCCTAACATTTAAATTTATTAGTTTGCTCATTACTAATGATCTGATGGATAATCAGATCTTTGTTGGCCTAGTTCTTCTAAATAATTGGCTTTTCAGAGACTTGGAAAGCAAAATATCAATTTATTAAAATTGATGATAAAAAACAAAACTATAAAGAGGAGATTGTATAATTCATGGCAACCATTAAATGCTTTGATTTTTTTTTCCCCTCTGAGTGGAGCCCAATTAAAAATCAGAAGGTTGTTCAGTGAATATAAATTCCAAGAACATCGATTCAAAGGGTTAGAGCTTCTTAAAGCAGATGCCTGTCAAGACATAGCTGGCTGGTAAATCCCTTTTTTTTCCTACCCAAGAGATCCCCAGAATTTGCACGTTTCCACAGTTACATTAAAGGAAATCAATAAATAGCTCTCACCTCCTTTATTTTTTCCTGTCTTGAAACAATGGACTGCTGTCACACAGGCTTTGCAAGGTAGGGTGGTTTGGTCATAGTCTGGCAAAGTAAAGGTTAGTGACAGAAATGCCAAGCCCCTTTGAGGGATTGGGTTCAGGGCTTCACAGGGGATTCCAGAGATCCAGTTTCCCTGAAGCATTTGTTGAAAATGCAAGTCTTTATCCTGTGGGCCAAACTTGAGTTTCACAGTTTGGTTGCTAAGTTCCCAAGACGTTTTTTTTTTTCCATCTACAGAGATGAAGGGTTAGTAGTACATGCAGAAAAAGTGGAAGGAGAGGGGGGAAGCAGTGGGTTCATTTCCCCTCTCCATTCTCTCCCCCTCACACATTAATGCTTGCCATTATCTTTCATCTTTCTTCCCACTCCCTCCATCTGGACCCTACCTTCTTTTGTCATACGTCCAAACTCCATGCTAGCCTCTTCTACCCTACCACTTTTTCTTCATTCCTCTATTTTCACTAAAGTAGAAGTCCTGTGAAATTTTATATATAACCTTTCTCTTTCCGAAAAGGAAGATTTATTTCAGAAATTTTCAGGAGATTGCAATATAGTTCAATAGGTAGAGTGCTTGCTTAGTATGTACAAAGTCCTGGGCTCAATCCAAAGCCCTGCACAAACTAGGCCTGATGGTGCACCCTTTAATCCCAGTACTCAGGAGGTAAGGCAAGAGTATCAGAAGTTCAAGGTCATCCTTAGCTTTAATGGAGTTCCAGGCCACCCTGGTCTGCCTGAAACCCCATCTAAAAAACTAAAAAGATAAGAAAATTTTTTAATTCAAATGTATGAAGATGGCAGAATAGCAAATACCTGAACTCTTCACATAGTTTCTCCTGTCAACTCAGTCATTAACCTCATTTCATTTTTATCTCTACCTTCTACTTCCCAATATATTATTTTGGTAGAGATCCCAGAGAGCATAACATGTTGTCCACAAACCCTTTGGTATGTATCTCTAAAAAAATAAAAGAATTTTTTTTCTTCTTTCATGTGGTGTGTGTGGTGTGCACGTGTGTGTATGCATGCATATGTGGGCAAATTTGTGTCCTGTATATTTTGGGGCCTGTGTTTAATGTTGGGAATCTTCCTCAAAACACTCTCCCACTTATTCTTTTTGAGGCATGCTCTTTCAATTAAACCCAGAGCTTACTGATTCAGCTAGCCTCTCTAGCCAGCTTGCTAAGGGAATCTCCTGTCTCTGCCTTCTGAGGCTGGAATTACAGATGAGCCACTTGCCTACCTGGCATATATGTGGGTTCTGGGGATCCAAGCTCTGTCCTTCTTGTTTGGAGTTTCCCTTCCTTGCACTGCAAGCACTTTGACCACTGAACCATCTCCCCAGTCACCAAATAAGAACATTAAAAAATATTTTACTTATTATTTTTATTTTATGTGTATGACTATATTGCCTGTATGTGTGTAAGTGCACCCATGTCGTGCAATGCCTGTGGAGGTCAGAAGAAGGTGGCAAATCCCCTGGAACTGGAGCTACAGATGGTTGTTAACCACCATGTGGGTACTGGGAATCAAACCCAGGTCCTCTGCAAGAGCAGTCGGTGCTTTTAACCGCTGAGCCATCTCTCCAGCCCCCCCCCCCCAAGGACATTTTTCAAAAGCACAATTAGGGACTGGAGAGATGTCTTAGTGGTTAAGAGCACTGACTGCTCTTGCAGAGGACCTGGATTCAGTTCCCAGCACCCATATAGTGGTTAACTGTAACTCTAGTTCCAGGGGACCCAACACCTTCTTCTGGCCTCTGGGGGCATTGCCCGGCATAGGTGTACTTATATGCAATCACAATACTCATACCCCAAAATAAAAATAAATCAAAAAATATTTTTAGAAAGCACAATTATATTACCATTATCAAATTTAATGTAATTAAGTCATTATATCTTCAAGTCAGCTTTTAAATATTCAGTTATCTCGTGAATTTCACTTAAAATTTGTTTTTAATTTTTTTTATGTGTATGAGCATTTGCCTGCTTGTATGTAAGTGCACCTGTGTTGTGCAATACCCACAGAGGCCAGAAGTGGGCATGAATCTCCTGGATCTAGAGTTATGGATGGTTGTTAACCACCATATAGGTATTGGGAACTGAACCTGGGTCCTTTGCAAGATCAGCCAGTGCTCTTAACTGCTGAGTCATCTCTCCATCACCTGACTTTCCCTTTTGTACACCTTGGTTTTTTTAATCATGATCTGAGTAATATCCAAACATTGACGTCTTTGTGTGTGTGCACGCACCTGTGTGTATAAGACAGAGGTTGACATAGGATGTCTTCCTCAGTTGCTTTCTTTCCCTTGAGACAGTCTCTCTCTGAATCTGGAGTTCGCCAATTGATCAGACTGGCTGACCAATGAGCTCCAGGGATTTGTCTTTCTAGCTCTGGGGTCACAGACTTGTTTTGCCACTTTGGCCTTTTATGTAGGTGCTGGGGATCCAAACTCAGGTCCTCATGCTTGTACAGCAAGTACTTTACTGACTAAACCATCTCTTCAGCCCTCAAACACTGAAATCATTGCTATGTCTCTGAAGACTCTAACTGTAGGTTTCTCGCGTGTTACTTTTCCCTCGCAGTGTTTGACGAAGTTGTGATCCCTTTCTTTTTAATTGCTCTCAATCCTCTTTCAGTCTTTTCCAGAGCATCTGAGAAAGCAACAAAGCTGCTCTCTATTCTAAAAGACTCACTGAACAAAGAAATGCTTTTATACATTTTCAATTCCAATGAACTTTGCAAATAGGAGCTTGCGTATCTGCCACTGGATTCCCCTAGCATGTGACACTAGATATGGGTAGGAGACAGGGAGGAAGAGAGGCCATTGGGGAAAAAAAGGTCAAAGGGGAAAGCAGAGAAAATTAGTGGATATGATATTTCTGTAAGAAAAAGAACTGAGCTGCTTTCTTCAGATCAGCCTCTTCTTTGAAAAGTACCATAGTCCAGATCTTTAAAGGCCCTTATGGTCTGGGCTCCTACCCATCTTGCCAATCTCATGACTTACCCTTTTGAAACCTTGGCAGCACCGTTCAAAGAAAACGTAGACAAAGCAAAATAAACAAAATGATTTAAAAACTGTTATTATTTTGATACAGGATCTTACTATGTAGCCCTGATTGGCCTGGAACTCACTATGTAGACCACGCTAGCCTTCACCTCATAGAGATCTACCTGCCTCTACCTCCAGAGTGCTGGGATGATAGGTGTAAACTACCATGCCTGGCCCTTCTTGTTAAAGTAATTTATGCCTACACGGAAACATTTAAAGTTTTAAAATAAAATGAAAACAAGCATTTCTTTTCATAGAAATAACTGTATGTGTCTCCCTGCTTCAAATATCATTCAGCCACTGGTGTGGAGAGATGAGGTACCAGGCATCTATTGGTTTCTTCATTCTTCATCTACATCTATTCTTTTTTAAAAAAATGTTTTATTTATTTTTATGTTTATGAATGTATTGTCTGCATGTATGTAAGTGCACCCGTGTCGCGCAATGCCCGTGGAGGTCAGAAGAGGATGTCAGATCCCCTGGAACTGGAGTTACTGACAGTTATTACTGTCACATGGGTTCTGGGATTCGAAACCTGGTCCTCTGCAAGAACAGTCAGTGCTCTTAATTGTTGAGTCATCTTTCCAGCTCCATCTACATCTATTCTTACATAATCTTTGCAAAATTGTCTTTACATGTGTATGTGTGTTTACACATTGGTATACAAATGTATACTATAAATAAGGCTATCTAACTAGACTCCATACCATTGAATATCCTGTTCTGCACTTTACAAAGTATTATTGACTGATTAATATATCAGGCACATGCTTCATTCCTTTGAACTGCTGTATATAACTGACTATTGGAAAGCTGTGATACCATTTTTATAACCAGCTTTTTTTAGATTTTAATTGTTGTGAACCAGTGAGATGGCTCATTAGGTAAAGGCCCTTGCCACTAAGCCTGATGACCTCAGTTCAATCCCTAGGACTCACATTGTGAAAGGAGAGAAGAGACTCCCACAGTTGTCCTCTGGCTTCTACACATGTGCTGTGGTACTCAGGTGCCCACAACCACACACACACACACATACACACACACACACAAATAAATAAATATAAAAAAATTTTTAAAGGATTTTAATATTTACTTATTTTGATTTTTTTGAGACAGGGCTCACTATGTAGCCATGGCTGGCCTGGAACTCACTATGTAGACCAGACTGGCTTGGACCTCACAGGGATCTGCCTACCTCTGCCTCCCAGGTACTGAGATTATAGGCATGTGCCACCTATAATCTGGCCTGTTTGCCTGATTTTCAGTTATGTATGTATGTATCTGTGTGTGGGTATATGCATGCAGATACCTGCAGTGTCCAGAGGCATCAGATCCCCCTGGAGCAGGTGTTACTGGTGGTTGTTAGCCATCCTACATGGGTGCTTAGAACTGAACTCAGGTCCTCTGCATCTGTAACAGCCATCTCTCCTGCCCCACTTTTAATCCCATATACAACATAAAATTAAAAAAATAGCCAAAAGGCTAGAGACTGTGATGTTATACAGTGTCTGACTGATTAATGCGCTTTTCCGTGGATTCTCTTGTTATAACTTACAGCAATCTCATGAGGAATCTTGTCTTTCCTGGTCTTATAAATGAGGACCCAAGGATGAGAGGTCTTAGGAGACTTGCTCCTGGTCAGACTTGCTTCTTTATTAGCTGTTACAGAGTACTGGCCTGCAGATTTTCAGCTTCTTAATACTTTTTAAGTGGTTTGACATTGGAATGCCTGTCAGTGGGTCATTTGTTCTCTGTGCAGCCATAGCCCTTGGCAATCTTCACCAATGCTGACCAGAGCAGCTGTAACTCATTTTTATTTGCCCAGGTCCTAAAGGCATTTGAAATAGCAACCCCTGCCAAATCTTGTCCATTCTTCACCTTGCAGTTGTACAGTTGGTATCAATTCCTGATGCAGGCCCAGAAATGAACGATCCTTGTACTAGTCTTCCATGCCAGATGCCCTCCTCTGTTCTAGTAAAAGGTAGAAAAGGCCTTGAACTTTGAAGGTCAAGGAAAAGCCTTCTGCTGTCCTGCCAAGCCTAGAAGTCCTAGGTTCTCCTACCCACAGTGTTATTGTGAAGGTCAGAGCCAGAGTGCCCTTACCTGTCCTGTTACCTGTTCTAGAGGAGAGTATAAAATGAGGTAGGTGAGTAAAACAAGGCAGGTGAATTTCCCCTCCTCAGAGGGGCTGGCTTCCCTGTAGCCATTTGTTTTCTAAAAGGCCATGAGCCCTTTTGAGTAAGCATTTCCCTACCTAGGTCAGGCTCACAGGGCCCAATCTCAGCATCTCCCTTCCTAGGATGTACTTTTTGTTTTCTTTTTTTCTGAGATAGGGTCTCATTATATAAACCAGGTTGGCCTTCAACTCACTGTGTAACCCAGGCTGACTTCAAATTCCTGGTCCTCCTGCCTTCACCTTTTAAGTGCTGGAATTGCAGGCATGCACCTGTCTGGCTGATACTTTTTTTTTTCCCTATCTGAAAGTAAATATGTTGAGTGGCAGATACCGCTTTGAGCTCTGGGGATTCAGCAGTAGGTAAGACAGGTAAGGACCTGTCATCTTGGAGCTTACCTGCTATTAAGAAATCTCTTGGAGCGCATCTGCTATTAAGAGAGGCAGGCATTAATCAGGTAACAATGGAATGTGTAGAGCTCTGCTGCCCTTCTGACACATATCTAAGATCCCTAGCAGCAGGGAGAGCCTATGATTGCTACAAGCAGAATCATAATAACAGCAGTACCAGGCACTGTTAATATGCTTTACATATTAATTTGCTTAATCCTCATAACAACCCTATCAAGTAGCTAGTGTTATTACCATTCTCATTGTATAAAACTGGCGGTTTAGTTATAGCCCTGCCCTGAGAAGTCAGTACAAATTCTCAGGACTAGTGAACCTGATGCTTGTACTCTTAAGTGAACAGTAGAGTTTTCTACAGCCTATTGACTTTCAAGTGCTGCAACTGTGTAAGACTAAAACAGAAGAAACTGAGCTCACCTCTATCAAGTAAGATATAGGTTAGACACTAGGAAGAACTTGTTGGTAACAATGATAGGATATGAGAGAAAGGAATCACTTATCTGGGAAATTTCTTCCCTCCTGAATTTTCCATATTGTGTAAATAACACTTTAAAATAGAGGAATGCGTCCAGGAAAGCAAAAAACACTTCATGACTTGTATTCCTTTCCCCATCTTGGTAGGTCAGATGGAGAGTTGTAGAAAGTTAGGAACTGGATTTGGTTCTGCCAGTGGCAGTGTAGAGGTAAAACTGAGTGACTGTCAGGTCACCTCCCTCCCCAGGCATCAACATCCAGTGTGACTCAGGACTGGGAGATCTGTCTAGCTGTGGCATCCCTGCTGAGTTCAGCAGGGAAGCAGGTTACCCTGTCACTATTCCAGGCTACTCTGGGTGATGTGGGGCAGGGGTGAAGCTGGGAGGGATTACCTGCTATTTTAGATTAAAGCAGCTGCCATCCATATACCGTGCAGAAAACAGGGAAGGGAGGAACAGAAGGGCAATGAACTGTAGGTAGAGTGAGCTGAATAAGTGAAATGGCTGTCAGGTGTGAGCCCTTCACTGCCTTTCCCTCTCCCACTGTGATCAGCTCTAAGTTGTGGGCTAGAGGTTCAGAAGTCTCATGAAACCAACTTCTTGGGTGCCTTAGGATGGCCTAGCCTGCTCTCCTAAGGATTTTTTTTTTTGACCTAAGAAAATATATTCTATGTGTGAAATGCTTTAAAGTTTGCAAAGTATTTTTCTCCCTCAATTTCCATTTTGATTTTCACATCCATCTTACATATAGGTAGGACAGTGTTATCATCTCCACATTTACACTTAAATTATGTTTAGAATCACCAGGTAGCAAGTGGGGCCTAGTGCTGACTGAGGTCCTTCCTGATCTCTTAAGCCCCTTGCACTTTCTCTTGGTTTCCTCAGAGAGCCTTCTGATTCTTTCTACATCTTTCCCTTACCTGAGCCTAGAAGCCCTGAGCAGCTCTCTCTCCTACCCATTGCTTAGAAAAATATTTGAGAAGTTCCCCTAGCTGACCCTGGGGACCCATGGTGAGTCCATTCTGTGTCCCTAGTAGAAGGTCTACCCCCTCAGGCTTGGTCTGAGGCTCTGGGACCCAGAACTTGTACAATGCCCTATAAGCTTCTTAGAGGAGGCGGGTATTAGGCAGGATTGGATATTCTTCCCCTGACTTGCCCTTCATACTCGACCCTGCCTTGAATTAAGATTCTCAGGGGAGCTGGAGGCGGGAGAATGGGGTGTTCCTCATTGTTCAGCTTCAGACCCACTCTTTGAGACCCTGGATTCTGACAAGTTTCCAGAACTTCAAAGACACAGATGTTGAGGTCTGAAGGTAAATGATATGCTTAGGCAGGACGGTTCAGCTAGGGTGCCAACTCAGCTCTCCTCCACAGGCACTGGGGAAGCAGAGAGCCCCTCCAGAGTTTCTGTAGGAGGCGCAAGTGGACTTGCTGCAAAGTGCTGAGTTCAAGGCAAGGGGCAGGGTGGCTGGGGAGAGCTATGGAAAGATTAGAGTGGTCAAGGACAAAGAAGTTCACTTATCCCTACTCTCCTTGCTAGTTCTCCATTTGCTTTTAAAGAAGGGACATTTGTATTTCTAATTAGTGTAGTATACTAGCAAGACCAGGGGATTCATGGGCTCATGCCTGGGGCCCTCTGAGTCATGCAAAATGAAGTGAGTGCACCTCTTTTCTGGACCTTAGTGTCTTTGTGCCTTACAGGGGGAGTTGTACCAGAAGAACCCTATGTATTACCAGCTCACTTCTGATACATTACAAAATTATTATCCATTGCAAATTAAATCATTTCCAGTTATTGTTGTATAATATCTGTGAACATTGAGTAGAGATTTAATAAATGTTTGCCTGGGTTGGCTCTCGGTGCCCTTTATAAAATAAGCATTCTTTGAGGTCTTTCTCCTGCACGCTTGTGTAAAACTAACTCTATTAGCACTCGATTCTGTCTAATACTTCTCATGGACTTAATGTGTATTTAGCTTCTCAGAATTCCTATAACTTAAACATTGCTATTTATATGGGCAATATTATTATGATTAAATTTAGATGTGCTGGGATGTAGCTCAGTTGGTAGAATGCTTGCCTAGCATGCATCAAAGCTCTGGGTTCGACCCCAAATACCACACAAAGTAGGCATGGTGGCACTAGCCTATAATTCCAGCACTAGGGAAATGGAGGCAGAAGGAGAGAGTCAAGGTCATCCTTGGCTACATATTGTGTTTAAGGTCAGATTGGGTTACATGAGACTCTGTCTCGAAAAAAATTACATTTAAATATTACAACATGCATGTGATAAAAAGATCAAACTAATGGAATATATAATGAAAACTCTCTTGTGACCTTTGGCCCTCAGTTCCCCTTCCCTAGATATTGTTCAAGAGCTCACCTTTGTGTACCAATACATAGATTAACATACCCACATCAATGAGGCACTAAGGTGAGCCTGCTCAGGATGGCACAGCTGCTAGGCAACAGAGCCAGAAGTCCTGGCTTTGGCTCCACTTCTCATTTTCCTTTCACCACAGCATTCTCCTAGGAAGCACCATGACACTGACTTTTAAACTTTTCCCTCTCTAGATGAGACAGTATAATAATTTTGAAAGTCCAACACGTACATGGTGTTTCACTTAATGTCCCTGGCAGTGCCACTTACTGCTTCCTCTTGCTAGCTACAGCTTAAAATCATGCCTCCCCATCTCTCCTTCTTACCCTTGAGAAGCTGAGCTCAATGGCTGGGCCTCAGCTGTGGATGACTGAGCTACCAGTATCTTAAGGCTTGGACCTTAAGTCCAAGTGCTAGTAAGAACAATTGGGAAGAATCCACAGAGCACCCCGGACCTACTCAGGAACCTGGCTGCTGGCATGCACACACAGTATGAGTGCTCTCTGTTGAAACCAGGCATTGTACCCTGGAGCAGGGGACATGGGTAGTTAGCTCCTAAAGAAGCAACAGTCTCCCACCACAAAGCCCTCAGTGTGCTATTCTTGTATCTCTGGGATTTCATGTTACATTTTTCTAGATGAGAGAGTTCTGGATCCCAGATCTCTTAGAAGTGAATAGCTTCTCTTCTTCTCTAGGTTTGTGGATACTGGCCGGGCTTCATGGAGAAGTCTTCCCTGATTACCAACTTGAATCCCACAGCAGCCTCCATCTCTCTCTGGACAAAATGAGAAGCTGACTGTAACCAGATGTAAGTGGCCATCATGGGGAAATTGATCAGGATGGGGGCACAAGAGAGGCGGTTACTCCGGCCAAAGAGGCTTCATTGGAGTCGCCTCCTCTTCCTACTGGGAATGTTGATCATCGGTTCCATCTACCAGCACCTGAGGAGACCTCGGAGCCTCCCATCGCCATTGACAGACGTCTCTCCCCAACAGCCTATTAAACTGGCCAACCAGGACCTCCCCATCAGTGAGATGATAGTGGTGAGCAGTGACCCCCCAGAAGCTAGCTCTGAAATGGAGGGTGATATGCTGGCACCCCAAGCCACAGGGGGCAGGAATGAAGCGACACCTAGCATAACAATGGATGATAACCCCAGTCCACCCAGAACAACAACCAAGATCACTCCAATACCACCAAAGAGTAGTGACAGCCCTAAAACAGCAACAATAGCAAGTTTGAAAAGAGGGAAGAAAAACACTCCACCCACACCAAACAGAGTACCAAACCACCTCATTCCAACTTCAGGCAGACAGAGAGTAAGAAGCTATACCCCAGCACTCAGGGGAGGAAGGAGGAGCTCCATCCCAACTCATGCCAGGGGAAAAGGAAGGAAGTACCCAACATCTCCAGCAGTGGCACCATCCACAGTCACAACAGGAGCAAGCCAAGTCATCACCCCCACGACGACAGGGAAAGAGAGTGAAGCTGTGGCAACCTATAGAACGTTGGTAATCAGATCTCCTAAGAGGATGGTAGGAGAAACCACCACAAATACTCTCAAAGGAATAGTTCAGAGCACCCCAACTTTCTTTACACATGAAGTAGAAACAAACTTTTTGACTTCTCTGGGTTTGGTGGAAATGAACACCCCAAGCAACCCCAGAAAAGGGGAAAATAATAGTTCTGTCAGACACCAGGGAACAGTCCCAGAGCACACCTCAGCCACCTCTGAGGGGCAAGTGACAATAAGCACCAGTCTGGGTAGCAACCTAGCAACCATCGAAACGTCTGTTGCTGCCTGGAGTGTCAGCAATCCCTTGTCCCAAACTAGTGCACCAAGTGTTAGAACTGCCTCAGCCGTGAATGGGGAGCTAGCAAAGAGACCTCACACAGCACACAGCACCTCAGTAACCCCCAAAGTCATCACAATCCTGACCTCCCAGGTCCGCCACTGTGTGGTTGTAGAGCCAGCTCTAGCCACACCCATCATCCCATCCCAGAGTGTGACAACCATCTTATTCCCAGATGCACCCAGTCCCAGTCCCTCAGATTTACAGCCTAGCTGGCCACACCTCTACCCCAAGGCAGAATATCCCCTAGACCTATTCAGTGTGGAGGATCAGCGGCAGGGCTGGGTGACTCTGCATGTCTTCGGCATGATGTGTTTGTAGCCTTGGCCATCGTGTGTGATGAGTACTTTGTTCCAGCTCTGGGAGTCATCACAGACAAGCTACAGATCTCTGAGGATGTGGCAGGGGCCACATTCATGGCAGCCGGAGGCTCTGCCCCTGAGCTCTTCACCTCCCTCATTGGAGTCTTCATCTCCCACAGCAATGTGGGCATTGGTACCATAGTGGGCTCTGCTGTGTTCAACATTCTTTTTGTCATTGGAACCTGCTCCCTCTTCTCCCGGGAGATCCTCAACCTCACCTGGTGGCCCTTGTTTCGTGATGTCTCCTTCTATATCCTTGACCTGTCCTTGCTCATCTTCTTCTTCCTGGATAGCCTCATCGCCTGGTGGGAGAGCCTGCTGCTGCTGCTGGCCTATGCTCTTTATGTGTTCATTATGAAGTGGAACAAGCAGATCGAGCTCTGGGTGAAAGAGCAGCTCAACAGGAGGCCAGTGGCCAAGGTCATGGCCTTGGGGGATCTCAGGAAGGTAAGGCAGGCTGTGGAGTGAAAGGATGGGGGAAGCTAAGGACTAAAAGGAAGAAAGAGCTGAGTCAGACCGCAAGAGGAGGCTGTGCTCTGTCAGGCATGATACCATGGCATTTGCAAATGTGACAGTGGCTTTATCTCAGTTACCTATAAATTGGTTACTATTATAATCCCTATTTGCAGGAGAAGACAGTGAGACTGAAAGAGAAGTTAAAACATTTGTTCAAGGTCACAGAGCACACAGTAGGGAGTGGAGTCAGGATTTGTAACAAGTACTTCATCAACTAAGCAATCTTTTCCCAAACTCCAGGATTTGAACTCACCTTGGTCTTTGGAAATAGCATTTGAGTTGGCTTTGGAGTATGTTTGAGATATCAGTCAGGGAAAGATGGTGATCTCTTCCATGTACACAGAGCTCAGGGTTTAGGTAATGCACCTATACTTTCATTAAGTCTGTTTGTTCACATTCCAATCTTGGAAAGGGGTGTGGCTTAGGTGGGGCCTCAGGTGGGAGAGGTTTATCTGTGGCATGTGAGTGGTATGTGTGGGTGGGGGGGATGTCATGTTCCCCCCAATATTGGAGATGAGAGGAGCTCCACTCACTGACAAGCCAGTCAGGTCAAAGGCTGCGTCCTCTCTGTGTTCACTGGAGTCCTGACATCAGGAATGCCACTCCTGGGGGCTTCCCTGTCCCTGGAGCTCTGTTCTAAGAGCTTCTCTGCCCCCTCGAAGGGCTTCCCTGCTTAAATTCAGGCAATGTTTCAATGACTTGAAAGCTACTGTTAAACTGGGACATGACCTCTGAAAGTACGTCCTGGAGTCCTGGGTTCCAGACTCAGAGTAAGAATACCCTAGGAAATAGGGACCCCCTTCTATTCTGCTTCTGAGGGGTGGGTTTAGGTAAAGGCTGGCTCATGACCTGTCTCTTGGGTTTCAGAGAGGCCACCAGTGGGAGCAGAATTTTGAGAGCAAAGAGTACAAGGACTTAGCTACTTAATTCTGAGCAGTTTAGATGAGGGAGATTAACTGCACTTCCTTTAGAAGTTTTGAAATAATATGATTTTCTGGTCAGAACATGTAACCAAGAACCAGAACTCCTGTTCTAACTGGTGCTACCTTGAATTAATGGTGTGACCTTGGGCAGGTTCCCTCTCGTCCCTTCCCCAGACTCTAGGAGAAATGAAAGAGTCCAGTTAATCATCAGAAAGTCCTGTCTAACTCTAACTTTTGTGATAATGTCTGAGTCCAAACAAGTTCAGCTCTGGCAGAATCCAGCACAGTGGTTATTTGTCTGGTCTGATCAACCATTTGCACATGGAACAGAAAGGAGAAAAGTCAGCGTCAGAGCTGACTGGTGTTTGAACTGGAGTGGGGAGGCAGCTGCTCCTGATTCTGTACTGTTTCTTACCAGACAGCTGCTCCAGGAAGCCACAGGCTTAAAGAAAGGGTGACTTCTTGCTGCATAATTTAAGCTGAGGAAGCAGGAGCCTTTCTCCTAAGAAGTTCTCGGGACAGGCCTTACTAAGAAGTCCTGGCCTCTCCTCTCAGAAAATCCCTGGTGTGAATCAGGCCAACAGTGTTAAGAATGCCTCTGACTTGCCTCCTAGTTCTTTGTACTAATTCTGCTTTCATTTAAACTCAACACATTCTTAATTTTCCATTGCATCAGATTGAGAGCATCAAAGCAAAGCTTGCCAAGCAAATGAGGTAGAATTGTGATTTTAAAAGAGAATTTGTTGGGCTGGAGAGATGGCTCAGCTGTTAAGAGCACTGACTGCTCTTTCAGAGGACCTGGGTTTGATTCCCAGCACCCACATGGCAGCCATGAACCGTCCTTAACTCCAGTTCCAGGGGAATCCAAAGCCCTCTTTTGACCTCCCTGGCATTGCGTGACCCGGGTGCACTCACATACACACAGGTAATACACTGATACACATAAAATAAAAATAATAAATAAAAAATATATATGGAGACAGAGAGAGAGAGAGAGAGAAAGAATTTGTCCTACTTAAGAAGCTCTTGAAGGCTCTTTGCCAACCAGCAGGCAGGGTGTGAATTGTAACTCTGTTCTTATCTCTGTGTTAGAACAAATCCAGTAGGATTTTTTTTTTTTTTTTTTGGTCTTTTTTGTCTTTTTGAGACAGGGTCTCTCTGTAGCCCTAGCTGGCCTGGAACTCACTATGTAGACGAGGCTGGACTTGAACTCATAGAGATCTGCCTGCCTCTGCCTCCCGAGTGCTGGATTTAAAGGCGTGTGCTATCATGCCCGGCTAAATAAATAAAGGATTTTTAATTGACAATATTATTAAGCCAAACTACAGACTACACTTGAAAGTAAATCCACCATTATTTAAGATTAGAACCCCATAGTTTGGATGTACAATGACTAACATCCATCTTTCAGAAATTAGTCTAAATAACGTAAAAACTATAGCTATTTAAAAATGTTTTTTAAATATGTGTGGATTTAGAGTTTCACCCTGGATTACTTCTAGCTACAGAGAGAGTGAACCAACCACCTTTGCTTATGTCTTCGTTTCTGTGTTTAGCTGGCCAAGGTCTATGGTCTGATTAGAGGGACATAAGTTATATTGCATTTTATTGACAGTGTGAAGGTAAACCATGGAATTCATGTATGGATTTCATGAATCTGTATGGAATTCATGAAGCATTTCTACCCAAATTCAATCTTTGACCTAGCAAACAACTGCTGATTTTCATTTTGTTTTGTGGTTTAATGTATGTCTGTGCCCACCCTACAGGGTGTTTTATCTTACCTATGACACTATGAAAAAGTCCTCACCTCCCTCCCTCCATTCCTCTATCCCTCCTTATCTCCATCCTCCCTCCCTCCCTCTTACTTGTCCATGGCTTTCCCTGACTAAAGGGAAGTACTTAAGCTAAGTACTTAAGCATAGTTGGAGAAGTCAGGGGCCAGAGAAAGTGGGCTTCCTCAATCAGTCATGACTCTGAAATTGAGGAAATCAGAGTGAAGTGGGACAAGGCAGACAGAGTGGTTGGGAGTCAAGGGGCAGGACTGGTGAGGTGAGGTCCTGGTCACAGCATCCTGGGAAGTCCTAAATGAGGGACAGAGAGAAGCAGCTCCTTTTTGGAGAAAAACTTGGACAAAAAAGATACCTGGGCCTCCTCCTTCCTCTGTGTGACCACAGTGTCAGCTTCATCATGGCCACTAAGTGAGGAAGTGATCTTTGTGTCTTCCAAAGACCTGAGCCCAGAGTCTTATTCCATAAGTATTTGGCTCAGTTAAGAGACTCCAGTTTAGTGAGAGAAACGAGTCAGGAAGGGAATCCATGCTTATGAAGAACCCATTCCATGTATCAAGTGCCCCAACAATTGCTTAGTAAACTCTACAGGACTAGGGTATTAGCCCTATGTTACAGAGAAGAGACCTAACCCAGCCAAAGTCACACAGCTAGCTACCGACACTTAGTGCTGATCATGAATCTCTTTATTAGGTTTAACTCAGGTGCCCTGCTAACTATCTGTGAACTTTGAGCAAGTCAAGGCAACTCAACAAAGCATTTATCTGTAAGTGCTTGAATGAAAAGCAGTGTGAGGAATAGAAAGATTTTTATCTTCCAACAGTAGGGACAGGTTCAGAGAAAATTATCTGGCATGAAGAGAATCCTATGCAAAGTGCCACAAATCACACTGCTGTTCATGCATGCAGGCCTTTGATTGCTTGTTTGTGAAGTGAATGGGCTGGAACAGTACAGGCCTTGGCAGACTTTTTCTGGAAAGGCCAGACAGTAAATATCTTCTGCTTCGTAAGCTAGAGTCTCTTTCACAACTCCTCAACTCTGTCCTTGTGGTGTGAAAGCAGCTTCACAGCAAACAAATGGGTGTGGCCATGAGGTATTTTACCTCAGTAGCTGAGCAGCATCTAGGTGTTCTCCCACCTGAAAGACTGGGAAACAGCAGAGGGCAGCTGTTCATTTCTTACTGAATTTATCCAAAGGATGCAGTTTCTGAGCTGGAAAAGCTTTCATTTTACTTTGCATTCTGTCCCAAGTACCTAGAATCAGAATAATGGGGTTTCTTGGGGACAGTGATTCTAATCAGAATGCATTTAAGAATATTTCGAGAAAAGACTTAGTATTAATATTATATATGGTATTTTTATATTTATTATTTTTATTTTATGTGTGTGAGTGTATTGCCTGCATGTATGTAAGTGCAGTTGTGTTATGCAATGCCCATGGAAGTCAGATGAGGGTGTCAAATCCCCTGGAACTGGAGTTAGAGACCTATGTTAGCTGCCATCAGGGCTGGGGAACCAAACCCAGGTTCTCTGTAAGAGTAGTCAGTACTCCTAACAGCTGAGCCATCTCTCCAGTCCCTATATATGGTATTTTTTATTAAAAAATTTTTTTTTGAGATAGGGTCTCCCAGTAGCCTCAGTTGGTCTGGCTCTCACACATCTGCTTGTTCTGCCGAGTGCTGGGATTAAAGGTGTGTACCACCATGCCCAGCTTTCTTTTTAAAAAAATTTAACATTTATTTTGTGTGCATGAATGTATGTGCACATGTGCGTGCACATGTGTATATATGCATGCATGTACATACCACAGCATACATGTGGAGGTCAGACACCAACTTGTAGGATTCAGTTCTCTCCTTCTATCTTGTGGGTTCAGGGGATCAGACTCAGGTCATCAGGCGTGGTGGCAAGCACCTTTACCCTCTGAGCCATCTCACCAGCCTGTATATAGTATTTTAGAGCATCTCTTTTGACACTAACTGGAAAAAAAAAATCCAAAGCTAAAAATATTTAAGACAACATTGCCAAATTCACACATACTGGTTTGAGGGGGCCTTTTATGATCCCAGTAAGGCAACAGTTAACGTTTACATAGCTGTTGACATAGTCTCTCTTAGCTGTCTCTGAAACTTTATTCTGGGTTTTTAAGCTCTTTATGTTATTTTTTTTTTTCTGGCCCCAAATGATAACTCACTGGACTGTGCTGCATGCATCATCACAGAAAGCCAACACTCAGCAGATCTCTCACTGTCATGGAAGGGCGACAGGCCCCTTTTCCTGTGGAGTGAGGAGCTTAGGCAGGGAGGAGCAGGCATCAGCAGCAGGGCAGCCCTGTAGAGTGCCAGTAGTAAGGAAGGGCATAAGGCTGTCTGCACTCTTGTGGAAACCTGTCTCTACAGTTTGTCCCCAAGAATACCTCAGGATGTGAAGCTTGGGGAAAAGCCTAATGTTCTGTTCTGAATGCTTTGGGGGCTATTTTTTCCCTGGCAGGATTTAAAAAAATTCCCCAAGCAGACAAACTCAGCCCTTCTGGAGGGGCTGGTCTTCCCATTTCTCATCTCAGGGTGCACCCATCAGTGGCCTGTATAGCCAGATGCTTGCTGTAGAGACAGGAAGCTATGGACTGGAAGCAGGCATGGTGTCTATAAAGAACATGCATTCTAGATGCTCTGCCACCTGAACTAACTGGAAAAATAAAGCCAACAAGCAACTGTTTGGTGTCTGGAATTGGACATATGGATGATAAATAAGAGTGATAAATTAAGAGAATCCCAGACTGTGACAAGTACTTCAAGAGAAATGGAACAGTGCACATGAAGGAAAATGACAGTGTAGTGGGATGCTCTTGCTGAGGGAGTCAGAGGAGACCTCTTAGGAGAGAAGTCTAAAGAAAGAGCTGTAGAATAGAACAGGCTCCTGGAAGAAGGAAGAGTACTTGCAAAGGCTCAGATCTGGAAAGGCCTGGCCTATCAGAGGAAAGAATGGAGGTGAGTGTGCTAGCGGGCAAGGGAGAAAATAGCACAGGGGACAGCTGGGGAGGATGAGGGAGTTAGAGATTAGATACTGGGTTTCATCTGAGGCTCAATGAGGGAATAGCAGAGTCCTATTTTCTGAATGTCATTCCATAATTGCTGTGGAGAGAATGAATTGTAGGTGCATAAGCAAGGAAGTGGGAGTAGCAGGGGGTCTGATTAGGAGGCTGTTAGGGACATCTAGCTCCCCCTCCACTTATCTGCAGGGGATACAGTCCATGATCCCCAGGAGATGCCTGAAGCTACAGACAATGCCAAACTTTAAATATATATCATTTACTTTACAGCTTTTTTTTGGCATATCTAAATTTCCAGCATCATTACTTTTGTACTCTGAGGCCATTATTAGTTAAGATAAGGGTCACTGGAACACAAACACTGTGATACCAGGACAATCTGATAATCAAACTGCTACCAAATGACTGACAGGTGGGTAGCATATAGAAAACATAGATGTGCTGAACACGGAGATGTTCTAAGCAGGATGGACAGGGATGGCATTCAGTGCAGCATGCAATTAAGAAGTTATGAATTGTGTATTTCTGGAATTTTTCATTGAATAATTTTGGAGCATCATTGAATGCAGGGTATTGAAACCGAGACAAGTGAAAATGGGTAAGGGGTGACTGCTACATTGCACACAATAATCTTTGACTGATGTTTGAAGACATAATCCACCTGAACTTGGTGATGAAGAGGAAAGGCAGGAGAAATGAAAGACGATGCTATGCTTTTTGGCTAGAGCAGCAGAGAGGACGGTGGCGCCATCACAGAGAAAGGGAAGTCTGGAGGGGAAATGGGTTTAGGAGACTTAGGAACTCCAGCTCTGGAGAGGTGAGTTGGGGTGCCTAGATTAACTCCAAGGAGGCAGTTACACATATGAGCCTGAAAGTCAGGAACAAGGTCTAGGCATTAAGTAGGAATCACTAATAAATGTTTGGGCATTAAAATCAAGGTAGAGTCAACGTTCTGTGAAAGAGAGAAAGAGCAGGTCCTAAAGAGTCCCAGCTTTCACTCACGGCCTACCTTTGTGTGAACCCTGGTCAGGTCTGAGATACAGCAACAAATAAAATGCAGTCCCAACTCATATGGAGCTCAGCCTAATGGAGGAATTGGAGTTGGTCCAGGCTTTGTGAGACCGGATACTCATTAAGAAGAATATAAAACCACTATTACAAAACTAGATGTGTAAGGGAGAAAGGCCCCAAGGCTTCATCAACTCTATAGTAAATTCTCTACAGTGGGGAAGACAGAGAAGTCAAAGCCAATAATTACAGCATCATGTGGAAGTATGTAGGCAACAGCTGAGGGATTCAGTTCTGCAGAGGGTCAGGGAAGGCCTCTGGAGGAGGGGACGAGTGAGTCTGGAAGGACAAGCAGGAGTACGCTGAAAGGGTGGAAGTCCTGTCCTTCGTCAAGGCCAGAGGAATGTGAGGGGTCTGTGGGGAATGTGAGGTTGTAGCTGCACTGTGCAAAACGTGGCCACAAATTATGTGTAGTTTGAGCACGTAAAATGTGTCTAGATGTGCTGTAAGTGTAAGATACATACCAAAGGCTTAGTACTAAAAAAGAATATAGAACACTTCAATTTCTTTATGTGAACTGCATGTTGAAATTGTATTTTTAGAGGACTGGGGGCATAGCTCAGTGATAGAGCACTTTGTCTGGCATGTGTAAGGCCATGGGTTCTAGCCCCAACATAGTAACAGCAACAAAATTTGGAGATGAAGGAAACACTGGGTGTAATAAATATAATATAATTAAAATAATATATAATATAATCTCACTTGTTTGCAGTGCTGGACTTCTGGTAAGCAAGAGGCTGGTCTGCAGAAAATTTAAGCCTGGACTCTCTCCTGGGGACAGTGGGCTTCCAGAACATAGAGGAAAGACAGAATGTGCTGTGCTTGGAAACACACTGTGGCTGAGGGGTAGAGAATAAACCAGAAGGGGGCAGATCCAGGGTCAAGAGGCTTTGTGGGTTTGTAGGCAGGAGAGTGGAGACCAGATCAAACTACCAGAGACCAGGTTTGCCAGATCACTGGTGTGGGCTATGAGGGGAAGGAAGGAATCTGAGAAGGTTCCCAGGCTTCCTGCATCTGCAAAGGATAGATCAGGTAGGCAAGGCTGACCCAGTGACTGGCTTCTTCCTGAAATAACAGGTAGAAAGCCAGACTCAGACCAGAGATGCAGTGAACAGTTGAATGAATGTTTAAGAAATGATCACATTCATTCAACAAATGTTCACTGCATCTCTGGTCTGATGATCACAGCTGGGCGTGGTGGTACACACCTGTAGTCCCAGCACTTGGGAGGCAGAGGCAAGTGGATCTCTATGAATTCAAGGCCAACCTGGTCTACATAACGAGTTCCAGGCCAGCTGGGGCTACAGGGAGACCCTGTCTCAAAAAGAAAAAAAAAAAAAAAAAAAAAAGAAAGAAAGAAAGAAAGAAAGAAAGAAATGATCACTGATTAAAATGTGAGGTCAGGAAATGTACCAGGGACAGTCTAGAAGAGGAATCACTACATCATTGGGAAATGGTCATTGGAGGACAAGCTCCTGAGGACCACCTCAGTTTGCCACCCAGGTTCCCATAGGTAGCTACAAGAGACCATTGCTCAGCCTCAGTGGGTAGAATCACAGGTGCTAGAGTGCTTGGCTGCTATGAAGACAGGATCTTCTCAGCTCCTTTGCTAATTTTTGTGAGAAGATGAGGGTGACAGGGCTTCAGGAAGAGGAGGTCAACTGCTGTGGGAGGGGAATGCAAGAGCTTGGTGTCGGGGATAAGGGTGTTTTCAGAAAGTACCTACTTTGCCAGAACTGCTAAGGGGAACCCTCAGCCACGCCCATGTGTTCTTAACTGCTCAGCCATCCCTCCAGTCCCTTACCATACAAATAAATTGGGGAAAATGTGATGAAGGAAAAAAAATAGGTGTGTATAAAAGAGAATCACAGAGGAAGGTGATGTTTAAATGAGACTTGAAGCATGAGAAGTGAGGAGGAAAAGCAGGACAAGCAGGGAGGAGCCTGGTATGCACTTTCCAGGTGGATGAAGAGGGGCAGAACAGAGGAGCTGCTGAAGGGCAGTGGGGCATACTGAGGTGTTTCTGTGTTGCACCTGAGGCTTCCCTGGAGAGAGGGAGAAGAAGGGACAAAGAGGGAGGGTCTCTCCAGGGCATCTTCTGATTCTCTGCTGAATTCCTGTTCCCTTTGCAGCCTGGTGATGGTGCCATTGAGGAGAATGAACCGCAGGATAACAAGAAACTGAAAGTGGGTGATTTATGGAGTTTGCCCAGTGGGGACTGTATAGGGGTCTTGGTGTGAGTAGGGACATTGCAGAGTCTTGCAATGTAAGTGGGGACACTGCAAGGTCTCAGCATACATCTGCATACCCAGGCAGCTGTAGTCCTGATGCTGGGAACCTGGCTGATTCAGTGAGGCTTGGAGGCCCCTATGAAGTGGCCAGGGAGAGCCAGGGAATGGGCTGAGTCGTAGGGGCCTCTTAGCTCAATATGATCTAGGAGGTGCTAGTTTGGGAGATAAATCCTGAACATCACAGGTCTCTTTGTCCCTGGCCTCTTATGCGACCTCAGGTTCTGCATCTGTAAGATACAATTTGGACTAAATAAACTCAAGTCCTAGTTTCCAGTTCCAGTATTGAATTGATAAAAATCTCAATTACTGATGGCTTTAGAATGTCCAGGACTAAGGAACTAGGAGGAGCACTGGAGGAGGCGTGTCCCAAGGTTTCCGAAGAACTGCCCTACCTTATAGAAAGCATTGTGGGGCACTTTGAAAGGAGAGGCTGGGGCTGAAACCTCCCCCATTCAAAGAAAATTTCCAAGTCTGCTGTGAAGTAATGGTTACAGCCATCAGGTGGCGGAAGAGTTCAGCTGGAGAGGGATGGGGAAGGAGAACAGGGCAAACACTGGTATCTTCCATTTCAGATGGTTTTTCTGTGTCAACTATGTGTGTGTGTCACATCTGTGTACAGTACAGATATGTGTATGTGGGAGCCTTTGAAGATCTCTGGGCACTACAGTGAAAAGTCAAAGTGGGATGGCAATCAATAGATCTGGATGCCAGTCTGATTCACTTCCTGCTTGACTTTGGATACAATACCTCCCTTCTTTGAGTTTTTTTCCTTTTCTATGTATGGGGCTCCTATCCTTGCTTGTCTCTGGGTGGGGGGCAATGACAGAACACAGTCAAGCTTTTGCGAACTGTAAAGGGCTATGCCTGGGTGCAGTGGTCTCCCTGTGTGGCATGTGGATAAGGGTATATTTCTGTTTGCAGGGAGGTGCAAATCTTCCCATAATGTGGCATCCTTAATACACATGGTCTGCTCTCCAAGGAGGATGTAGGACTCATGCAGGGTGCAGAAGAGCTGGTCCTGGAGGAGTCAAGAGAGGCTGAGTGAGAGTTGGAGGTGAAGGAAGCAGGAGCTCAGGGCAAGGCATTGGGCCTTCTCTGTGATCTCTGTGGGAAGGAGGCAGGCTGGGAGGCAGGCTCCTGTAGCTCCTCCCCTGGCTCTGACAGGGGGCCACTGAGGCCTGTGTGGCTCTCCCCTTGCTCAGCTACAGTCGATGTTGATCCACGGGGGCAGCTCAGCTGCCTCTCTGCACAACAGTATCATCCGCAGCACCATCTACCACTTCATGCTCCACAGCCTGGACCCTCTGGGGGAAGGTAAGCAAGGCCTGCCCAGACCCACTGGTTAGCCCCACACATGCCTCCCCTCCTGTAGCTGGAGAGGAGCTGGATGCAAATGCTGTAGGCAGTGGGCTGGGGGTGGGAGGAGAGTTTGCAGAGAAGAGAGAGGGTAGTACAGGACCTGACTCAACAAGAGAGGGCCACATGGAACATAGCTAGGGCCCTTGTTTTCCTGCCTTAGCATCTGTCCTAGTTTACTTTCTTTTGCTGTGATAAACACCATGACCAAAAGCAACTTAAGGGAGGAAAGGGTTTATTTCATCTCACAGGTTATATATAATCCATCATAGAGGGAAGCCAAAGTAGGAACCTGGAGGCAGAAATTGAAGTAGAGACCCTGGAGGAATGCTGCTTACTGTTTGCTCAGCTGGACTTTTTATACAGTCAGGCCTACCTGCCTAGGAATATGTACCACCCACAGGGGGCTTGGCCCTCCTGCATCAAATGGAAACCAAGAAAATGCCCCATAGACATGTCCACAGGCCAATTTGATGGAGAAAAATTCCTTAGTGGAGCTTCCTTCTTCCCAGGTGTATCAAGTTTGACAACCAAGATTAGCTATCACAGTGTCCTGGCATCCTGATACTCCAGGAAGACCAGCTGGGTGCCAGGACACCTTGAGGGACCACAGTGGTCATAGAGGTGGCCTACTGGGGTCTGTGTTGGGATAGCGCCAGTGTCCCACAGGCTGACTGACCAGGGATGCTTCTGGGGATACCATAGCTTAGAAACTGAGTACCATTTCCCTTTACTCTGTATTTGGCTTTGGAGTCCTAGGAAGCTTGTTTTCCCCAATCCCCTTCAGCCAGGAATCCAAAAGGACACCTTGGGAGCTGTCATAACCACTTCTGGGGGTGGGGCAAGAGCAGTGTCTAAGGTGCAGCGAGGCTGATGTTGAACTTGATGATGGCAATAGCAGAGAGTCCAGAGAATCTCACGGTCCACATTACCAAGTCCTGTCTTCCCTCTCCCTTCCCCAGGCAGTTGCCCCATATGCCTCTTGGGCCTACAGTTTGCCTTTCAGAAACTCTCCTGTTCCCCTTGCCTCCCCCCTCCCCCCTTTTCTGGGTTTCTGGGGCAGAACTGGGCCCAAGACTAGCTTTGGGCAAAGCTAAGGGTATGCAGTTAGGTAGGAGAGACTAGATATGGCATGAAAGAATGAGCTGTAGGGAGACCCCTGACTGGTCTTTCTGGTTAAGGGACACATTTTAGGAGCTCAGAATTTTATCAGATTTGAAAATAAGCCCTTCAGACACAATATGGGGTATCAAGTGTTTAAAACACATATGTTGTAGTGGGAAAACAGTCAAAGATGAGGTATTAAGACCTCTCTTAGAGATTCTTCCAGTGAGCCTCAGCAACATGGTGACAGGCCATCCCAAAGTATGGGCTCCAGAAGAACAGCACCTCTGGGGTTCTAACTCAGTCTTCAGCCCTAGGAGTCCTCAGGTGATGAGGGCTTGGATGGACCTGGCCTGACCCAAGGAAGGACTCCAAGTCATGCCTGATTACTCCCAGAAGAACCACTGACTCGAACCAAGTCCTGTAGATAAAGGACCTCTCCTGAATGGGCCTGTGAGGTTCCCTAACCGGGCCACCTCTGTGACTAGCAATTGCCTGCTGGCCTACTTGTCCTAACAGGATTATGTGATGTTCAGGCCAGGCTGAGGTCAGAGGAGATTGGTGCTAAGGAGATGATCAGGCCAAACTGGGTGGGAAGAGGGCATATGAGGGAACCAGTGCTGGGTGAACTGGCAGCAGTCATCCCAGAAAGACCTGGTATAGACTGTGAGTGTGGTGAGCCCGGGGCCACCCTCAAGGTGAATGACTGCAGAAGTGCTATGGAATGCAGTCCTGCTCTGAGCTTGAGCCTGATTCTTTGCCTGGAGACTCTGTTCAGGAGGGGCTGGGCCCTCCCAGGCCTTTGTTCCTAAGCCTCTCCAGATGCCTGTTCCAGATAACAGTCTAGATGCTTCTGCCCTTCCCAAGTCCAGGTCTCTCCACAGAGCTGACCAGTCCAAGAGACATTTCCTGTGCTCTGAGCTCTCACCTCCCTGTGGATGGGGTTTCCTCTTGGGTCCCATGCTTCTCTTATGTTCTCACTCAGATATATGTAAGAGAAAGCAGTGGTGGAAGGGGGAGGGTGTCATCCTGCAAAGACCTGGTTTCCTCAATGGCATGGGAAATAAGAGGTCAGGGCAAGTGATGAGTGATGTTGAGTCTCTCCAGCCAGCAGTCATCAAATGTGTCAGGGCCAGGACAGGGAACCAAGGGTGGCCTCCTTTTTTGATAGCTACCCTCTGCTCAGCAGGAGGCTGCAGCAATTGATTAGTGTCAAGAGGGTGTTGGGTGTTCTAGACAGATGAGACAGAGGTGTCCTGGTGCCCTGACCTTCCAGTTGGGTACCCAGTTGGGTACCAGGACATCTCAAGGGACCACAGGGGCCATATAGGTGGTCCTGCAGATGGTGCTTACTACTAGAGGCAGCTGTAGTTGGGTAGAAAAGAGGAAATACCAGGCCCATTTTTCTATTTCCTGCCTATCATGGACCCAGTCAGAGGCTTCCACACGCCCAGCTTCCCAGACTGCCCCTACTCAGCATCATTGTAGTCTGCCTGCATTCCTCACTAGATGATCTCCAGGGTCTCCTCCAATTCAAACCCTTTGGAATCCTGGGGGTCTTTACCACATAGCTATTTCCTGGGTGGATGGCTGCTCACCATTACTGCTGTCAATTCACCATCATCAAAAATACGTAATCATGTATAAACACAGTCATGTATAAATTAATTGACTCTGGAAGGCTTTACAGATAGAATTTGAGGGACAGAGGGGCTTAAGGAATCAGCTAGCTCAGGTCATAGCTACAGTGCAAGTGGCCAAGCTAGGATACACACCAAGGTCCTCAGGCTTCAACGTGTGTGTCTAATGGTGTGGATAAGGCACTGCAGTGGTTAGGCACTCTTGACTTCCAGAGACCTATGTCAGTGCTCTGGGAATATCATGGTGTTGCCTTTTTTAGAGGATATACAGGCTTTTCAAATAATCTGGTGTTCATGGAAAGAGCTAGCCTGAAGTCCAGAACAGAAACTATGTGGGCATCACTTTGTTTTCTCATCCGTGTCACTGCCCTGTCCTTCTGCCCCCGCCTCATGCCGCACAGCTGTCAGGAGGACCTCCTGAGCTCCCACTTCTCAGGCTGGCCCTCTTTCTTTTGTACCTCAAAATTACTTATGGAAGTACTTTGCATGTTGCTCGGTACATAGTCATGTAGGAAGTGAGGTGTCCTCCCTATTTTTCTTGCCTGGAAATCTGGGCAGCCATTCTGTGCCTGCCACAGGCTTACAGGTCTTCAGTAAAGCATAAGCATGGGGATCCCAAGGGAGGCTCCACTTGGGATCTGGGTGTCTAGGAATCAATAGAGTGTGACTAAGAGTTGATTGCCCACCCTATCCCCTTCTGCACAGTTGGGAAGACTCATATGCATGGCTACTAGTAGGCCCTGGAGCATGGTGCACAGAATGTGCTGCCCTGACTTCTCTTAGCTTTGTAAAAAGTAAGCTTCAAGGGACCTTACAGATCATCTAGTCCATAAATGGCAAAAATGGCCTCTCTGCCACTGTTGCTCCACTCTCTGTCCATCACAGGCATCACTGATTGATCCTGGTAGGGAATCTTTTACCAAGTTTGGGTCAGACACTTCATTTGAGCTTGTAAAGGAAGTAAGTCCTATGTGCTGGTCCCAAATCCAGTCATGTCTTTACCAGAGAGGAAACAGGGGGAGCAACTTGCGCAAGGTTACAGCCAGTTAGTGATGGAGCAGAGACTTAGGCAAAAGTTTACAAATTGGGTACCATGAACAGGCCTCACGGGATCAGATGCAGACATCACAGGCTCCAGGCCAGCTTCCCTGCCCTACCTCTGCCAGGCAGCTTCCCTGCCCTACCTCTGCCAAGCAGCTTAGGGGCCTAAATGAAAGGCAGGGTGCAGATACTGTGGTCCCAGATAAGACATTTTTCCTTTCTTCTTCACAGACCTCCCCTCCAAGGACAAGCAGGAGAGCTTGAATCAGGAGGCCAGAACCCACTCTCAGACCAAAGCAGAAAGAAGCCCAGATGGTGAGAGGATGGCCAGACTGGCTGATTTCTCCTGCCACTGCCTGCCTCATACTGTAGCCAGGGCAGGTCAAGGACTGAGGCACATGTCAGCCAGGGCTCACTTAGAGGCATCTCCTGTGCTCTTTCTGCCACTGGCTCCCTGCAGATTCCCCCTTGCTCTCCTCAGATGGGGCAGGAAAGGAAAGGCCAGAAGGGCACTCAGCTCCCACATCTTATTCACTAAACTTCATGCCAAGTAAGACTCTGTTTCTTACTGTGACTTCTACACAAGGACACTGTTGCTAGTGAGTGATCTGAAATTGCTAACCCTGGTGAGGGAAGGTGACAGGAGCCTAGTGACAGAAGCCTAGCATCTGTTGGTGGCTAGGACTGGGGAAGTAGGACAAGTGATTACCTTGTGGGCTCTGTATATTGGGCCTACCTGGATCACTCAGCAATCCCCAGAGGGAGACTGAGCGGTAGTCATTCTATTCCACAGCCAAGAAAACCAGGGTACAGAGAGGTCAAGTGAATTACCACATACCCAAGAAGAGAAAGTGAGCCTGTACTTAACCTTAGCTCTTCATTCTTTCTGAGGCCCTCTTCCCTGCAGTCCTGACCCATGGCCTCATAGCAGCTTGCTTCTGAACTCAGCCGGATCCATTCCAAAGGAGCAGCCCTGAGTGTCTGAGCTCTGGGAGCTTTGGCCTCTCTTCTCCATTTGCCCTAGTGGTTCCAGCATCCTTGGCTATGATTCCAGGAAATGTCAGTGGATACAGGGCAACACTTCCCAGATGTCCTCTCCTCCTTAAATATTCAGGAACAGAGCAAGCACAATTCATATTTCCCAACAAGCCTCCTTAGGCCTTGATGTCCAGATGCCCTGTAGCTCCTCCCTCCTGTCTCTGCAGCTGCCCTCCGAACCTGCCCCATTCTCTCACCTAACCCATGTTTGTCCTTTAAGAGGAGGAGCCAGCTGAGCTCCCTATGGTCACAGCCACTCCAGCCCCTGCTCCAGACATGAAGGGTGATCAGGAGAAGGATCCTGGTGGCCAGGTAGGCGCCCGGCCTCTGTACAGCTGGAGAGATTTCTGAGGCCAGGGAAGGACTTTCTGGCTAAAATACTTCCTCCCTGAAGGCCTAAAATCCTGCTTTAGCTTTATTCCTCTGGGGTGAACACTGCCCCTTCTCTGAAATCATTTGAAAACATGCATACATTTTCCAGGGCAGTAAGTTCATGGCAGTGTGATATAATGCATATCAAAATGTTATATATTGCCACATGTTCTAAGAACAAAAGGAATTGTCAATGTGTCAGCAAAGCAACCAAGAAGCAGTGAGACCAGGTTGCCCCAGACCACCAGGCAGCTTAAATGTGGTGAGAGGGCTGCTAGATAGGGGCCCTGTCCTGTCCTGAGGCCCCTCAATGCTGCTGAACCTCACTTCATCCTATCCGTATGGTTTTCTGAGTCTTGACACCGCTTTGCCTCTCGAGCCTCCTCTTCCACTGTGCTTTGGCCAAACTGAATTTGTCTCTGCACTTTTCTACTTCCAAGCCTTGCTCATATCATTTCTTCTCCTTAGAATGCCTCCCTTATCTCCTGATAGCCTTATCTGGTCTGATATAGGCACATGGCTCCTTTGCTATGAAACTTGCCCCGTGCGCCCTAAATCCAAATGTTCATGGGGCATTCATCACTACCTCCTCTAGTTTCCCTATGGTGAGGTTCCTGAAGGCAGAATCCAAGTCTGAGCCATCTCTAGCTCTACCTCAGAGAGAAACTTCATGCCTAGCACATGCAGTACTCAATACAGGTTGAGTGACTGGCAGGCAGTGAAGAAGCCTTCAGTTTGCAAGTTCTAGCCCTGTTTTTTTTTTTTTTTTCTATTTACCACCCAGAAGCACAATTTTCTCTCATCCCTAGTCTAACAATTTAGGGCTCAGCCTTTAAGGCATTGTCCTTCCTGGTATCTGAGTGCTGAGTAGACCCTTTATTGCCAGCTCATGTGAAAAGGAACAAGAGGATGCAGTAGCCTCAGCAAAAGAATGAGCACCTGTGACTCCATTGGCTGCCCTCTCTTCCCTGCCTTCATTGTGTGCAGACTCTATGTCTATGAAGTTTACAAAGGCACCTGTGACTCCATTTGCTGCCCTCTCTTCCCTGCCTTCATTGTGTGCAGACTCTATGTCTATGAAGTTTACAAAGGCACCTGTGACTCCATTTGCTGCCCTCTCTTCCCTGCCTTCATTGTGTGCAGACTCTATGTCTATGAAGTTTACAAAGGCACCTGTGACTCCATTTGCTGCCCTCTCTTCCCTGCCTTCATTGTGTGCAGACTCTATGTTTGGTTTCAACCCTAAACTATCAGCCCAGCCCACCAGTCCCCAGGAATCCACCAGAGACCAGTTTCTAGTCTTAACCCAAATCACAAGTCAGGGAATATAGCATGTATCAAGTCAGCTGTAGGGTGGGAAAGGTGGGGTGCCTTCACTGCAACATAGAAAGAAGGGAGCCATTGTTCTGGGGCTATTAGGGGTGCAGTCCTCAGGAAAGATGGGGCAGCTGAGTAGTCCCACACCTAATGATTTAGATGAATTGCTAACCTAGGGAAGCTGCTCCCCTGATGGGGAGGAGGGAAGCAGCAATGATTTCAGATGAATCTTTTCACTCTTCAATCCTAATTCAAAGCCCACACATCCCCCAGATACTTGGCGTTTTCATCAATCAGAGTCTCAACCCTGGATGTATATTAGGATAAGATGGAGTTTAAAAAATTGTCCCTTGCCCACCAACTGAGTCAGTATAGCTGGGACAGGTTCTCTGGCCTCCCATCTTAAGACAGCTCCAGGTCATTTCCTATATGCAGCAGAGTTGAGAATCAAATATCCTTTGCGGGGGTTGCCAGCATCATGACATTTGCTATAGGTGATATGTTTACTCCCTAAGCACACAGGTCTTTGCTCAAGGGGCTGGAATAGCATGTTACAGGTTAGTTTTGGACTTAATCTGGGATCATTAGAACCACTGGTTTTTAGTGTGGAGTCCATCTGAAGCTGTGCAGGTGAATGCACTAGAATACCCGTGAGCATGTGAGCTACAAACCACTGGCTTCCAATCCCAGAGATTCTAAGTCAGTTTATCCGGTGCTTGGAAATCTGTGTATCTAATAAGATCCCCAAGCTAACAATTTTGAGAGCCAGCAGCTCATTCAGCCCTGGCATGTGTAAGGCAGGGTAGCTTGGTGGTTAAGAGGCCAAGAACTGAACTGTATATTTTCAAATCCCAGTGTCATCACTTGCAAACTGTGGATCATGGGCAAGTTATTTAACTTCTGTGTACCTTAATTTCTTCACCTGTAAGATAGGTGCAATTCTATGTATATCATGAAATAGAGTGAACACTTATTATTAAACTACTTACTATGGCAACTGGCATGTAAGAATGTACAACAAATAGGTATTATCACCATCTTACAAATGTGTTATAACAGGAGTTTTAGTAGACTTAGCAAAGCGTTGTGACCAACAAGGGTATCATTGGGCAATGTGGAGGGGGACCTAGTACCTAAGACAAGGGAGGGGTAGTCTTGTTCCAGTGTGTGTAGGTTCTGTGTTCAGTACTGGATGTCCCTTTATGGGGTATGGCTAATCAGAACGAGTTTATCTAGCTCTGGTGGAGGCTCTAAGCCATAGTAGGTGGAGTGCTAGAGGACTTAGGAATCTTCTGTTCACAGAGGGACTGTCCTGTGGAAGAGTAATTAGGCTTGTTCTGTATGTCTCCAGAAAGTAAACCTCTGTGTGGTGGTGAGGCTTTGATTAGACACAGACTTCAAAGCAGTTAGTGCTGTTAAAGTTAGGAGCTGCTTCCAGTGGTGAGTTCCCCAGCCCTAGAAATGACAAAATAAAAATGGGACAACCACTGGATGGGAATGTTGTGATGAGAAGTTTGTTAGATCATTGCACCAGTTTTCTCCTCTGAACATTTAACTGTTCAGATACACTCTGAGAACAACAACAAAACAAAATGTGGGAAAAAAATGCAAAAAAAAGGCAAGCAGAGATATTACCACACATTAATCTTTTCACTTTGGATTGCGGGAAGATGTGGCTGGAGCTGAAAACATAGGAGATGTGACAGGTGAAGAGGGTGAAATTCAACCAGGAAAAGGGGAAGCTGAGGCAGAAGGAAAAGAAGGTGAACATGGAGAGGAAACTGAGGCAGAAGGAAAAGATGAACACCAAGGGGAACTGAGGCAGAAGAAAAAGAAGATAAACAAGAAGGGGAAACTGAGGCAGAAGGAAAAGAAAATGAACAAGAAGGGGAAACAGGTAGGAGGAAACAATGAACAAGGAGAAACTGAGGCAGAAAAAGAAGAGCATGAAGAGGAAACTGAAGCAGAAGGAAAAGAAGATGAAGATGAAGAGGAAGGTAAAATTCAAGCAGAAGACAGTGAAGTAAAAGGTGGTGGAGGTGAAACGAAAGACAACATTAAAAATCAAGGTGAGGCCGCCAAAGAGAATGGTGCTGATGGTGAGGGCAGAAGTGATGGAGAAGACAGTAAAGAGGAAGAGGATGAGGCTGATGAGGAGGAAGAGGAAGAGGAGGAAAATGAGGAGCCTCTGTCCCTGGACTGGCCTGAGAGCAGGCAGAAGCAGGCCATTTACCTATTCCTCCTGCCCATTGTGTTCCCACTGTGGCTGTGCCTGACGTCCGGAGGCAGGTGAGTATCCAGCTGTGCCTCAGGCTGCCTATCCTGGAGGTTGTAGGGCCTCCAGGTATCAGGAAGAAGGCTGGGAAACCTAGACAGGTAGACTTCATCCCTGAAGACATTGAGTGGGACTAGAGCTCTGGAGGAGGACCATGTGCCAAGGGATATATATATCACTGGGTTAGGAGCCTGAGACCTCAGGTGTGCCTTGTGTCTGCCACTATAGGCAGTGTGAACAAGTTCCTCCCTGATTATGATGTTTATTTCCTGGTCTTAGTTTAGGAACAATGCCCCTGTACCCAGAACACAAGGGTATTCTGAAAACCCAGTGGTAACTGCCATTTCTAGTGATTGTTCTCTGTAGGGAAAGGTCTGACTAACACGTACTCCACCTAAAATCTGCCTCTGGGTCCAGCAAGCAATTGGGCAAGAGGGAAAGTACAAAATCTAAGCCCAGTACTGATTCTACAGCAAGCACATAGCTCTCTCCAGCCTGATGCCTGTTGAATACTGAACAGGTTGGGCTCCCCTGTATCCCTCTGCCTATTGGCTCCAGGGCTTCATAGGGAGAGGGCCTCACCTCTATGCACACCTCTTCTGATTCTTATTCTTCCACCAAAATTCAGCACTGACTTTGGGCCAAAGGTCAGTAGCCCCTGCAGCTTACTTTTTTTTTTTTTTTTTTTTTTTTCCTTTTCTATCATTCCAACAGGAATCCAGGAAGTTTTTTTGTTATTACCTTCCTGGGATCCATCATTTGGATAGCTATGTTCTCATACCTCATGGTGTGGTGGGCTCACCAGGTGAGTGAAAAGAGCTCAATCCTGAATCAGCAGGTTCCAGTGTTTTCCATTCAAGATGAATTTCCAGTATCCAGGCACCATCAAGGATCAAGTGAATTGGTGGTTTCCATGCTGTTTGTAAAGACTTTAAAAGTAGTTTTATTCCATTGTAATGGAATGCTTTCCTGTCTTTTTTTTTTTTTTTTGAGTCAGGATCTCCCTGTAGCCCCAGCTGGCCTAGAATTCACTTTGTAGACCAGGCTGGCCTTGAATTCATAGAGACTCACCTGCCTCTGCCTCCTGGAGTGCTGGGATTAAAGGCATGTGCCACCATACCCAGCATGCTTTCCTTCTTAACTTGTATTCATACTGTAGCATGATAAAGAAGGCCCTTCACATCCTGATTCCAGTAGATCAGGCTGGCCTGCACCCCAAACTGGTGAAATCCCTTCCCCTGCTCTGAGCTTGTTCAGCTGTGTCTGCTGGCTGGTATTGTACCAGTCTTCACCTGAGCACCCAGAGCTTCTCTATTCTGCCCAGACGCACTTAGCACAGAGCTGCAGCTGCCAGCTTTTCTCTCACTAGGCTGAAAGTATGGTTAGTACTACCCATATTTCTATCTGCAGCCCCGATTAACTCCTGACACATGACAGGGGTCATGTTTCCAGAAAAGAAATGTCAAGATTGTTGGAGGGGCACTTCTCTGGGGCAGGTAGAGTTGTTACAGTTGCAATGACAGTGAGGGGCAGGTCTAGTATCATGAGACTTCTGGTCCCCTGAGTGAAGAGCAGTGTGGTTCCCTGCATCCTGAACAAGGACCTTGTTCTTTGTCCCCACCCCCCATTGGCAGAAGGCATTCGCAGAGCTGCTTTAGCAGCTGCTCTGCTTGTAGTTCGCTATTGGTGCTGTGCAGTCTGTTTTTCACCTGTGGTTGCCATGGTTTCTCATCACTGTTGCTGTTTTACCAGGTTGGTGAAACCATAGGGATTTCTGAAGAGATTATGGGCTTGACAATCCTAGCAGCAGGCACGTCAATTCCTGACCTCATCACCAGTGTGATCGTTGCCCAGAAAGGCCTGGGTGACACCGGTCAAGCTCAGTGGGCAGTAACATATTTGATATTACTGTGGGGTGAGTGGCAATATTACATTCTAAGGCATATTAAGTGTAACTGGAAACATTGCATTGGCTCTGCTGGCTGTTTTTCTGCTTCATTTATTATACATGCAACAAAAGGACATTTGTACATTAATTTCTAAGAGGCAACAAAGTATCCTTCCACTCATCATAGCCTGAAATGTAACTGACTGGAATTTACAGATGAATTGAAAAGTAAAGGCTATTCATTCAACACCCAATACAGTAAAATACCATCCTTCAAGGAGATGAAGGGGTTGGAAGGAGCCATTTCACTCCTGCTCCTCCACACGTGGGCTTCTGCTAGCTCAGAGGCTTTAAATAGCCTCCTGTAACCCCCCCTACCCTGTCCCCCAGTGCGGTCATAGCAGAGTTTCTGGGCTGTTTTCATCTCCCGTGTCATGTCCTGGATTTGGTACTTCGACTTGGAATTTGTGTATATGCACTCTAGGGAGGGGCAGTATAAGCATCAGAGAGCTCTGATTACAAAAGACTTTAAAGAAAATTCATCCTGATGTAGGTCTTAATAGAAACTCAGTGATTAGTCACACATTGATCTAGGTTAGTCATAGAGAGGGTGGGGGAGGGGAAGAGTTCATACCCAGGGCACTGCTTTCAGTTTTTTTTGAGACAATCTCACTGGCCTGTCTAGACTCAAATTAAAGATCCTCCTGCCTCAGCACTGTACTATCACACCTAGCCCAGAACACTTGGCTCTCTGAGCAATTAGCTCTGAGCCCTTAGGGAAGTAATTTTGTTTCCCCGGACCTTTATTTACTCACCTGTGAAATGAGGTTAATAATTTCTTCTCTACTTCATACTCTATGTGAAAAACAAGTGCTCTGTAAACCTTAAAACCCTAATCAAGTACCCCAGGGTTATTATAAACATAGTGACTATTCTTGTTTCTTTGATCTTGCAGTTTGCCTGTCCCCTGGCTGCTCTTTTCTCTCATCAACGCACTGCAGCCTGTTCCAGTCAGCAGCAATAGCTTGTTCTGTGCAATTGTTTTGCTTTTTCTCATGCTCCTGTTTGTGATCTTCTCAATTGCATTGTGTAAATGGAGGATGAACAAGATCTTGGGCTTCACGATGTTCCTTCTTTACTTTGTATTCTTGATAATCAGTGTGATGTTAGAAGATCGAATCATATCCTGTCCTGTTTCTGTCTGACTCAGTCACCGATGCTCAGAATGGACACAGATCAGAAGAACATGCCAGAAGTTACTGTCCCTCTTGTTACATGAATGAAAGAATGGACATGATCAGGAAAGTGAACTGGGAAGTCCAGACCCTTCATTACTGAGATGTCTCCTTGGAAACACCTGCAGCTCCTGGTAGATTAAGAGCCTTACCTTGGAGAGGTGGAGTTCCTACTGAACTCAGGCAGGCAGCTCACATATGGGCAGCAGCAGGGCTCCTGCAGCCACAGGACTTTCCAAATGAGAAGTGGGGTGAGGGCTGGGACAGCAGAAGTAAGACAAGCTCCCTTGCTCACAATTCCTTCATTGTCAGTGGCTCGCTCTCCTGGCTCCTGCCCCAAGTGCAGCCTGCAATGTGCTATTTCTTTTGGTTCAAGTGTGAAGTCCCATCAGGTCTGCAGTCATTCTAAGTTCAGTTAATGAATTTAAGGAGCTAAGTCTACAGGAAAAAAAAAGTGTAGCAGGAATCAATTATCATTCTACCCCATAGTCCAGTAAAATGCATGCCAGTGTTTTGTAGGTTAAAAGGAAGACATTAGCTTTCATTGTTGCATTTCAGAAAAATGAAATTAAAACAGGAAGCAGTCTAAAGAGATGAAAATGTATAATTTGCCTTGAACTGGAAGCACAGATTTGAGAAAGAAAACTACTCTTAGTTAGAGTGGTTCAAGTTTGTGTTGTCTCCATTGGTGGTCATCTTGAAGGACTACAGAGTCTGACACAGCTGCCCTGGGTCTGCCCCTGCAGCATGTTCTCACCCAGCAGTGACAATTGTCACTAAGGAGTGAAAGGGATGTATGCATAGAGAGTCAAATCTGGCTTATAAAGCAAGAGATCCAGGGCTCAATGTTATTTTTGAATGCCAACTTGGATTCTTAAACAAGGAGATTGGTTCCTTGTATGGTTTATAAGTAGATCTTAAGGCAATTTATAAAGGAGAGATTCCAAAAATGCTTAACACAATGACAACATACTGGGGAAGGGGGGAAAGAGTATCACTCTTTCTCCTTCTTTTCTTCTTCTTCTTCTTCTTTTTTTTCTTGAGACACTGTCTCATTATGTAGTCCTGGCTAGCCTGGAACTTCCTATGTAGACCAGGCTGGCCTTGAACTCATAGAGACTGGCCTGCTCTGCCTCCTGAATGCTGGGATTAAAGGTGTGTGCTACCATGCCCAGCTGAGTATTACTATTTCTAAGGTAGCAAAGAACACTTGGGTTTTTTAAAAGGCATGATTAAATGTTTTATATGGAATTTCATATGCTTGCATATCACATACTATTGGTTGCTGCTTTTACTAGCATCAAGTTAAGAGACACATTAGAAATAAAAGTTTCATATCATTGGTTTCAAAGCACAAGGAGTTTGTCTTAAGTGTCTCCAGATTATGGTGGCAAATACCATTTAAATGATAAACATGAGGAATGGCCTGCTAACATGATAACAAGAGTAGAGGTGAGATTTAGAAAAATCCATCATTTTGGTGTTGGGAGGGTGAAGGTAGTCCAAGCATCCTATCTTTTAAGTTGAAGTGATTTATTTATCTCCATACTTCTTTAGGATTTCCATTCTTTGGAAGTAACTTTATTAAATTTCAATGAAAACTATGAAGTCCAGTGATATTTTATTTTACAGACATAGACAGGTTCATTCCATTTTCAAGAGAAGACTGATAAAGAATATGATATTATGGTTAAATCCCATACTTTGTGTGTTTGCATGCATGCATAGGCTAGAGGTTGATTCTGGGTTTTTTAATCACTTTCCATTTTACTTTTTTTGAGACAGGGTTTGGTACTGAACCTGTAGCTCACCAATTAGACTATACGGGCTGGTCAGGAAGCTCCAGGGATCCTGTCTCTGCCTCCCCAGTTCTGGGGTAACAGGCACCCACCTTTTATGTGGGTCCTGGGGACCACAAAGTCCTCATGCTCATACAGCAAGCATTTTACCCACTGAGCCATCTCCCTAGCTCCTCAATTTTCATATTCTTAACTACCCTCATTCTTAATGCAGCTGTTCTGTGAGGCATCTATAGGCCTTGGCCTAAGAACAGAAAAGAACAATCCTGTGTAAGGTAGAGCCTAATACCAAAATTCTGGGTGCCAACCTGCTGTTGTCAGCCAGTTCCAGCTTGCCTCAAGGATATGACCTTGGCCAATAGCCTGAGGTCTGATGCTCATTAGGCCCAGTGAGGAGTGGTAGGCAAGTGAGATGTTCCACAATGACAAAGCGCTAAGATAGCCACTTAATGATTAAAACTAACTCCAAGTATCTCACATCCTTTCCCCATATCAAACAAATTTCTGGCATTTTCCTTTGCCCACAAAGGAAATTCTGATTCCTTCACATTCTGACAGGCAAAGACAAACACAAAAAATAGAAGCTGGATTTTGGCAGATGAGTGTGAATTCACTGGGGCAGAAAAAAGATTTCAGGGACACAGAAAACTTGTGGAACTTCTAAAAAAATAAAACCCCAATTTGTTATGCTTAGAAATCAAATTTGTGAAGCCAGGCATGGTGGCGCACGCCTTTAATCCCAGCACTTGGGAGGCAGAGGCAAATGGATCTCTTGTGAGTTCCAGTCCAGCCTGGTCTACATAGAGTTCCAGGCCAGCTGGGGTTATGGGGAGACTCTGTCTCAAAAAGACCAAAAAAAGAAAAAAAAAATCAAATTTGTGTTATATATTTACAAACTCACTATAACTCACTAAAAGTATGTTTTTAAAGAAGTAAAATAACATGTTAACATGCCAAGATAATATTAAGATGGCCTTTTTAGTTGCTAGGCAAAGGAACCTGTCAAAGTACCTGGGATAAATTCTACCTCACTCACTGAGCCTAGAAAGTCTGAACTGTCCCACATGGATGTCTGAACTGGAACAGTGGCTCCAGGGATGGCTTCTCCATTTCCCTGGAGTTGCATTTCCTTGACGGCCAGCTTTCTAAAAGATGTAAAGCATTTCCTGATTAAATGTGTTAAGCTTCTACATAGAAAATGAAAAGTGGACCTATTTGAAATTTCAAAAATTGGTATGTTTTTAAATGGCTATTGCATCCATTTTGATTATTATATTGACTGCCACCAATAGATCTGAAAATGGGTTTGTTTTCCGAAATAACACTCTATCAGATTCTCATTTATTTAATGACTGAGTTTTGAAGGGGGCAGGAATTGGAATTTATATTGAGAGTATAGCTTAGTAGATAAATAGAAATAAGTGGTTGGCTTTATGTGCCATTGAATACCATTGGTTCTAACACCATTTTTGTGGGAGGGTTCCCCTGCAGATGTAGCCTGCAGTGTGTTCTGGTGAAACTGGGGAGAAAGAGGGTCCCCTAGAGGGTTCTTAGTCTCATTCATAAAAGAAATTAAGAATGGACCCAAACGGAAGCTTTTACAATTTTATTAGCTTCTTAAAGAAAAATCCTCAGGTCAGGTGAGCTGGTCATCTTGGCAGCTGTCTTTTGAGGAGGTGAATAATGGGAAGAAGGAAAGAAAGCCATGGAAGCCATGCAGGTTTAGAGCCTGCATGGAGGTCAGACACATGACTGGGAGAAGGAAGTTTAGAGAAAAAGTGAAGAACTACAAGATGCTAGGGGCAGCCCTGTCTTAGAGAAAGCATGTTTGGTAAGAAAGGCATGAAAAAGAAAAGGAGAAATTACACTGAAGAGTTCAGGAAAGCAGACAGACTTGTTACAGAGACTTACATGGCTCTGGCTGGTCTGGAAGTTCTGTGGGTGTCTGAGCTAGTTCCAGGCAGAAATATTTGTTACCATATTAACACACTAGGTATTCCACCCATCTATTTAGCATAACTTAAGGTGACCCTGCCTTCTTGGGAGTGGTTCTATCACCAGGTAATTGACCAGTGAGATTGGAAAAGTAGGTCCTCCAACAGATAGACTAGACAATTTTATACTCTGGACCAGTTCAATTTATTGATATTCTAACACTGGGACTGGTCTCTATTAAAGGTACAGAGAAAGGGCTCATGAGCAGGCCTGTTCATCCCTGGAGGAGGGGGTGGCACTAGAACCTGGCCAGGATATCCAGGGCCAAGTCATCCTGCATAACTAAGGTGTACTTCTGGTCTTTAGACCTTTCTGTATAATGAGAGAGTAAAACCTGAAGAATTTCCTTTATAGACTAGTCCACCAGTTGCTCCAATTAAAAAAAAAAAATCACTTGGAAATTAATCTGTAGACACTAGAGGGAGCCATCTACAGGAACAGCAACTGTGGAAGGACAGTGGGAACTTATCAGCAAAGTCCACTGCCATCTCAGAGTATATGCACATGCACAGACTTTTGGAACCACACAATTCCTATAGTGACTTGTGCAGTGCTTCTCTTGAAAACATGATAATCTGGCCAGTGAATGGGCTTTCTTTGGAGATCTCAGAGAAAGGTGGTGTGAAGGGCTAAGACACCAAGTCCCAAGGATGTTTAATGTGAAATGAAGGCAATGCAGCTGCTAGAGTTCAAGTCACATAGAGCTTAGTGTTAAATCCAAACAGGATGAGGCAGAGCATTCTAATTCCATCATAAGGCCAAGGGCCTCTTCAAAAGGGCAACTGACTTTTTGCTTCTTACTCTGACACAAAGTGCCTAGCAGCAGCTTTTAAATTTCAGTGGAAGAAGGGCTGGGGAGATGGCTCAGCAATTAAGAGCACTGGAGGCTCTTGCAGAGGACCAGAGTTTGATTTCCAGCACTCATGTGATGGTTAACAACCAGTTCCAGGGGATCTGACACCTTTTTCTGACCTCTGTGGGCACTGCACGAGATGGGTGCACTTACATACATGCAGGCAATACACTCATACACATAAAATAAAAACGATAAATAAAATATTTTAAAAATTTCAGTGCGAGACATCTGCGTATGGTAGGGTAAGGCTGAGACCTTAGCAGATAGCCTGAGAGTGCCTGATTTGGCCTCCATCTGGTGTAGGGGCTGAGAACTCAGTAGCTGCCTGGATCCGGCCTGGTATAGATGGAATCCCACTGAAATGGGCCAACAGCCCATGGAGAACAGACAATGCAGAGACCAGAAAGTTCAGTGCCTTGCCACAACAGGAGGAAGGTCATCCCACACCTACTACCCCCTCCAAGGCTCAGGGACTTTTGTGCAAGAGGTTGGTGGAAAGAATGTAAGAGCAGGAGGAAGGGGTGGAGTGTTAACTGGAAGTGATCTCTGACCACTCTGCCAGCAAGCTATAGTCACACTTCCTTCCCATGCTCACCAAGGGAGTCAGTTACCCTTCCCACCCAATCAGTGGACCTTAGCTGCATGTTGGGGAGGGCCTAAGGATATATAAGCCGAGAACGCCGTGAGGCACCTTTCTTGCCATTTTGTGTGGCTGTTGGGAAGTCACAGGATCTATATTTGAGTGTAGACTTTCCAGCTCAGTCATAAATGGGGGGTGGGGTGCCCACTCTTCTGTATCAATAAGCCCCCACCCTATGCTCTGTTAGCAAGCCCAATAACTAATTAGGATTTCAAAACTAGTTAGGATTTAAAAAAAAAAAAAAGAAGAGTGGGGCCAGCATGATGTTTTGGTGGATAAAGGTACTTGTTGCCAAGCCTGAGGACCTGAGTTGGGTCCCTAGGACCCACCTGGTGGAAGGAGAGAACTAACTCTCACAAGTTGTCCTCTGACCTCCACGTATGCTATGGCATGTGTGCAGACAAAGAGACAACAAATAAATGTAACAAAAAATTTAATATTTTTTTTTGAGACAGGGTCTCCTGATAGCCATAGCTGGCTTGGAACTTGTTATGCAGACCAGGCTGGCCTCAATATCAGAGATCCCCGCCTCTGCCTCCCAAGTGCTAGGATTAAAGGTGTGTGCTAGGATTAAAGGTGGCACACACCTTTAATCCTAGGAGGCAGAGGCAGGTGGATCTCTGTGAGTTCAAGTCCAACCTGGTTTATATAGTGAGTTCCAGGACAGCTGGGGCTACAGGGAGACCCTGTCTCAAAAAGACC
>NW_008341028.1:5966460-5985124 GCF_000622305.1 Nannospalax galili
AGATAAATTCAACTATTGTACATTTCTAAACATTTTCTTTCCACAGAGTATTTAAAAGCATAATGCAAGTTATATATAGAACTGACTAATACTTGTGAATTGCACCAATAAATAATAGTAATTATCAGCATAAAGTAAAAATAAGTGTTGTTTATTGCCTAAAATGTTGAACCAACATTTTCCAGGGTCATTTCTCTATATACAAAAATGGGAAGACACACTAGAAAACCTTATAATAAAAAAATAAACCTGATAGTTTTAGGGGTTTAAAAGAAAAACAAACAAAACCCAGAAAATCAGAGAAAAAGACAAAGTTAGAAGATGACTAGCTGCACAATTTGCTATCCGGCAACAGGAGGGAGAAGTGTCTATAGTATGTTATTAGATACAAAGAAATAACATTCACACCTGATGAGAAAGGAGCAAACAAACTACAGGAGCAGAGCATGGCTTATTTTCAACAATTCAAATGTAAGCAAAGCTAAGCGTGAGGAACTAAGAGCTAGATAATTAGTAAAAGGACATCTCTTGCCTACATTGTTGGCCATAATTTTCTAAAATATATAGTCAACAGAGAAAAAAATTGAAAAAAAAAAAAGCTTGTAATTTTCTTTGGCGCAGGACCAACCAAGTTCGACTCATGTTTTAGGTATTATTTTAAAAGACTGTCTTTTTGCAATAATATTTCCTGGTGATTAAAAGCAAGAGAAATACAACTTTATTCAGAGACAGGAAACAAAACTTAGGGTAGGAGCAAGAGATAAGAACTGCATTCAGTTTTTCAAATGAATTTGAAGCATAGAGAATGGGTTGTGCCTCACTGATTTTTGTCAGACATTTGAAATCAACAAACTATGGTTTCTACATATTGTTCATATTACAGAAAACATAAATAACAGTGTAAGCTATTTTTATAAGGGAAGAAAAACAACAATAAAGAAACCTGGAAGAGAACCCCAGAGTCCTGTTTGATGGGATGTTTGCCACCAATGCCAAGAGCCTCCTCACTCAAATGTTCCTCTCACTGTTCAGTGACTTAGAGACTGTGACGCTATGATCTGAGCAGTAAAGAGTGAAGCTGGAGTGCTATTTACAAAGGAGAGGCAGGTATACACGTCCATAGCACCAGAGTTTTCAAGTAAGCAAGTTCAGCTTCAAACTAACTGAACTGAAGATTCACATTTTAAACTCTCCACAATTTGCCAGAGTAGGAAAGCTGTGAAATGTTTGGCTTGGTGCTGCTCACTAATGGCATGACTGAAAAGAGCTCTTCTGTGGCAGAACTGGCAAGTTTTGGGACTCTAAGATACTTCCAGGCCAAGCAGCATGGACTCTACTGGCTTTATACACCAAATTTGTGACCATCCATCTTTCCCCTTCTTATTAAAATGGCTAGGCTTCCTTCATGAATGACACTCTGTGCAAATGTACATATACATATTTAAAATTCATAATTCTAAAGGCCAAAGGATGTTTTTTCTTTATCAGAAGTTACTCAAAGTAAGTGATCTTAAAAATAACATGACTAAAATACACTTAAAAGTCAATTTAATATTCATGGTGTTTAAACAGTGAATTTATTGTCTGATTATGATATGGATAATTCTACATTTTAGATTCCATAAACTTCAGATTCTGAAGCTTGTTAAAGAAGCTTAAGCCCCTCAATATGGGAAATTCTTTCTGGCTATACTTTCAGAGGGCCACTATTTTTCTACTTTTAAAAAATACTTTGAATATATATATATATACACACACACATATATATAGTATTAACAGAATATCCCATTAAATCATATTTCAGATACATATTTTATAGTACAATTTTGTATCATACTCAATATTTTGGGTGAAATTTGGAAGAGTTGTCAATCATATTTCCCTATGTAAGTCTTCATATAGAATACTAAAATTTAAATTGATATTTGGATTGTGAACTATTTTCCCTGGGTACTGTAGCATCTACCTATGGTAGAGGAGACTGAAGACCATGGCATAGGAACCCTTCCTTGTGCTCCGTACACTAGGTGTGTGCCCTGCCCTTCGGCCACTCACTCTCATAAGTCAGGCTGAAGGGTCCTAGCATGCAGTCCCAGGAGGATACTCACACTAGCACTGACATGTTCAAATTCATTCTCTCAAGTAATTAAAAAAAATATAGGTAGATATACATACAGAGATCTGCAGCTGTACTGATTACTTCAAATAGCAGCAGACAAAGAAAATAAATTCTTGTTTCATAAGTTTAAATTCCTTTTAAGTTTGCTATATTAAATTTAAAAATTAAAAAAATATCAACTTACTATAAACAATTTAAAATATGTATAATACAACTTCATGGTCAAAACATTTGAATAGTCCATGAAGACAGGCGATACTTTGATCTTACATTTCTGCTTAGGTTCCATACATGATTTTCCCATCTGTCTCTTCCAAGAGAAATCATAAAATAGTTTTCTGCTTTTGTAGCAACCAATTCTTTTAAGAGACTGTCTCATCACAAAAATACTTCTTATCACAGGGGAGTTAAAGAAGAAATAAATGGGAAGTAAAGTGGCTTTCTCCCTATTTGTCACTGTTCTCTTGTGAAAGCATTCTGTACATAAGCTACCTGAATTTTCCAAACCATTTACAAATGCATTCTCAAAAAGTGAAGAAAAGAGTTTGGAGACTAAAGTATTATTTTGTACACTGACTATACAATATGTATTGAATACACACACACACACACACACACACACACACACACACACACACACACATCTTAAAGATACGGCTCTCCAAAGGTTTTCCGGCACTCCATCACCCCTGTACTTGGTGGCCTATCACAGTTGTGTGTGCTCTTGACTTGACTGGGTGTGAGACGATCATATGCCATCTTGTACTCTTTGTCAAAAGCATCTGAAAAAATTCATTAAGAAATAAATTTATTTCATAAATTTATGCCTGATGCTGACCTCAATCAAGTTTCTATATAACATAAGTAGACCACAAAGTTAGGGTAAAAAATGTGGCTCAAGGATATTTCTGCCATCCACAGGTTCACAAATTTAAACTTCAGAACTCACAGCATTTTAGAGCTAGGTGGCATAGGCCAATTTTAATTTTATTAAATACCTATGTTAAAAACCATCAAACATCACACATGCATTTTTGTAACTTGCTTTTCATGCTCAGTGAAAACAGTAAAAATAATCAACGGAGCCAAGCCTATCGCCAGAGGCCTATAATCCCAGCTACCCTGGAGGTTGAGGCAGGAGGATCATATGCTCAAGGCCTGCTTGGGTTATAGACAAGTTTAAGGCCTCATGACCAGATTGGGAAACATAGTGAGACCCTGTCTCAAAACAGAGAGTAAAGTCCTAGAGGATATAGCTCCATGGTAGAGCACTTGCCTTGCATACATGAAACCCTAAGTTTAATTCCCAACACCCAGAAAAAGAAAAACAATCACAACAAAATCCTCCATTTTCTCTCCAAAGTAGGATTAAGGAAAAAAAAAAAAAAAATTAAGACCATGTCTCCCTATAGTCCCAGCTGTCTTGGAACTCAATACAGAGACAAGCTGGCCTTGAGTTCACAGGGCTCCTTCTGCCTCTGCCTCCTCAGTGCGGCTATTAAAAGCATGCACAACCATGCCCCACTAAGAAAAATTTTTTTACTCATATTTACTTTATGGTTTACTTCAACTGGAATTTATTTTATGTGTACTAAATTTCCTACTATCGGACCTTTGGAGGAAAATCTATTTTTTCATTATTATTCAAAAAATTTTTTAGACAGGGTCTCTCAATGTAGCCTAGGCTGGCCTTGAACTTGCTATAGCCCAAGCTGGCCTATAACTTGTGGCAATCCTGTCTCAGACTCCTGAGAGCTGGGATTACATGTGTGTACCACTGCAGCTAGCCAAATATCTTCTGATATCATCATGCAATGTTTGTTTTTCTTTCTCATGGGAAATAGGTGAAGTTAATAGACTTTGGTTATTATTATTTCTATTATTGTTATTACTAGTTTTGTTAGTACTGGAGGTAGAACCTAGGGCCTTGCACATGATAGAGAACGTCTATGCCACTGAACCACATCTCTAGTCATTTTCTAACATTTTATTTTGAGACAGGGTTTAACTACATTGCCTAGGCTGGCCTTGAACTCACTCTAGGTTAGGCAGAACTTGAACTTACAATCCTTCTGCCTAAGCCTCCTGAGCGGCTGGAATTACAGACCTGTACCACCAAGTTCACTTTAACATATAGTGACCTAAGTGAACTATGAATGCTGTACCTCTACTTTGGGGAGATGACAGACATCAGAGTGTCTCCCTATGACAGTGACACAGAGGTACCCAGTGAAGACTGTTGTGAGCTGACCGCTAACCGCACAACCAAGTAAGGCTGGAAATTCAGCTTTCTTTGGACATTTAATAAAATGCCCTTTGTTGAGGGCTAGCATAAGAACTGAAATATATTCTGGACTTTTGTTGGCTAGAGAATAAAGGAATGTTAAAAATGAGCTGAATAATAGTCCTTGCTACACTTTCTGTCTCAGTACAGTTAAAAGGCCTAGCTCAAAGAACACAGCTTTATTTTCTCAGGTTCTAGCATCTTCCTCAAGTGGCTTCAGTGACTAAACACTATTTAATAGTCTGCTTCTCAGCCAATTTTATCATGTATCATTCCCACAGAGAGCCACTTATTTCTGAACTCTTACTTGGTCCCACTGAGTTTCCTAGCTCTGCCTGTGCTGTTGTGACCCTGCTCTGGTGATAGTAGCTTCTACAGGGAAATCCCACTTATTCCTTTTAATATTTCATGACTATTCTTTTTTTGTCAGGTAAACTATGAAAAATTGAACATAATTTATACACATGAAATTCAACAACTTTAACTACAAAACTCAGTAGGGTTTTATTTTTTGTATAGTCACAGGATTATATAATCATCACCACTATTTAATTCCAGAACATTTCATCCCTACCAAAGATAAACCTCAAAAAGCAGTTACCAACAATTATCCATTCATCCTTTCTCCTAACCACCAGCAACTGCTAACTTATTTTCTATCTTGACATTCCACATAAATTTAAGCATATGTGATCTTTTCTGTCTGGTTTCTTTCACTAAGTATAAATATATTCAAGACTATAAATGTTGGGGTTAGAGATATGGCTCAGTGGTTAAGAGTACTGGTTACTCTTGCAGAGGTCCTGGGTTCAATTCCCAGCACCCAACACCCTCTTCTGACCTCCACAAGCACTGCATGACATGGGTGCACTTATATACATGCAGGTAATACACTCATACCATAAAAATAAAATTTTTAAAATCTTTTTTTGAGTCAGGGTCTCCCTGTAACCCCAGCTGGCCTGGAACTCACTATATAGACCAGGCTGGCCTTGAATTCACAGAGATCTGCCTGCTTCTCCTTCTCGAGTGCTGGGACTAAAGGTATGAGCCACCATGCCTGGCCTTTTACTTCTCTTTTTTTGTGTCTGGACAAGGTTTTTAGACTCAATCTGTAACCTAAGTTTGCTTTGAACTTGTGAGCCTCCTGCCTCAGCCTCCTAAGTGCTGGCACTACTGGCATGCACCATCATGCCTGGCTCTTCATTAATTTCTAAATTTATTTTTTACTGAATTTTTGTGGATTTCATAAAATATACCTTAATCATACTTGGCCCCCCTTTCTGCCTGCACTCCTCATATCCTGCCCACAGGATTTCATGCATTTTGTCATGTTAAGGCCTATTGAGTCAAGTTTGTGTATCCAAATGTCCCTTGGTGTAAGTTCATCCACTGGAGCATGTTCAGCCTGTCTAGCATCACTCCCTTAAAGGAGATCAACTCTCCCTCATCCAGCAGTGATCAGCTGCCAACAGTTCCTCACTAAAGTTGTCGCCTCCTGCCCATTTCCCCAATTCTATGCTAGTTTTTGTCTGATTGAGTTTGCATGTATCTTGTGCATGCTGTCACCATTGCTGTAAGTTCATATGAGCAAGGTCTCAGGAGCTCGTAAGACTGTTTCCTTATGGTCATGCACTTCCTCCCCTGGCTCTTACAATCTTTCCACCCCCTCTTCTGCAATGGTCCCTGAGCCCTGGATGGCTGAAGTTTAACACAGGAATCCTGTCCAAGGACCGATTAATTTTTATAAATGTATGATATTCCATCAGACAAATATGCCATATTTTACTTCTCTGTTTATCAGATGATCCATGTTTGGATCCACCCCCCCACATTTTGGTTATTGTGAGTAATATCAGAAACATTTCATGCAGAAGTTCTGTGAGAACAGTTTCAATTCTCCTGGGCATGTACCTAGGAATGGAATTGCTGGCTCATGTGGTAACTATGTTTTAACATTTTGAAGAGATTCAAAACTGCTTCAATAGTGACTGCTTATTTTACATTCCTACCATCAACATATGTGGGTCCCAATTTCTGCACATCCTTTCCAACACTTACCATTTTCTTTCTGTTTCTCTTATGCTGGCTATTCTAGAAGCTAGGAAGTAGTATTTGTGGGTTGTTTTTTTATTTTGGTCTTTTTGAGACAGGTCTCCCTGTAGCCCCAGCTGTCCTGGAACTCATTATGTAGACCAGGCTGGCCTTGAATGCACAGAGATCCGCCTGTCTCTGCCTCCCGAGTGCTGGGATTAAAGGCATATGCCACCACACCCGGCTCAATATTTGTGGTTTTGATTTGTACTTCTCAAATGAATAAAAATGTTTAACGTCCTTCTCTTGTGCTTATTAGTAATTTGTACATCTCCTTTTAGAGAAATGTTTATTCAAATCCTTTGCCAAGTTTTAAATTGGATTATGTGCCTTATTAAGTTATAAAAGTTCTTTGTCCACACACCCCAGTGGATGACCCCATATACATGTGCACATGGGCAGACTAACTGGACTTAGTGGGTTATATATAAAAAAAGAGACATGGAGTTGGGAGGGAGAAATGTTGAGGGGGACTAGGGAGAATTGGAGGGAGTGGAGGATGGATATGACCAAGCTACATTGTATACATGTATGAACTTTAAAAAATTTACACAAAAATTCTTTATACTGAATATTATGCTTTTATTAGATATATGATTTTGGCATTATCTTCTCATTTTGTGGATTATCTTTTTATTTTTTGATAGTGTCCTTTGATAAAAACAGGCTTTTAATTTTGTTGGTGTCCAATTTATCTACTTTTTGTTTCTTTGTGCTTAAATTTTTTTTATATTTTATTTATTATTTTTATTTTTTATGTGTATGCATGTATTGCCTGCATGTATGTAAGTGCACCCCGTGTCATGCAATGCCCACAGAGGACAGAAGAGGTCGGATCCCCTGGAACTGGAGTTACGGACAGTTGTTAGCTGCCATGTGGGTGCTGGGATTTGAACCTGGGTCTTCTGCAAGAACAGCCAGTGTTCTTAACTGCTGAGCCATCTCTCCAGCCCCTAACATTTTTTAAAATTTACTATTATTGTGTGTGAGCATGCATGTGCAGTGTGGTCAACTACTCTGGAATTTGTTCTCCCCAATTTGACACCCTCTTCTAACCTCTATGGGCATTGCATGACACAAGCGCACTTACATACATGCAGGCAATACACTCAGACACATAAAATAAAAATAACAAAAAATTTAAAATATGTCTCTTGTATATGGTATATAGCTGGATGATATTTTAAAAAAATTCATTCTTTAGCCAGGCGTGGTGGTGCACATCTTTAATCCCAGCACTTGGGAGGCAGAGGCAGGCAGATGGGGATACAGGGAGACTCTGTTTCAACTCCCCATCCATTCTTCTAATTTTCCTTTTAGTTGGAGAGTTTAATCAACTTACATTTAATGTAATCCCTTAAGAAGTAGGATTTACACATGCAATTTTGCTACTTTTCCTACATGTCTTTTCCCCCTTAGTTCTACCATGACTTCATTCTTTGTACTATTTTCTAGTGTACCACTTCAATGCTCTCATTGTTTCTTTTACTAGTTTTATTTACTATATTTTATTTTATTATTTATTTTATTTTGCAAATGAATGTTTTGCCTATATGCAATGTAAGTGCACCATATGTGTGCAATGTCTATGGAGGCCAAAAGAGGGTGTCAGATTACCTGGAACTGGAGTTATGGACAATTGTTGCTGCCATGTGGGTGCTGGGAACTGAACCTGGGTCCTCTACATGAGCAGCCAGTGTTCTTAACTACCATGTCTCTAGCCCCTTTCTTTTACTAGTTTTGACTCCTGCCTATCCCTGCATGATCATTTTTCCAACTGAATGTGAGAATCGTTTGACAAGTTTCTTATTTTTGAGTCTCCAATCAAACCATTAAATAAAAAGCAAATATTCAAAACATTCTGCTCAAAGTCCCCTGCTTGCTATTTCAGACCTCATTTTAATGGAAAGGGCAGGCTAATACATGAGGTATTTATTTACAAACAAAATTATAGACCTAACACAGTTGGGTTTCCTTTAGCCTTCTTGTCAACTATTTCTTGATTCTAAATGTTTGTATTTGTACTGAAACTTCTCCGAAGTCTCCCAACTTTATTTCAAATAGGTGACTAGCAACTGAATGTAATTTCCAAAGCACAGTGTTTCCTGATTGTAGTTTTTCTTCATAATTTTTAAGATTTTTTTTTTTTTTGGGGGTTGGAGGTTGGAGAGATGGCTCAGTGGTTAAGAGTACTTGCTGCTTATCATGAGAACTGGAGTTCAGATCTCAACACCCATGTCAGGTGTCTCCATAAAGATTTATTATTTTTTTTAAAGATTTATTTAATGCTTATGAGTGTTTTCCTTGTATTTATGTAAGTGTACCATGTGCGTCCAGCACTGTGCCCACACAGTCAGAGGGGGAGTCAGATTCCCTGGAACTGGAGTTACAGGTAGTTGTGAGCTATCCCATGTGGGTGCTGTGAACTGAACTTAGGTCCTCTGCAAGAGTGGCAAGTGCTCTTAATCACTGAGCTATCTCTTTAGTCCTTAATTTTATTTATTTGGCTCATACTTCAAAAATAATTTAACTGGTATTGCCATTATGCAGGTCTTTTGAGGCAACCATATTGTTATTTCATGGATGCAACTCCCCTGTCATGTCTAGAAGATACTATCTAGCAGCAGGTATTTTGATCCTCTGGCTCTTACAATCTTTCTGCCCTCTCCTTCTGCAGTGTTCCCTGAGCCTTAGGTGTAGTGTTATCTTTGTCAGTGTGGATGGGGAAAATTTCACAAGATCCACCTCTACATGAAGAGCTATAGGCAATCAGTGGCTGATAAGAGGGAGAATCAATTTTCTCCAGGAACGACTAGCTCCCTGATAGGTTATCCAATCCCAAGTGGTAAGCCCTAAACACATGTATATATGAACAGCACTAAACAAACCCAGTAGGTTGTATACATATATGTGTGTGTGTGTGCATTATATATTTGTAACAGTAATAATTAAAGAAGAGGAGGTCACAAAATTGAGAGGGAGTGAGGAGAGATATGGGAGGAGTTGTAGGGGGAAAGGGAGGGGTAGAAATGATGTGAATATAGTATTCGTGTATGAAATTCTAAAAAAAATAAACTATAAAGATTATTTATTATTAGTATGTGTATGATGTGCATGTATGAGTATAGGCATGCATGTAGGCATCAGAAAACATCTTTCCTTCCATAGTGGGATCTAGTGATTGAACTCAGGCAAGTACCTTTACTGGCTAAACCATCTTGTTAGCTCTCATAGCTAAATCTTTTAAGACCATTTCAGTGGAAGGAAGTTGTTTATTCCTATCTTATGTATGAGCAGATTAATTTTCTTCTAATTAAATTAGTCAATTCTTAAAATGTTAATTTAAAATATCACATTAATCTAGAAATTCTATTCTGTAGGATGCTTGCAATTTTGCCTATATACACCTCTGTTGCCAAATTCTACAGTCTCATGACTTGAGGCTGACAATGACCAGTGGCACAAGCCATTTCTATCCAGTTGGCATCTGAGAAGTCCTTCAGACACTCAGCTAGGGGTGTTTGTGCTCAGGCTTCTACCTCACTCACATAACACTGTTTTCTCACTCTTTCCTCAGAGAACTTGTTTGGAAGCCAGCACCAAAGGGAGAGCTCTTGCCTTTTCCTCATGCCCCACCTTGTGTGAGAGAGGAACTAGTCATAGTATATAAGCCTAGTATAGGTCATCATGACTCTGATGCCACTAATAAATGGTTGTGGCATTTTAAAAGTCAAAGTGCTGATGCTGAAGAATTTTTTTTAAGATCAATGTACAATCATTGACTAGAAGCATAACCCCTTAGGCATCCATCCTCTCATTAGCTAGAGAGTGGACTTATGTAAGGCACTCAAGTTTGATATTAATACCATTAAAATGAAATGAATTTTATGTATCAATGATCACTTTCATCAATTTTCATCTAACATGATGATAAAACCCATTTTGAGTCACCCAATACCTGATAACCACTTAAATGAACACTATCACAAATTCCTTCCCTTTGGCCTATCAAGGGTGACTTCTTTTTTCTTAGAATTTGGAAGGAGAAACAAAAAAGAGGTCAAGCTAATTCAGTGTCCTGGCTCAAATGTGTGGTCCCAGTTACTTGGGAAGCCAAGGCAGGAAGATCACTTGAACCTAGTAGTTATAGTAAGACTTCATGTCAAGACAGCAAAAACAAACACAGTAACTAGGAGGACATGGTCAATGGGAGCAGTTGGGGAGCTCCTAAAATATACATTTTAGTTTCCTTATATTCTTTCTAAGCAAACGTAATATCCTTAGATCTGACACAATTCTGAAAGTATGGGATTGGAACATAAAACTAGGTAAAACAGAGCTCTGTTACCACTGTGCTATCTGAGGTTAAGCTACTTTGTCCCTCAGATCCTCAGTATCTTGACTAATATAAAAATCGTAATAGTACGTATTCTCATAGGAATTTGTGGAGAATGGAACAACACATGGAAAGCACACACTTGAGCATGAGGCCTAAGAGATGCGAACTTATTACTGAATATCATGATTATATCCATGACTAAAGTACCTTCTACATTAGATAAAAATTCAAAAGAAACATTTTTCTAGTAAATTGATATAATCTAATAATGACAAAATAATTAAGACCAGCAATACAACCCTTTAAAAACAACACTATGCTACGTAACAGTATTATTTATCATGCTGAATTACCTATATCAATGTTTTCTCTTCCCAATGCCACAAGTGAGAGAAACAGAATTTCTCTATATAGACTCCTGGAGACAGAAGACATGGAGAAGATGTTAGTATCCACAGAGCTGATATGCTCTTCACAAAACTCTGTATGCAAAATAAATATAAAATAGTGGGAAAATGACTAAGCAAACGGATGCATCGTTTAGAGGAACATGTTTGTTCAAGACTTACCTTTGTCTTTTAAAATGTGGACACTTATTCAGTGTCTCTAAAATCTGACTCATGGGTCCATAGACATCATTCATTTTAATGCTTTTTACCATACTTTTCAACAGTTCCTGGTTAAATGAGTTATCACTTTTTTGCAATAAATGGACCATTGGATACTTCTGGGCTGTAAAAGAACAAAAGATGATGAATGAAATGTTCTATGTAGAAAGGAGAAAGAAATAAAACAGTAACTGACGAATGTTAAACATGTTACAAAGCACTAAAAATGAATTAAGGGCGATAGATAAAGGAATAGAAATCTAAAAATTAAAAAAGGCAAAATAGGAAAAGTAATGACAAAAGTCAGCCTACAGCCTTTTGTTGCCTCAAACAGTAACTAAAGTAGCTCCTCTTAATACAGCCCCAGAGGAAATTCTACATTAGCAGCTAGGGATGAAAACAAAATATATATAAAAGAAGACACCGGGACAAGCAATGTACTAAAAGCTGGACTGTACAAAACACAATCAACCCCTCTAGCACGTACACAGCAGCCCTCCAAAGCAAACGCAAAACAACGTGACTCCCACAGAAGGCAGCACTGAAAAAGTCAAAGTTAACACTTACTCTCAAACAAAAGAGGACGATTTTGACCTGGAAGACAAAAGTAGTACAATGAAGTAAAAGTTCCACACATTTAGGCTATTTAAAGCAAGAAGAGACTACTCTGAAATCAGCACCCTGTGACAGCACTTACTGTGGGCATTCCAGAGGATGTACAAAGGCTGCCCTGGATCCTGATGCAATTTCATGTTGTCCCATAACATCTGTATTAAAACATATTTACTATCTTCAGACATACAGTGGCGAGGAATCTGTGTTGTAAAATAAAAATAATTCATTACTGATTCTTATATCAATTTTTTGGTAAATATTTTATAGAAGCCTCACAATTTCTTTTTTTAGATATAAGTGTACAAGAGAGGGAAAAAAGAACAGAAAATGACTGGTTTGTACACATTTGATACCTACTTAAGGAAGATAAACTGAGTTTGGAAACTAATGGTCTCTAAAGTAGTGGTGGATTTGACAAAGCCCTTTGGTGACTGAGAAAGGATACCATGAAGGGCTGATCTTGTCCCTGCTTATGACTCCAAGTCCACAGAAAAATAAATTCACAGGCCTCTTCCCTCAACCCTCAGTGCTGGGTTCAAACCAAGGGCCTTGTACATGCTAGGCAAGCACTCTAACATTAAGTTACATCCCCAGTGCAAGGAATTCCATTATTTTTTCAAGATTCTTGCTCAGCCAAGGCAATTATGTCTGAATTATCTCTGTCACTCATCTATGATGTATGAAAAAAACAAAAGCACATGCACAATCATAGACATTAAGTACAAGAAGAGAGAAGACAAACATTGCTGAGCTTAGAGACTACATTTTAGTGGTACAGCATATGAAAAGGTAAAAACACTTTTATAAAACAACTTATCAGGGCTGGGGAGATGGCTCAGAGGGTAAAATACTTTGTGCACAAGTGTGAGGAACTGAGTTTGAATCCCTAAAACCATGTATAAGCTGGACACAGTAGTGTGCACATCTACAGTCGCCACCCCTATGGGGAGAAGGGAGGTAGAGACAAGGGAATCCCCAGAAGCTTGTGGGCCAGTTAGCCTGGCACACAAAGCAGAAAAACAACAAACAGACCATTTCAAAACAAAGTGGAAGTGGAGGCTGAATCCTGAGGTTGTCCTCTGACCATAGCATGCATCTGTACTCTCTCATATGCATATACGCGCACAGATTTTAGTCAGGTTTTGATTTTTGTCTTTTTGAGAAAAGGTCTCCTAGTAGCCCCAGCTGTCCTGGAACTCACTATGTAGACCAGGCTGGCCTTGAACTAACAAAGATCTGCTTGCCTCTGCCTCCCAAGTGCTGGGATTAAAGGTGTGTGCCACCATGCCTTGCTTTTACCTGCACAAAATTTAAAAAATAACAATGTAGATATAAAATGGCTAAGGATATAACTCAGTGGTAGAGTCCCTGCCTAGCACTCAAGAAGCCCTTGGTTTGATCCCCATCACTATAAAAATTAAATAAATATATGAACATAATAAAATTCAAAGTAAGGAAATGAAGAGAATGATAGTGCATACTTGTGATATGAATTAGACCCCTTCTAAAAATGGTTAGTCTTTCTTATTTTTGGAAGAAGTATAAGGGAGTTAACTCACAAACCTTTATGATAATAATTTACAGTTTATCTTGAAGCAAAATAAAAATTCAAATGCAACTGAAGACAATCCTCTGTGATGATTTAGATGGTAGTACAAATATGTAGGGTGAAAATAACCCTTCCTTTTTATCACTAGGAATATGCAAATGTTATGATGACAGTAGCACTGCCTTTTAATTTCACTCTCATACCTTTGAATACTTGTTACAATGCTCAGAAGAAAGAATCAATCCAGGTAGATTACTGGGCAAGTCAAGACGTCTAAAATACCACACCAGGTTCCAAAAAACAATTGGATGATGGTCCACAAAGTCAGCCACTGTTATTGCATGGTCACCTTCGTTTTCCAATAAGCTCTCAAGTTCCTTCCATACCACTAATGGACTAAGATATGGAACAGTGACAGGATCTGGACTTGGAAGATGCCATTCAAATCCTAAAGAATCCTGTTGAGTAAATAAAGCCATAAATGACAAATATAAGAATGAGTATGTAAAATTATTTTAAATTTAAAATATTCTTTAGAAAATTTATGTGAATTATTTCCATATGAATAGAAAAGTAACATAATTCTATCATGGAATGAGAGTCTGTGACAATAATATAACTGAAGCTAATAATGTCATTCAAAACAATGAAAACAGAATCACATGTAAATAATCAATTTACAAATTTAGAAAACTACCCAAATACATACTGTAGCTCCTTGTAAAGTAGCTGGCAGGCTGCCTGTAGGAATGAGCTTCTGTGCTCTAGTATCATTCTTATCCAAGGGGCCATATGTACTGATACTCCTGGCCATTGGGAAAAGTGGGCATTTTGACACGACTGTTTTTGATCCATTAGCAGGAATCTGAATACTTCGGGCACAGGGATTTTCCTGCAGTTTAGATTTGCTTGAGCATTTAAAAAAAAAAAAAAAGAAAAAAAAGAAAAATGCCTATCAGTGTCCAGACTTATTTTATCTAGAAGAACCATGTTATTCTTTTTAGAATTAGTTCGACATAGCAAAATACATAAAAGGAAGTATGCTACTCTAGCCTCCACTAGGAAATAAAAGGTATAAGAATTGTGACAAACTTTTTTTTTTTTTTGAGACAGGGTCTCCCTGCAGCCCCAGTTGGCCTGGAACTCACTATATAGACCAGGCTGGCCTCGAACTCAACAAAGATCTGCCTGCCTCTGCCTCACAAGTGCTGGGATTAAAGGCGTGTGCCACTACACCCAGCAATTTAAAAAAATTATTTTTATTTTATATGTATGAGTGTTTTACCTGCATGTATGTAAGTGCACCTGTGTTGTGCAAAGCCCTCAGAGGCCAGAAAAGGGTGTCAGATCCTATGGAACTGGAATTAGAAACGGTTGTTAGCCACTGTGTGGGTGTTGGGAATCAAACCTGGGTCCTCTAGAAGAGCAGCCATTGCTTTTAACCACTGAATCATCTCTCCAGCCCCCAAACTTCTTTTATATCCAGTGAACTTTAAATACTTAGGATTCATTAATTTATTCAAAATGTTTAATGAGCAGTTTTTATATCTCACAATATAACTACCCCTTGACTATATACAGAAGGTAAAATGGATTTATGTTCTTTTAGGAGTCACAAGTGAGACAATGGAACACAATAGATCTATAATGGAAGAAGATGTGCACACAGAGTTTTGGTCTTATGGTCTAAGTATTTATGATCAAACAGGCCACATTAACCTTGTGAATACTATGTAAGAATATTCTTTTTCTGCACATGCAGCTGGCAACATGGCTTTATCTGTTTGGCTACCTATGGCTAATTTGGCACTTTTTCAAAATAAAGTCAGGTGCTGATTTAAACATAGCATACTTGTACTTGATTGCTACATATGGTTTTGTTTAATTTTATAGTTCCTGTATTAGCTCCAAAAATTCTCTTATATTATTAGATATTCTTACACAGGAAATTAAGTTTTCTAAAGTAGAAGTATTAAACCCTGAAGAGATGGAGAAAAACTTCAAGTGTTGTACAGGTATCTTTTCTCTAATTTATTTATTTGTTTTGCCTGCATGTATATAGGTGCACCACATGGAGGCCAGAAGAGGGCATCAGATCTCCTGGAAATGGAGTTGCAGACTGTCACTACATGGGTGCTGGGAATCAAACCCTGGTCCTCTGGAAGGAGGACCCCTTTCTCTTCTTTAAAGTACTGAGTACTGGTAAAACAGCTAGGCACAGTGGCATACAGCCTGAATCCCAAAATTTAGAAGGTAGAGGTAGGAAGATTAGGAGCTCAAGGTCATCCTCAACTATATAGCTAGTTCAAGGCCAATAAAAGATATGTGAGACCCTGTCTCAAAAAACAAAACAACAATACAAAAACAAAATACAGGTAAACATTATCATACACACACACACACACACATACATACACACACACACATCTTAACTTTGGAGGGTCATAAAACATGTATTTAGATTTAAACAGTTATGCTCTTAGAGCATTTTAATATTGCTTTAATTAGGAATAAGAATTTAGATAATGAGTTTATTTTTCATGGAAATAAATAAATCTGTCTATCTATATGACGTGAGTCTGGTTATGTGGACCAGGCTGGCCTTAAACATCCTTCTTCCTCTACCTTGAGTGATGGCTTTACAGGAATGCACATTTTTCACAGAAACTTAAATGGTCAACTGTTTTTCTTTCTGTTAGATCTCTACAGCATGTGCAATATATGTTGTTAAAAAAGTTCTCCACAACTGTACTTACTTATTTAGATCAAAACTCCCTTGAACAGAGAGAGATGTGTCAAGACCAGAGGTTGATGTTGAAATGCAAGACTGCCTTGTCTGATTTGAAAAGGAAGATGCAAAGTGCATAGTTTCTGTAGATGAGCTGGACTTCAAGAAATATCTGGAATGTGAATCAAAGAAGTTTTGAGAAGAGGTATTCTAGGGAACAGGATCCTTGAACGTTAACAGGGAAGGGCATGTGCTATTACCTCCCAGGCCGTCTTAAGTCTCTTATTTCAACATTCAGGAAGGGTAAGAAAAGATTGCCACAAAATGGGCATGTAGTATTGAGATTTGAATCATCTGCTGTCCAGCCAGCCATGATTTCCTCATCATGGACAAGACAGTCACAAGTTCTACACCGAGAACAACTTGAGATGAGAACCTAGGGAAGAAGACAACGTTTAAAATTTTTTTTTTATTATTTTTATTTTATGTGTATGCATGTATTGCCTGCATGCGTGTAAGCGCAGTGGTGTCGTGAAATGCTTACAGAAGTCAGAAGAAGGTGCCAGATTCCCCTGGTACTGGAGTTATGGATAGTTGTTAGTTGCTCTGTAGGTGCTAGGAACCTGGGTCCTCTGCAAAAAAATGCCTGTGGAGGTCAGAAGAGGCTGTCGAATCCCCTGGAACTGGAGTTTTGGACAGATGTTAGCTGCCATGTGGGTACTGGGATTTGAACCCAGGTCTTCTGCAAGAACAACCAGTGTTCTTAACTACTAAGCCATCTCTCCAGCCCCAGAAGACAACATTTTATCGAGCAAGCTGATTCACATATATCATGAATTAAAACAATGTAAATTTCTAAACCTATTGGAAAATTTAAGCTCATAAGGATTCAGATATTATAAGACTATGCTTAGTACACTATGTATTTTATTCATTTTCAACTATTTCAGCAAAATCTATTCCAAAATTTTTGCCTGATAGAAAAAAATTACATTTTTTTTTCTGAGATATGTTCTGTGTAGCCTTGGCTAGCCTGGAACTTACTACATAGACCAGGCTGGTCTCAAACTCACAAAGATCTGCCTTAAAGTGTGTACTACCATGCCTGGCCAAAAAAAAATTTTTTTTCATGACTTTATTAATGGCAAGGCAAACTCAAGCATTCATTTGTTAATATACCAAACAGGTGTCTGTCACTAGAGATCAGTGCTACTCTAAGTGCAGCCATCAGACCAGTGCTGATCCATAAACTCTTACTGGTTTGCGATAAGTAAAGCAATAAAGAAGAGAATTTCAAAATTATAACGAATTTGACATTGCTATAACATCTAAGTGTGTAATCTTTCCATTTGATAGAAGTACCAGAAATTCAGGAAAAAGCAAATCTGGCTTTGTCACTATGGAGAGCATCAGAAGCACTGTTGTAATTATAAATGCTGTCACTGAAATTAGTAAAGCAAATTCCTGAAGCCACAGAAACTCTGTAAAGTGTCATATCAGTGTTCATCATTTATCTTCAAGCTGAACCCAAATTTACTTATGGAAATTAGTATGACATGAAAACTACATTTAACAAACATTTAGAAACATTTTTGTTTGCTTATTTTGAGATAGGGTCTTCCTGTAGCTCCAGCTGGCTTGGAATTGTCTATGTACACCAGGCTGGCTTTGATCTCACAAAGATCCACCTGCCTTTGCCTCCTGAGTCCTGGGACTAAAGGTGTGTGCCACACCTGGATCCAAACAATTAAAAAACAAACCTGGGGGAAATTTTAAAGTATAAAAGGATAACTTTTTCATTGTAAGAAAATCAGAAGTCTATGAACTGACAAAAAGAATGACAACCACGATGGAAGAAGCTGACAACAGAAGCAGAACTATTTATTGTACTCTCTTCAAAGTTTGCTTGCACAGCAAAATTGATTGTGTTTATGGTATAAAATAAATGTTCAAAGAAAACATTATAACAAAGAATAAATATAAATATTGAAAATGAAAATTATTTTACATGTTGATAATTTTCCAAGTAAGTATAGAACTGTCCTAACAAAGTGGCATGGCCTCAACAATATGAAATACTAGACACAAGCTGGGCGTGGTAGCTCATGCCTTTAGTCCCAGCAGAAGCAGGTGGATCTCTCTGAGATCAAGCATAGAGAGTTAATACTCAACATAAAAAATCTTGGATGATGTGCCAAACGTGGTGGCACACGCCTTTAATCCTAGCACTTGGGAGGCAGAGGCAGGCGGATCTTTGTGAGTTTGAGGCCAGCCTGGTCTACATAGTGAGTTCCAGGACAGCTGGGGCTACAAGAAGACCCTGTCTCA
>NW_008341028.1:5985646-6003593 GCF_000622305.1 Nannospalax galili
CACACACACACACACACACACACACACACACACACACACACACAAAATGCGAAAAAAAAATCTTGGGTGTAACATACCTTCTGAAACATCAAGAGGACATACATTTAACTTTATTATTCCTTCAGGGACCATCAATACCTAAGAAATGTTATAAAACTAGTACTCAAAGGTACTCTTTTGGGTCAAACAGTACCTCCATTGCATAGTTCTGGAAGATATTTGTATTACTGGTGTTGAGGGAAGATGCCATTTCTGATTTCCCAGGCAAGGCAAACTTTGACAGGGATCCTGATTGAAAAAACAAAGAGCAACACCATTAAAACTAATTAGCAGAAATATAAGATTTCTTTACTTCCATAAATTATCTGATAAAGGGCACTTGCTCTACTCAGCACGTTAAAAGTTGTTAATAAAGACCAAATCAATAATGAGAAAGTATTTTTAACGCAAAAAAGAATGGTGTAAGCTATTGTTCACCGAACTACTGAAGGGGATAAACATAGTAAAGACCACATTCCCAACTTCATTTTTTATAACAGAAATAGACATGAAAACTGAACTAGAACATGTTCTTCACCTAATAGCAAAAATCCAGAAGTTTGCCAACATATTTTGTCAATGTATTTTTGTGTATGTGTGCATGTACAAACATGCTGCAATGTATGTGTGGAGGTCAGAGGAAAACTTGCTGGAGTCAGTTCTCTCTTTCTACCACATGGGTCCTAGGGACTGAACTCAAGTCATCAGGCTTGGCGGCAAGTGCCTTTACTCACTGAGTCACCTCACTGGCTCTACCATATTTGTCTTTTTGACAAGACTGTGGGGAAATCAGCATTCTCATATGCCAGTGAGAATACAAAATAGTATGTATCTGTGGACAGGAGCTTAGAAATATTAGATCAAGGACAAATGTTGAATCATTTTCTAAAGCTACTCTGGTGAGGGCAGGTGTGGGGATGCACACCTGTAATGCCAGCACTGGGGAGGCAGAGGTGGGTGGATCTCTGTGATTTTGAGGCCGGTGTGGTCTACATAGTGAGTTTCAGGCCAGCCAGGGTTAAATACCTTGTCTCAAAAACAACAAACAAACAACCCCCCAATCCCCCCGAAACCCCCCAAAACAAAGCAAACAAACAAAAAAACCCCTCCAAACCAAAGGTGAAAAATATGGGGCTGGAGAGATGGCTCAGCAGCTAAGAGCACTGACTGCTCTTGCAGAGACCCTGGCTCAGTTCCCAGCACCCACATGCCAGCTTAACTTTATTTCTAGTGGACATGATGCTTTCTGGCCTCTGCAGGCACCAGGCACACATGCAGTATACTTATAGACATGTAGGAAAAACTCTCTTACATGTAAAAATAAATAAATAAAAATTTAAAAAATGACAGGGCATATAGACATTGTAGCATTATGAAGACTGGATGCCCATCAACAGGGAAGTGGTCAAATAACTATGATACAGCCACATAGGATGAATGTGAAAATGAGTGAGGTACACTGATATGTGATGAAGCAAGATGGCCTTTAGGATAGTCTGTCAAATTTAAAAAACAATGGGTGGGAAAGAGTTTAGAGCATGTTACCTTTTGAGTTTTGAAATAAAAAGACATATAAAGACATATTTGCATTTATAAGTGGAAAGATAAACCCAAAATGAATAAAAATGGTTGCTTCTACTTCTAGGATTAGAAGCAAAAAGTGTGAAGGGTGGGGACAGAAGCCAAACTTCTCTGAAAGTGCCTTGGGTATTTTTTTTGAGTCGTGCAAATTTTACAAAATTGGAAAATCATAAAGAAAAAAGTAAAGGTACTGTACAAAACTAGGCAAACCTTCTAGGGAGGCAGAACTTCCCAGGCTTGTCTGGCTGAGATCAATTCCTTTGGTCCCTGAAGTGGCACTGCTCTCTTGGGAGGAATTGGCTCCTTCCAACTCATGGCAGACATCTTCATCTGTCAAAGAGGTAGATTCAGAATCCTGGGCTCCCACTGAAGAAAGACTGGTACGATCAGAACTTTGATCCTAAGAACATAATTGTAAGCTTAATTTCCTTCACATTTAAAGTTCATCATTTAAAAATCTTTTCTAAGGTAGAAACAACTACCTACTACCTACCTATTATCTAATCACCCAAATCATCAACATTATAACTGTTTCTGTAAGAAAAACAACCAATTTTACAAAGACATATTACTTTGGATGAACATGCTGGAGATCATCTGTGTGTGTGCACACTGGTGTGTGCATGTGTGCATGTCAGAGGACAACCTCAAGTGTTGTTCTTCAGGAGCTAGCTAGCTGTCCACCTTGCTTTTGGAGCTCACCAAGTAGAATAGGCTGGATGTCCAGTGAGCACCAGGGATCTGCTTGTTTCTGACTCCACTTTGCAGGGATTACAAACACAAGCCACTGTACCTTTCTGTTTTTATTTTTTTAATGTGGGTTCTGGGGATGTAACTCAGGTCCTTGATTGAATTATCGTCTTATCCCAATTTTTAGTATATACATATATATAAATATATATCCATTATTTATGTGTGTATATGCATGTGTACATGTGTGCCATGACATGCATATGGAAATTAGAGGAAAATCTGTGGGAATTTGTTCTCTCCTTCTACCATGTGGGCTTCAGGGATCAAACTCAGGTTGTTAGGTTTGGTGGCAAGTGCTTTTACCTGCTGAGCCATCTCACCAGCTCCAGCCCAACTTTTAAGAATTTTTTAAACTTCCAACAAAGTATATACCCATTTATAATGCAATTTTGCTAACTTTTTGTTTCCATTTATTATTTTCCTCCATGTAAACTCCTATCCAAATGATACCATCAGATTTTATTCTTTTCAACATAACTTAGGTTTCAAAGAAATATATTTTTAATTTTCATTTTTTAAAATTCTAAAGTATAAGTTATTTTTTCCTCATTATACTAAGAACACATGACAAAATCTGGTAGATAATTTTTCATGAAAAGAAATTAAGTATCTATAACTCCAGACAACAAAACTTGTTTCTTTCTGGTTGCTCCTACTGCCATTTCAATCATAAAGGACTTTACCTTTTTTATGTAGTCAATTTATGGGATCCACTTTTATATCTTTGTTCCACCTCAAAATGATAAAATATCACCTTTTAAAAATATTTGTATTTTATGTTTGATTGTATTGCCTGCATGTGTATAAATGCACCCATGTCATGCAGTGCTGGAGGAGGTCAGAAGAAAGCAATGGATTCTCCTGGAACTGGAGTTACAGATGGTTGTTAGCTACCATGTGGGTGCTGGGAATCAAACTTGGGTCCTCTGCAAGAGCAGCCAATGCTCTTAACTACGGAGCCATCTCTCTAACCCCCCAGTTTTACTAATTCTTTTGCAATATTTTCCCTTCTCATTTCTCTTCCTGCTCCTTTAGTATTGTTAGACTATCCCAAATACTCCATGTTTACTTGCCTTGAGCTTCATTTTTCCTTTTATGTGTGTGTGTGTGTGTGTGTGGTACATATGTTATGTATGAGCATGTGTACCTATGCATGTGTATGTGGAGGCCAGAGGTCAACATCTGGTGTCTTCCTCTATCACTGTCCACTTTATTTATTTTTTTATCATTTATTGTGTGTGTGCACAAGGATTCACTGATGTGCTCATGCCACAGTATTCATGTGAGGTCAGAAGACAACTTGTGGGGGTTGGGTCTCTCCTTTTGCCATGTGAGTCCTGGGGATTGAGCTTAAATGGTCAGTAAGTAAGTGCCTTTACCCACTGAGCCATCTTGCTGGTGCCACTTTATTTTTTGACTCAGGGTTTCTCACTAAACTTGGAGCTCACCTATTGGCTAGAATGACTGGCCAGGGAACCCATGTTGACCTTCATTTTAAAGGGAATGATTATAATGTTTCACTATTAAGTATATTATTTAATATAAGTTTTTGATGTTCTATCAAGCTATTTTACCTTTCATGCCATTTTACCTTTATAAAAATTTTTTTTTTGGTCTTTTTGAGACAGGGTCTCCCCTGTAGCCCCAGCTGTCCTGTGGTCATTATATTTCTAACCCACTGGGAGTGGTGGCATAAACCTTTAATCCCAGCACTCAGGAGGCAGAGGATTGCCTTGAGTTCAAGGCCTGCATGAGATATATAGTGAGACCCTGTCTTAAAAATAAACAAGCCAAATTTTTATCAAACCCATTCTAGGCATTTATAAAATGACTGCCTATACATACTTATTAAAAACTAGATTGGTAGAAGCTAAATAGTTCTAAGTCTGTTTCTATAACACATCTCTCTCATGAGCAGCAGAGATGATTGTGAAGGGCATGTCTGCAAGAGTCCATCCTTCAGCATGCATACAGGGTACAGAAGAGACTTTAAAGACAATCACAGAAGGAAGGTTTTATTTTGGTTGGTATTTTCTTCAATATGGAAAGAACTTTCCTTTTAGGAAAAAAAGGGGTAGGGGGACTGGGGGTGTATCTCATTTGGTATGTGCTTGCCTAGTATCTGTGAAACCCTGGATTTGATACGGTTTTTCTACCCCAGTGCCATATAATGGTGGCACATACCTGTAATCCCAGAACTCAGGAGGTTAGGCGGCAGGAGTCAGCCTGGACTACATAGTGAGCCTGAAGGCTACATGTGACTCTGTCTCAAAACAAAACAACAGCAGCAACAACAGAAACAATTCTAATTGGGTATAGAATTCTTTTTTTTTTTTTTTTTTTTTTTGCCTTTTTGAGACATGTTCTCTACTTTGTAGCCTAGGTAGGTTCCTGCCTCCTTGCCTCCTGAGTTCTGGAATTACAGAACTCAGAACATGGCTATTTTTCTTTTCCCAGTGCTGGGGATTGATTCTAGGGCCTGTGCATACCAGGCCAAATGCTGAGCAACATTCGCTGGAATGAATTTGAAGTCTGATTTGTTTCTGCTTCATGTCAATAGTTGTCCGTAGAATTTCTCCTTTACCCTTAGCCCAGGCAGATTTCTATCCCCTTTTAATATTGGGTATCCTATTGTAATATAGAGGCAATTTAATAATTAACCACTTCTGTAAGAAAAACAATGACTAGCCTAACTATATGTTAAGTAGTCTTCCATTTAATCACTTGCTAATTACACCTGGCTTGTTCACCTGGGCTTCACGAAGACCAGCTTTCATGTTGGCAGCTAGTCTCACCTGCGGCCATTTCTGCAGCCTGTTTCCTGTACCTAGGCATCTCCATCAATCGGGAACACCATTTGCTTTCCAACTTTAATAAATGTCTGAAAATTTCTGATGCTCTTATTTTCTATTTTCATTGCTATGATGGATTTATTATATTTTCATATTTTTCTGCCATTTTAGTGGACTTTTAAGAAAAAGGTAAGACAGCTGTGAATGTCACATGCTTTTAATCTCAGCACTTGGGAGGGAGAGGCAAGCAGATCTCTGTGAGTTCAAGGCCAGCCTGTCTACATAGTGAGTTCCCAGCTAACTGGGGCTACAGGGAGACCCTGTCTCAAAAAGACCAAAGGAAAAGAAAAAAGAAAAAAAGAAAAAGATAAGACAAATGTATATTTTAACATCCTGAACCAGAGATCTTATTGTGATTTCTTCAAAGAAGAATTACCTGGTACAAAAAATAGAACAGTTAAAAATTTAAAATTAACTATAGATCATTCAGCTTTAACTAGAAGACCTGAAAAATGATTTCCTATTAAATGGCATTAAAAAACTTAAAAATGAGGTTCAGCAAGACGGCTCAGCAGATAAAAGCACCTGTTAGTTGCCCGGTAACTGGATTCCTGAACCCACAGTCAAAGGAGAACCCACTCCCAAAAGTTGTCCCTGTACAGGCCCACCCACACTCAGTATCACACACACAAATACATAATTTTAACATGAGACCCAAAATTCCTTTATGATAGCAATAACCCAAGTACTTGGTGCCTTTAATGCTAGAAACTGATATGGTATAAATTCTTTTGGTTTTCATCCATAATTCTTGTTATTTTGGAAACAGCTTCAGGGTGATAAAGGTAAAAGCTCTTTGTTGTAATGTTGGGGTGCTTCAGATCTCAGAAAGCAAGCTCTTTCTCTGACCTTCACTTGTCCTCTTTTACCTGCACTTTTCATCTTCAGGGAAGGCTACAGAAACTAGAATTTCACCCAAAGTGGATCATGCAAAACAAGCACATTATTTACTCTTACTCTGACTTTATTTCAGAGCTGGTGAGAAAGGAATTTTCTGATCTACTTTGTCTGATGGTAGAGCCTAAAACCTTCAATTCAGAAAGTGCCTTGCCACATATCCAGAAGGAACAAATGCTATACAGAGAGGCCAAGAAGAATCTGGATAGCCCTCCCTGGGTCTCCACTTGGTCTATGGGCACTGAATCAGATACTTTTGGCCCAATCACATTTCTTTTTGAAAAAACATTTATTTATGGGGTGGGGAGGGCATGCACAGCACTTGGGGTAGTCAGAGGATCCTTCAGGTGGTTCCCAGGGATTCAATTCAGGTCCTCCATTAGGCCTTTTCTTCCATTGGGGGGCAATGGACCTGTTGGGTGGGTCTGGGCCCTCACTACACAGTCCTTTGGCTTCACCTACTCTTGCGACTCAGGAGGGCTGGAGGACGACTGAATCTAAAGGGCTTTGCAGGCAGCATCTGTCCTGAAGATCAGGCCCACTGCGGCTGGAGCGTGGGAATACTGTCTGGCTGGTGAAATCATACTCGCCCAGCGTCTTTCCGTTGTTATTGTAGAGCCTCTGCTGCTCGGATGGATGTTGCAGGAGGCTCTCCACCAGGCACTTCAGCTCCAACAAGGTGCTCGACTCCTAGGCTTTGATGAAAATCATGGTCTTGTGGCGCCGGATAATGAAACACATAGACATTGTCGGGCCCTGGCTGGACTTGTGTTTGTAGACAGGCTCTGGCTCTGCAGTTCTGGCTGGCCTGGAGCTTGCTTCGGGGTCCTGGCTGGACTTGTGTTTGTAGACAGGCTCTGGCACTGCAGTTCTGGCTGGCCTGGAGCTTGCTTCGGGGTCCTGGCTTCTCAGGTTGGGTCCAGAGATGCGCTGGGATGGGCCTCAGGTGAAATATCCTTCAGCAATATCCCACCAACAGCTGGAGAAGCTGCGATCAGAGATCCAACAGCCACCTCCCAATCACATTTCTAATGATTGCCTATACTTCAGCTGAGGATGTGAAGGTTCGCGGAAGGGAGTGTGGAAGCCTGGAGAGGGCACAGAAGCTTTGTCTTTTTTCTACATCTTTATTCTTTGTACTATCCTTTAGAATAAGCTGGGGAACATGTTTCCCTGAGTTCTGCAAGACACTTGAGCAAATTAGTAGAGCCTGAGGAGGGGCTGTGGGAACCTTGATTACAGGCCGGCAGCCAGCAGCTCATATGAAACCACTGGAAACTGTGCAGCTTACATTTAAGCAAATTTTATGTGGCCAGTGTCCTGGGTCTCAGCCTTTAACCACGGAGATCTGACTGCTATCTTCAGGGGTATAGTGTCAGAATTGAATTAGGAACACAGTGTTGATGTCTACTATAGGGTTGACAGCCTACTTTCTGTTGAAGGTTAATTCCTCACATATTTTAAGTTCACAGAATTCTCTGTGTAATAAGCATACTATGAAGGAAGTACTTTTTTTCCTTCAATATTCTCAGAACTAAGGTTTAAAAACTTTAATCTTTAACAATTCCATTACAACAAAGCAGAAGCAATAATCAAGGTGGGGACTTTCTAGCATTAGTGATTTACGGTGCTTTTTTTTTTTTCTTGATTACCTAAAAATGTGTCAATTATTTTGGTTTTATTCTTTTGGTCTTTTTGAGACAGGGTCTCCCGGTAGCCACAGGCTGGCCTGGAACTCACTATGCAGATGAGGCTGGCCTCAATCTCACACTGCCTGCCTTTGCCTCTCAAGTACTGGCAATAAAGGTGTGCACTACTATGCCCAGCTGACTTCTTTTGGTTTTACTGGTACTTTCATCTTTTTCCAGTTTTGTTGATTTCTGCTCTATATTTTTTCATTCTACTTTGTTCTTACTTGTAGCTTATTAAAATAGAACCATAAATCACTGACTGTAAATTAGTTTCTTAATACAGTATTTAAAACTCTAAGTTCATCTTTATGTACCTCTTAGCTGTATTCCACAAATTTTAACATGCTGTATTTTTGTTCATTCTTAAATTATATTGTAATTTACTTCATGATTTTTAAAACCTTTTTATTTTACATGTATGTTTGCCTGCATATATGTATGTGTATTGTATGCATGCCTAGTGCCAGAGAAGACCAGAACCCCTGGAACTAGAGTTACAGATGGTTGTTAGTTGCCATGTGTGTGTTGGAAACTGAACCCAGGTCTTCTGTAAGAGCAGCAGGTATTCTTACCTGCTAAGTCATCTCTCCGGCCCCATGATTTTCATTTTTGATTCATGAATTATTTAGAACTTTGCTTTTTCTTGATATTGTACTTAATAATTTTAATTGAATTCTATTATAGTCATAAAATGTCTTCAATTATAAAAACTTTAAAACATTTTTATTTATTTTTATTTTATGTGTATGAGTGTTTTGCCAGCATGTATGAAGTGCACCAAGTGTGTGCAGTGCCTGTGGAGGGCAGAAGAGGGTGTTAGATCCCCTGGAGCTGGCGTTAAGGACAGTTGTTAGCTGCCATGTGGTTGCTGGGAACTGAACCCAGGTCCTCTGCAAGAACAACTGATGCTCTTAATATCTTATTGAGATATTATTTATGTGCTGTAACATTTAGAAATAAATTTCACAAAAATTGATTTCAAAAATTCAAGAAAATCTCCTACTAAGATTCTACAACTGAAATTCAACTTTTGAATCGAATTAAAAAATTATAACTATGTATTTTTTTGGGAAGGAATGTACATGTGTTATAGTAGGAACGAAATCAGTGAACAACTTGCAAGAGTCGGTTTTCCTTCCACTATGTAGGTCCCAAGGGTTGAATTCAGGTCACCAGCCTTGACAGCAAGCACTTTAGTCTCTGAGCCATCCAATCAGCCCCCAATATATTGACTTCTTAAAGTCATATACTGAAAACCCTATAATGTTACAATTTCTGTGTTGGGCTACTATAAGTATTTTAAAGAACTCAGGAAACCAAAAAGGTAGCCTATTTGCTGGCCAACTATAATTTCTCTTCCTTCTTGAAGATCCAGCTTCCTTTTAGTAAGATTTTCTTCAGCCAGAACTTCCTTGGAACATCTTACAGAGAGTCTGTTTTCCATGAATTCCTTTATTTGAAAATGTCTTTATTTTACCTTCACCCACAAAGATAATTTTCACTGGATATAGAATCTGCACTGACAGGTATTTTCTTTCAACATGTTAAAGATGCGTTCTCACCAAATTCTTCCCTTCATGGATTACGATAATGCATGGCCATTTAGAGCTTCATTCCTGTAGTAATATGTAATTTTTCTTTAATACTTTTTAAGTTTAAAAAAATTTCATCAGTTGTTTTCTTATAGCAGATGGGTGGCTTTTGTTGTTAGCAGTTTTCTTATGATATGTACAGATGTGTTCTTTTTTCTTTTCTGTCTTTTTGAGACAGGGTCTCCTTATAGCCCTAGCTGGCCTGGAACTTTCTTTGTAGACCAGGTTGGCCTCAAACTCACAGAGATCTGCCTGCCTCTGTCTCTCAAGTGCTGGGATTAAAGGCATGTGCTACTACACCTGGCCATAGATGTGCTTTTAAAAATTATTACTTGGGGAGCAGTGCATGCCACAGTGCATGTATGGAGGTCAAAGGATAACTATGGAGTCAGTTTTCTCCTTCCACCTTTACATGGGTTCTTGGGACTGAACTCAGGTTGCTAGGCTTGCACATGTGCCTTTATTCATTGAGCCATCTCGCTGGCTCCAAATATGGTTTTGAGTCTATCCTTTTTGTAGTTTGCTGAGTCTTTTATATCTGAAAATTTGTTATCTTTCTTCAAGTTTGGGGAGCTTCAGTCATTACTACTGCAAAAAATTTTTTTTTTGCCACAATCACTTTAATTCTTCTGGACATCCAATGGCATCAATCTTGTATCTTTTGTATCGTCTCACAAGTCTCTGCATTTCTATAAGTCATCTCTGTTCTTCAGCTTAGATAATTTCAATTTTTAAGCACAATGAATTTCTTCCCCTTTCTGTTATCTGCGTTCTGCTCTTTAATCCATACACCGGGTTTATTTCATGCTAGGCAAGCACTTTACTGAGCTATATCCTGTGCCTCTGTTTCTTGGCATTTAAAAAAAAAAATCCTGCTTCAGCCTCTTGAGTACTGAGGCTAGAGGAACATACCATTTTGCTCAGCCTTTCTGGTTTTTACATCAATTATTTTGTTAGTTGGTTGGCTGGTTGGTTTTGAGAAAAGGTCTCACATAATCCAGGCTAATATAAACTTGCTATATAGCAGAGATAGCCTTATCTCTGATTCCCTTGACTCTGCCTTCCCAAATGCTGGGATCACAGATACATGCCATCATCCCCATTTATAGTAATCAAGAAATTTTATCTTGGGTATTATGAATGTTAGGTTATGTAGCATGGTACTAGTATATTTGAGGGAATATGGATGTTTTTGTTTTAGAAGCCAATCAACTGAATTACACTTGGGCTGTGTTTTTGGTGTTTTGTTTTTTTAAAAAATGATTTTTATTTTATGTGTATGAGTGTATTGCTTTCATGTGTATAAGTGCACCCATGTTGTGAAATGCCTGTTGAAGTCAGAAGAGGGCATCAAATCCCCTTGAACTGGAGTTATGGACTGTTATCTGCCATGTGGGTGCTGGGATGGAACCTGGGTCCTCTGCAAGAGCAGCCAGTGCTCTTAACTGCTGAGTCATCTCTCCAGCCTGTGTTTTGCTTTTTGTAGATAAGAGTTTTAACTCCATTTCCTTTGCTGGTTTGCAGCTATCCCATGTAAGTGTAAGTCAAGAGTTATGCCAAGACTTGTATGGGATTGCCTTCAAACTCTTTAGTCCCAGAGGCCTTTCCACCCTAATTCCTCTGTGCAGAAAACATGGGTTCTCTTATAATTGTAGTTTCCAGAGCTATGATGGTATACCACGACTGCTCTTGGGGAAAGGAGGAAACTCACCGGGGGAGGGAGGTCTTTTCTCAAAATCTGTCAGCCCTTATTTATTTTGCAGAATCTTTAGTTGTTCTTTTATATCTGTCTGAGTTTTTGTTATCAGTAAGGGAAAGTGGGGTGGGCTGAAATGGCCACAGTGGACCCAGACTATCATCTTGATTTTTGAAAAATATTTTTGCTGAATATAGTAAAATAGGTTGGCAGTCATTTTCTTTCAGCATTTTATTTAAAAAAATATATATTTATTTTATGTGTATGAGCATATTGCCTGCATGTATGTGAGCGGACCTGTGTTGTGCAGTTCCGCAGAGGTCAGAAGAGGGAGTTGGATTCCCCTGGAACTGGAGTCAAGGACAGTTCGTAGCCGCCGTGTGGGTGCTGGGAATCGAACCCGGGTCCTCTGCAAGAGCAGTGTTCTTAACCACTGAGCCATCTCTCCAGCCCCCTTTCAGCATTTTAAAGATAGCTTTCCAGTGTCTTTCAACATTACAGTTTCTTTTCAGAAGATACAATCATTTTCTTATTGTTATGCCTTTGCAGGTAATGTGTCTCTTTTCTTTAGCTCCTTAATTTAGTATAATACTAAAGGACTGAGTATAATTTTCTTTGAGTTGATTCTGTTTGACTTTGAGTTGCTATCTTTAGTTACTTTTACAAAATTAATTGCATTAGCTTAAGTATTTGTTAGTCTAGTCTTTCTTTTAAAGTCAATTATATGAATGCTAGGTATATCTGCTGTGCTGGACAGCTTTAGTTGTCAACTTAACACCCTGGTAGAGGGAGCCTCATTTGGGGAATTGCCTCTATTGGACTGGCCTGTGGCCATGTCTGTGAGGCATTTTCTTCATTATTGAGTGATGTGGGAGGGCCCAGTCTACTGTGGATGGTGCTACACCTGGGCAAGTTGTTCTGTACTGTATAAGAAAGCAGGCTGAGCGCTGGTCAGGGGAGCAAGCCAGTAAGCAGCGTTCCTTCATGGCCTGTGCTTCAGCTTCTGCCTCCAGGTCCTGTCCTGAGTTCCTACCTTGGGCTCCCTCAGTGATGAACTGTGCACTGGGAGATATAAGCCAAATAAACCTTTTCCTCCCCAAGTTGGTATTGGTCAGAGTGTTTTGTCACAGCAATCAAAGGCAAATTAGAACTCTGCTGACCTCGATCCTTCTATTTTGTATGTGTGTGCACATAAAATGTGTGTGTGTGCATATAATTAGCCAGAGGACAATCTTGAGTAATGCTCCCAGGCACCATCTACCTCTTTTTTTTGTGTGTGTGACAGTCTCTCACTTGCTTGGAACTCACAGAGTAGGCTAGGCTGGCTAGTGAGCCCTAGAAATCTCCCTGACTCCCTTTCCTGGCACTGGGATTACAAGTGTGTCACCATGCCTGGCTTTTTAAAATGTGGGTTCTAGGACTCAAACTCAAGCACTTTACTGACTGAGCCATCTCCCCAGATCCTCTTTCTGTAATTTTAATTTTTATCTATCTCCAATTCAGTGCAGATATTTTCGAGTGCCAGCTCTAATCTTTGCTTTGCTATTAAATTGATTGCATTCTTAATATATTTTTCAGTTTTATGGTTTATATCTGATTCTTTTTTCAAGATTTAAATTATCTGGTAAAACTGTCCATGTATACAGTTTTTATATCGTCTCCCCTAGTTCCTTGACTATATGATAATCACAAAACAAACACAAGTATTTGATCACTTGAGATTCTCCTTCCATTGCCTATTTTTGACAAGGACTCCAGATACTTCATCCCTTCAGGAAGGGAACATTTTTCTTCTGTTAAAGACTCCTCATTTTAATTTAATCACAGATTGAGCCAAGTCAAGTCTAGGTTGTAGTCAGACTCAGTCTACCTCTGGTTTGCCAATGCTGCTAAGGCATAGATTTTATATGTGGGAGTAGTACTGGGGGTTGAACTTATGGCTTTATCCATGTTAGGCAGAAATTCTACAACTGAGATAAATATCCAACCCTAGGCATAGGTCTATCAGGGCTGAGGACCCTGTTCACCAATGCTTCTTGGACGCTCAGATACTAGCTACTATCCCATCACATTGAAGTTGTGAGCTCTCTTGTGAGGCTTTCTGATTACCTGTCTCATGAAGTATCAGCATTTGGATGTGCATCCCTACCCTCTTTAGTATTGCTCTCTCTGATCTTGCCTATGGGAATTAATTCTCCATTGTTTACAGAACTAGCAATGATGTTCCCTGAAGGAGATGTTAGGCAAAGCAATGCTGATGTTCTTTTATGCCCACCAGTTAGTCAATTCTAAGCAGCCCCTTAAAGGTGAGAGGGAAAATGTGGTCCATGAGGTGGGCTACATCACTAAAGAACTTAAGTCTGCTAACTTGTTCAAGCAGAAGTCTGGGGGAATATGTGTGGGAATAGATTTTAAGAGTGTGAGATAATGGTGAAAAGAACATAAAACTGGATCATGCTGAGTTTATCAATATGAGCCTACCAAGTAGAAAGTCTAGGTTTAACATGTGTAGGAATGACTTTTATAGTATGGATATAGTCTGGACTAAAATGTTTTACCTAATCTTGTAACCAAAAAGTTACTGTTTATAATGTAAAAGCTTACTAAGCCATGTGCTCCTTTTGTAACCCGAGCATATGACAATCCCTTAGGACCTCTTCTTGTCCTCCACCCAAGATAGTATATGAATGTCTGTATGCATGCTTTACATATCAAAGGGCTGCAAGCAACATGATTTTCTCACTGCAAATAAATAGAAAGAATGAGAAAAGTCTGTTTCTTCTAGTTGCATGTCATATTCTAGGTCTAGGGACCAAAGGCCAAGATTATTTGATAAGGGTAGATCCTGACTTTTATTTCCTCATTTCATGCTGGATATACTATCGCCATAGGAAAAGAATAAGAGAAGCCCTTGTACAGGAGCATAGTTCTCAGAGACATATGAAGGAACAGGTGCTCAGCAGTTTAGGTCCACTCTTGGTCTTAAAATTAATGCTAAGAGTCAGGCTGTTTCTGTATTAAGGTATAACTTACTGTGGCTTTAAAACACCACAAATATGGAGGAAGCTAAAGTTAAAAAAGGTGCCAAAAGTTTATTCAGTCAATTAGCTTTAGTATTTGTAAAAAGATGGCCTACTGAGGAGGAGCAGGAGATGTCTGATATTCCTTGGCTTAGTGAGGGGATTTAATGAAGTAAAGTAGCTTGGTGAAGGGATGTTAAGGTTCTGGGAAACTGGAATACTGGAGAGGATTCATTGCTGAAAATCTAATCCTCCACAGTGGGAGAGCCCAGAGGACATGCCCTTCACTAATACTGTAAGATACAAAATGGTGAGAGGGGCACCAGTACATTTGAAGAGCTTTGTCATTACTCTTCTTGTGCCAGACCTTATGTGGCTGGTCACCTAGATGAATTAAACGTAATGGGTCTAAATGGACCCTGGAGTAGCCGGGGCCAAGTGGCAGCATTGATCAACAAAGGCAAGATAAGCATATTTACTATAATGGACAAAACCGTCTAGATAGTTGAAGTCCTCCAAGTTTTCAATTTTGTTTCCATACTTCCTCCCTCTTCATGTGCCCTCATTCCTTTCAAAAGGCAAAGCTTGAAACTGCAACCTTATGCTCTGTACTCATAATTAGTAAAAAATGCCTTCTAGGAAAAATGGCTATAGAACTTTAGCTCATCTCTGTAATTCTCTTTAGAATCTTATCTCTCTGCCTACTGATTGTATAGTTCTCTGGTGACAATTAACAGACTCTCTATACTTCATTAACATTTTTGGTGTTAGGAGCAATGCAAATCTGTCACAAGCTACTACATCCTAACCAGGAAGAGATAACATATGTGTGGCTAGTAATTTTTGATGACATAATAGAGAATGAAAAAAAAATGTGCATTCTGAAGGAAACATTGAAACTCAGAATTTTCATATAACAAATACTCCAGGACCTGCAAAAAAGCCTATTGTCTTGGGGATGAGGAGATGGCTCAGCAGTTTAGGTGTTTACCTTTCTTGCAGAGGGCCCAGGTTGGGTTCCCAGCACCCATGTGGCAGCTCACAACTGCTTTTAACTCCAGTTCCTGGGGATCTGCATGCACATGGTACACGTGAACTCACACAGACACACACACACATATACATAAAATTTACAAATTGTCTTTTATAAGCTGTATTTAAAGGAATGGTTAAGCAGACATATGTGTAAAGAAGGAGATTCGGTAGTGGTAGTGGTAAAGGCAGTGTATGAAAGTAAAAGTAGTAACTACTAACAAAACCCACCTTCGATGATGTGGTGTACATGGTGAATCTTGAGTACCATTTGCTTGCTTTCTCTGCAACTCCTTTCCCAGCAGTAAACACACTGTGCCTTAGAACATCTAGTTTAGGTACCAGCAGTGTATCTAAATTAAATGAAGGTGATGAATGGGTTAATGTTTCTTGAGATCCTTCCCTAAATGGGCAAGTGGGTGAGAAGGCTGGTGAAGACCACAGTCTATCTCTTGGTCTCTCCTCACTTTTAGTATAACTTTTAGATTTGGTAAGTCTCACAGGTCTAGGAGAATTAGGAGGCAGGCTTGATCTTCTGCAGGCCTTGACCAATGTTGGGCTTTTCTTATTGGTTAATTTATCATCACATGCTCGTTGTAAATCAATGCTTGGTGTACGACTTGTCAAAGGACTGCTCATGTTATTCATATACATCTCAATTTCTTCAGCCAAATCACGTCTAGCAGATGGTGTTGATATGCTTTTGCTGTCATCTTCATCCTCTTCTTCCTCTTTTTGCTGCTGTTCACTCTCAGCAACCAAAAGAGAGAGGGGATCAAATCCTGTTACAACGTCTGTTTTTTCAGAAGGTTTTACTGAAAAGCTGCTATTCATACGGTCAATCCTCTTGGAATTTTGTGTAGCAACACATCCCACTTTTGATCCATCTGTTTCTTTTGATCCATCTATTTCACTGTCTAAATCTTCTAAGTCAAAAATAACAGGAGAATCCACTTTATCTGCTAAGCAGTTAGAACCATCAAAAGGTGTATCATCATCACTAGATTCCTTTTCTAGGCTGTCTCTTTTTGATCTTACAGGTGGCTTTCCAATATCAAGACTATTTGGTCTTGTGCTTTTTGAGATAACATTTGAAAGAATTTTTGCATCAGCTCCTAATTTTTCAACTATATCTCCAGGGTTTGTTTCCTGGTTAATTCTATTCAGCATAAATCCCATCAGTACCCCTCCACTAAGATTACGGTTCCTATTTCCCCAGGCCATTTGCTGTTGCAAATTAGATTCATTGTCACTTTTATGCCTTTTCCTGAAGCATCTGCTTTGCATGTTTCCTGTTTCATTTGTATCCTCAAGAGAGGATATTAAGAGTGGCTCAGGTAAACTTTCTGAAAAACAAGAAATAACCTTTTAGCTATGAAAATGCATTGTACAAATATAAGTCATCTTAAATATTTAAAATTATAGAAATGAAAATGATAATGGCAGACACCATTCTAAGCAGCTTACTTTTATCATTACTGTAAACATTCCAACATTCATAGAGCAGATAAAATGGACATGCAGAGAGATCATTTAGCCAAGGTTACCCAGTTCTTATGTGAGAGAACAGATTCAAATTCAGATCTAACTATGAAGGTATGTTCATAGCCATCAGAATGTACTGCTTTAAAAAAAACCTGATCAATTAAGATGTATATTTAACAGTAATAAATTTATGTTAATTCTGCTAAATGAATGAAGTAACAATAGCTGTACAACTATGGCTGTGCTGAATGAACTTGAGAGTCTGAATCTTCTGTTGATTAAAATGGAAAACAAAGCTGGGTGTGGTGGTGAAAGCCTTTAATCCCTGCACTCAGGAGGCAGAGGCAGGCAGATCTCTGAGTTCAAGACTGGCCTTGCCTACATTAGTAAGTTCCAGACCATCTGGGGCTACCAGAAGACCTTGTCTCAAAAAATACAAAACAAAATAAATCAACAACAAAAAAAATCCTAAAATGGAAAACAAGCTCCCAAACATCAAATCAAATTGAAGGTAGTTCTATTATCTTTACTCATAAGTAAAAACTATTTTAAAATACTCAGATCTTGAGCAATTTTATATTTGCTTTGTTAGTTGCTCTTTTAAAATATAAAATATTTTAGAAAGAAAAAAAATATTGGTCATTGGCTACTTAAACTATCTGAAGGACTGTTTTTTTTTGTTTGTTTGTTTTTTGCTTCTGAAAAAAACAGGAACCACATGTAGACTACAAAACCATATGCTTCATTTAAAAGTTGGCTAGGTTGGGGCTGAAGAGATGGCTCAGCAGTTAAAAGCAATGGCTGCTCTTGCTGTAGACTGATTCCCAACCCAGGTTTGATACCCACCTCCCACATGGCGGTTAACAACTGTCCGTAAATCCACTTCTGGGGATCCAATGCCCTCTTCTAACTTCTGCGGGCATTGCATGACACGGGTGCACTTACACATATGCAAGCAATACACTCATACACATTAAAAAAAATGTCAGCTAGGCATATGGTTTCCTCAGATTCATCACCCTTCCTGCTCCCAGTTTCCTTTGCAAAAAGTCCCAACAGTTCAAATTCAGAATGCAGGTTACAGATGTACCCCTACACTTTGTTATAATAAAAAGTTGAGGGGCTGGAAAGATGGCTCAGTGGTTAACAGCACTGGACCCAGGTTTAGTTCCCAGCACTCACATGATGGCTAACAACCATCCATAACTCCAGTTCCAGGGGGAATTGGAACTCTTCTGACCTCTGCAGGCATCACACTACATGAGTACACTTCCAGACATGCAGGCAAAAGTCATACATATATATATAT
>NW_008341028.1:6023149-6057709 GCF_000622305.1 Nannospalax galili
TTCATTGGAGCTGGTGAGATAGCTCAGTGGGGAGGGGTGCCTGCTACCAAGTCTGACAACCTGAGCTTGATCCCTTGGACCCATATGGTGTTGAAAGGAAAAATACCCACAAGTTGTCTTCTGACCTCCACACACATACTGTAGCACATATACAATTAAAAGAAAACTATATTCACTAGACATATAGATACAATTCATTCTGCAGATAACCAATGCAAATCACTCAACTTACCTATGCATTCTCCAGGCATTTTATCAGCACTGTTGTTATTTGCACCACTGAGGCGAACTATACTGGAAGAACTTTGATAATTGAGTGTGGGAAGGCAATCTGTGCTTCCTTTTGTACTCTCATTCTCTGACACTATAAAGATGAAAATGAAAATGTTAATTGAGTGCAACTCATACATATTGTGGGAGGTAAAGAGACGCTTTTAGTCTTACATAGTTTGAACTGAAAATTGGTGAAAAGAATATACTAAATATTTCTCCACATATTTGTCAACAAAGGAGTCATTCCACTTAAAGGCTTTCAAATGTGGATTAAGTTAATATTGTTCATGCATTAGGCCATACACAAATTTTATATTTCCTCTTTGATTGTGAAGAACAGATTTTGAAGTGGGAAGAAAAAGGGAAAACATAAGTCACAATTCACTAACATACATTAAATACATTAAAGGAATTAAATCTCAGACAGAGTTCTATTTAAAAAAAAATCCTTGCTGGACGTGGTGGCCCACGCCTTTAGTCTCAGCACTTGGGAGGCAGAGGCAGGTGGATGGATCTCTGTGAGTTCAAAGCCAGTCTACAAAGTGAGTTCCAGGACAGCTGGGGCTACAGGGAGACCCTGTCTCAAAAAGACCAAAAAAAAAAAAAAACACCCCAAAAAAAAAAAAAACAACTTTAGTCCCAGCACTTGGGAGGCAGGTGGATCTCTGTGAGTTCAAAGCCAGTCTACAAAGTGAGTTCCAGGACAGCTGGGGCTACAGGGAGACCCTGTCTCAAAAAGACCAAAAAAAAAAAAAAACACCCCAAAAAAAAAAAAAACAACTTTAGTCCCAGCACTTGGGAGGCAGGTGGATCTCTGTGAGTTCAAAGCCAGTCTACAAAGTGAGTTCCAGGACAGCTGGGGCTACAGGGAGACCCTGTCTCAAAAAGACAAAAAAACCAAACACCGCCCCCACAAATTTTCTATTATAAGTATTTTGTGAGTTAAATAATATTCACTTTAACAGTATTTGATTGAAGAGTGTTTTACCACTGAGACTATATACTTCATACAAAAAGCATTTATATGAAAATATTAGGTGGCAAAGAGGGCTTATAATGAGAAAAAAGATACTTATAATGGGAAAATAAAAAGCAAAATTAGTGCTTTTATATTTAAAGTCACTTGTGTTTTTCATGAATGTAAGTTCACAATTTTATACAATATCAACTTATCAATACCTACAGGAACTAGAATCACTCCCTTTTTTATCTTTTTCTTCTTGAATGTTTTCAGTAGCTATACCCACTCTTTTAACTTCATCCTTAGATAATGAATTATATCCAAGGTCAGACTGGCCACCTGAGCAAAAAAAGAAACAAACTCTGTTGCTTATCATAAATTTTTTTTCCTTTCTTTATTATTTTTATTTTATATCTATGAGTGTATTGCCTGCATGTGTGTAAGTTCACCTGTGTTGCATAATGCCCGTGGAGTCAGAAGAGAGTGTTGGATTCCCTGGAACTGGAGTTATGTACGGTTGTTAGCCACCATGTGGGTGCTGGGAATCGAACCCCAGTTCTCTGTAAGAGAAGCTAGTGCTCTTAACCTGTTAAGCCATCTCTCCAGCCTCCTATCATAAATTTCTTTAGTGAAAGCAATTGTGATTAGGAACAATTTTGTTTGGATTTACTAACAGACTTTTTCAAAACTTCCCATCAACAGCATTACTGTTGGTTACCCATCATCTACTCCATTAATATAAGACACAATCTCAAAATAATTTAGTTTTGGCTCCATATTGCAGTCAAGTACTTATATACATTTACACTATTATGTGGGCATCAAAACACAAACTAGATAATCTTTTTTTTTTTAATAGGGTCTCCCTAGATGGAACTCATTATGTAGACCAGGCTGGCTTTGATCTCACAGAAATCCTGCCTCTGCCTCCTGAGTGCTGGGATTAAAGGCATGTACCACCATGCCCGGCAAACTAGATATTCTTCACACAAGTCCATCTCCTGGTTAAAGTCTTAGTTTTTTTTTTTTTTTGGTGAAATATGATCTACGTAGACCTGTTGGCTGAACTCACAGAAATCCACCTGCCTCTGCTTCCTGAGTACTGAAGAAAATTTATAGGAAATTCGTAACAGAACATGCACACATAGACCACTGGAGCTAAATCTCTAACAACTTTGTCACAAAGTCAGATTCCTTTAACTAATTTTCTCAAAATCCAAGTGAATAATTATAGAACTGCATTACTATTAAGAAAAGCAAAAGTGGAGCTGGAGAGATGGCTCAGCAGTTAAGAGCACTGACCACTCTTCCAAAGGATCCAAGTTCAGTTTCCAGTACCTACATGGTGGCTAACAACTGTCCGTAACTCCAGTTTCAAGGGATCTGATACCTTCTGGCTTCCACAGGCATTGCATGCACAAGTGTATTTATATATGTGCAAGCACAATACTCATTCACATAAAATAAAAATAAATCAAAAAATTAAAAAAAGAAAAGTAAAAGTTGGGGCTGAATAGATAGCTCAATGGTTAAGAGCACTAGCTCTTGCAGAGAACTTGAGTTTGGATCTTAGCACCCATGTTGGGTGGCTCAAAATTGCCTGTAACTCCAGTGTTAGGGGATATGATGTCTTCTTCTGACCTCTGAGGACACCTCATGAGGGCACACTCATGGCATCCACTCAGATAGACACATAAATAAAAATAATAAAAAAGAAACGTTACATTGGTGATAGAAAACTTCTAACACATTCTTTTATTAAAGAGGTTCTGTATCAGTTTTAGCAAATTTTTTTCATCAGATTAGCATCAAAAGATAGGATTCTAAATCACAGGAGATGTGTGATTTTAAATGATGTACTTTTTTTTGTTTGAACCTCCAGTTCCCAGATTTATAAAATTAAGGTTATCATGATTATGACTAAAAATAAAAGTTTTATACACTTGTGAAGAATTCTAAAGAGGTATACTGAATATCACTAGGTATTTACTATTAATATCTTTATTATAATTTTGAGCATGCATTTTTTTTGCCTAATGAAACTTTCAGGTCTTGTTGCCAAAGAAACCACAAATAGAAGAAATTTAAGATACTATTTTTAGGTTCCATACTATTTTCAGACAGCCTTTTTTAAAATCCATAATTAAAAAAAATAAAAGATTGCTTCATTTTAAGGAGATAAGGTCTAAGGACAACTTCAATAACTGATTAAATTCACAATGCATTATCAAAAAATAAAACCAGCTAAGGAAGAATTGGTGTACAACATTTCAACACAGCTTATATTTATTAATCTTAAAAGTTGGCATAATTGGGAGTGAAGATGGGGGAGAAGGTCTGAATATGATCAAAATACATTGTATGACAGTCTCAGAAAAAAATCATAAAAATGAAAAAAAATTTTTTTGGTCTTTTTGAGACAGGGTCTCCTTGTAGCCCCAGCTGTCCTGGAACTCACTATGTAGACCAGGCTGGCCTTGTTAGCATAAGGCCAGGCATAGTGGTGCATGCCTTTCATCCCAGCACAGAAGGCAGAAGCAGGTGGATCTTTGTGAGTTTGGGGCCATCCTTTTCTATATAACATGTTCCAGGCCAGCTGGGGCGATATAAGACACTATCTCAATAAGATAAAAAAAAAAGTCAGTATAAAATGAAACAGACCAAAACAATGTTGCCATTTGCAGAGGTAAGTATCCTTCATGGCTTTTTAAATTTTTTTAAAAAGGGTTATTTTTATTTTTAATTATGTGTACTAGTGTCTATCTGAGTGGGGGTATGTGCACATCATTGCAGGTACCTGGAGAGGCCTGAAGAGGACACTGGATCTCTTAGAGCTGGAGTTATAGGTGGCTGTGAGCCGTGTTACACAGGTGCAGAGAACCAAAATTAGGTCCTCTGGAAAGGCAGTACTTACTTTTAACTGTTAAATCGTCCCTCCAGCTCCCCTCCCATTCATGTTTTACAATAATGCCTCAGGTTTTAAAGCTTCTGCCCATTAAGAGTTCATGCTTATACTATTTTAAAAAGTCATGTGTAATTTAAAAAATAATTTAGTTGGAATTATGTAAGTAATTTAAGTGTATCGCTTTTAAATGTACACATCTTTTTTTGAGTTTTTAAAAAAAATCTTATTTATTATTTTATTTTATGTGTATACGTGTACTGCCTGCATGTAGGTAAGTGCACCCGTGTCGTGCAATGCCTGTGGAGGTCAGAAGAGGCTGTCGGATCCTCTGGGACTGGAGTTACAGATAGTTTTTAGCTGCCATGTGGGTGCTGGGATTCAAACCCCAGTCTTCTGCAAGAACAATCAGTGTTCTTAGCTGCTAAGCCATCTCTCCAGCCCCATGTACACATCTTTTAAAAATATTTATTTATTTGTGGGTGGGTGTGTGTGCAAAGACATGCCATGGCACATATGTGGAGGTCAGAGGACAACTTGGGGGAGTCAGTTCTCTCTTTCCACAATATGTGTCCCAGGAATCAAAGGCTTGGCTGGAATTGTCTTTACCCACTGAGCCATCACACCAGTAAGGCTTATGTACAAATCTTATATTTCAATGAAAAAATACCTATTCAGTGCTAGAATGCTAGTATTTTTGCATTTAAATTATAACAAAGTTTGACTCAAAAGATGTAAAACAATAATATAGTACAGAGTTCTCGGTGGTACCTTTACCCAGTTTCTCCTGATGATACCCTATATGGTCATAGTATAATGTTAAAAACAGGAAATTGACAATGGGATAATACCATTAACTCAGAAACAGAGATATGTTTGTTTAAAAATGCTAATAAAAATTTCATAATTATGAAGAATTTATCCAAGAAAATGACATGATAAGGGGTTTGGAGTATAGCTTAGTGGCAGAGCCCTTGCCTAGCATATGTGGATTTGATCTCTAGCACTGGGGGTGGGGGAAGGAGAAAAAAATATGGTGAAAAGATCTGCGGCTATTTGGAGTTAATTGGATTATCATGGAATAAATGCTTGAATTAAATACTTCATAACCTCTCAAACACATAATGAATAAAGTTGAATATAGCTATTAAATCAATGTCAAACCAAGTGCCTAATAGAAATCAATCAATGTCAAACCAAGTGCCTAATAGAAATCAATCAATGTCAAACCAAGTGCCGAAGACAAAAATTAAAAGATAAAAATTTCATAATTATGAAGAATTTATCCAAGAAAATGACATGATAAGGGGTTTGGAGTATAGCTTAGTGGCAGAGCCCTTGCCTAGCATATGTGGATTTGATCTCTAGCACTGGGGGTGGGGGAAGGAGAAAAAAATATGGTGAAAAGATCTGCGGCTATTTGGAGTTAATTGGATTATCATGGAATAAATGCTTGAATTAAATACTTCATAACCTCTCAAACACATAATGAATAAAGTTGAATATAGCTATTAAATCAATGTCAAACCAAGTGCCTAATAGAAATCAATCAATGTCAAACCAAGTGCCTAATAGAAATCAAAAAGTGACAAGCACATCACTGAAGACAAAAATTAAAAGATACAGGCTAGCAATTCTAATTTTCAAAACATACTATAATAAATGTATACATAAGCATACACAAACCTGTACTAGCTCTATCATCAGTAGCATATACTTTGATTAAACCCGTATTAAAAGGTGCCTGCTCCACAGAGTGTATCTCATGACCACTATCCATGCTGCCATGACTAACAGCATCCAGGTCACTGCCACCTGCTTAAGAACAGAATTTACAGCATTTTATACTCAAGGAGGTACCAGAATGACACATTAGAGTTTGTGTCATAATAATCTAATAATAACTAATAATCTAATAATAATCTAATGTAACAAATGCATGGTATGCCACACACTCAGCAAAGTCTAACTACAACAACGAACCTACTATGAATTATTAATGAACAAAACAAAATCACCAAAATCACCAAACTGATAATCTACAGTTGAAAAAAGGAGAAATATGATGTCTTTTTTTTTAATGGCAAGAGTACTCTAATATAGGCTGAATTTCCTTAGTCTGTAAACTTGAAATCTAAGCACCAACATGACGCAAGTGGAAAATTCCACAATTGACCTTATGTGATATATCATAGTCAAGACACAGGCACAGTAAAAATATTATATAAAGTTACTTTAAGGCCATGTGTGTAAAGTATATATGAAACCTGAATGACTTGGATCCCACTCCCATGTATTTCATTACATACAAGCAAACATTCCAAAATCGAAAAACATTTCCAGACCAAAAACATTCCTGGTACCAAAGCATTGCTGATAACAGGATAGTCAACTTTTATTAAAAATTTCCAACTGGCAATAAAATTTGGAAAACATTCAATATTTTTAAAGTCTTTAAAAAATTTCAAAAATATAAAATATAATAAATTAATTTTGAAAAAGAGTAAAACATATGCATACTTTAAAATTTTTTAATTACCGGGGCTGGAGAGATGGCTCAGCGGTTAAGAGCACTCACTGACTGCGCTTGCAGAGGACCCAGGTTTGATTCCCAGCACCCACACGGTGGCTATGAACCATCCTTAACTCCAGATCCAGGGGAATTCGAAGCCCTCTTCCGACCTCCGCCGGCATTGCACAACATGGGTGCACCTCACATACATGCAGGTAATACACTCGTACACATAAAAATAATAAATAAAATATTTAAAAAATTTTAATTACCTGAGACAGTTGTCTGTGATAACTGTGTATGTTTCTTTAAAGCTCTTTTGAACTGTGCTACTCCTAAAACAACATTTCTTACTTTTGTCCAAAGAAAATAGCCACTGCGACTTCTTGAAGGCCAAGTACTTTCCAAAACAGCCTATCCAGTCAACAAAATAAAAAAATAAAATATTGTTATAAATGAATATAAACTGGCTTCAGAATCAAACTAAAGAGTTACAAAGGAGATTGTCTAATACAATGGAAAACAAAAATATTCTTACTTAATTTACAAAATAAATTCTGAATACTCTAAAACAAATGTCAAATAGCCCCTGCATTGACAATTTTGGCACTGAATTAATGTGCAATGACAAAAACAGTATTCTTTCTTCATTAAATCAAAATAACTACCTTATTGTAATACCCATAAGTGATCGCATTGGGGTCAATACCAGCTTTCTGCATTTCAAAAAGCACTCGGACTGCAAGCACAGGCTGGTCATACTGTCCACAGAGCTGCATGAGAATGCGGTAGCACACCTGCAATACAAGTTGAGACATGTACAGAAACATACTTATATACATAAATCTGAAGTAAAACAACATTTTGGAACATATATATCACCTCATCAGGTGGATCCATCTTCTTCAGCTGCATTTTTTTAAGCACATCATATGCTGTTTTCAGAGCCCTGACTTTGGAATGACAAACTTTTACATAAGCTGGGAGACAAATAAACCACAATCCATAACAGTGACGCAGTAGACACCTAGACCACATTTGAGGGATAGAAGAATATCTCTTCGCAATTTTATGGGCTGATTTAATTTCCTAGAAAAAAATTCCAGTATCTCATTAATACATGTACACATTTAGGCATCCTTAGTTAAATGAATAGTGAACACAGCAAAGTCACATGCTTTTGTAATATTTCCTTAACAAAACCTGTCTATAATTAATATATTTTCAAATCTCCTCTTAAATCTGTATTGTACACTATGTAAAATAAAGTTCTAGGACAAGGTAACTTGGTTAATTTCCTGAAATCAAATTACTACAAACTATCTTCAGAGTGCATAAAGAACATAATCATCTAGTAAAGATTACATTTGGGACAGTAAAGTTTATTAAGAGAGGATGAATATAGAATTTATTTATTTTCTTCTGAGGTAGGGTCTCTCTGTAGCCCCAGTTGGCCTGGAACTCACTATGTAGACCAGGCTGACCTCGATTTCATAGAGATCCATCCGACTCTGCCTCCCAAATGCCGGGATTAAAGGTGTGTGCTACAATGCCTGGCCTCATATTTACTTCTTGTTCTAGTATTTGATTACAGGAGGAACAGAAAGCTTTCAAAGCACCTGTTTTGTTCTTCTGAACATGGGAGAAGGGCTACTAGGACTACTTGATTTCAAAGGCAATTTGTTCTTTTGTACTTGTAGAAATCCTTCAGGCCTCTCAAATAAATTGTTCCTAAGAACTGGAAATCCATTATAGCTGTTTCAGAAAAGAAGAAAAAAAATTCAATCATAGATGGTTACTAGCTAAAAGAATTATGATCAAATAACTCCTTAACCCAGAATTTATCTTTATCACATTATGATACATACTCAACAAATATTTCTGCTAATGTTACTTTTCTTACTTTAATATTTAGATATGTAATAATCAAATACAGACTCAATCTGGGAGTAAAAGGGGAAATACATTTAAATGAACTTGACATCAAATTCCAAAGCAACTCCAGCAAACTTTCAGAAATTAGTATTTATGTAAATACATAGCAAATACATTAGTAAATGTCACTGTTGGTAAAGTGGTAAAGGGTCCAATAAAACAATACTCTTTTGTCCCCCACCCCCCATGCCGGAGCTGAGGATCAAACCCAGGGCCTTGCGCTTGCTAGGCAAATGCTCTACCACTGAGCTAAATCCCCAACCCCAAAACAATACTCTTTTAAACAAGACAGCCACTGATACTGTTGCTTGGATTGAGATAATTATTCTTCCTCTCAAAAAGATGTAAACACCCAGCACTCAGGAGGCAGAGGCAGATGGATCTCTGTGAGTTCAAGGCCAGTCTGGTCTACGTAGTGAGTTCCAGGATAGCTGGGGCTACAGGGAGACCCTGTCTCAAAAATACCAAAAAAAAAAAAAAAAAAAAAAAAAAAAAAAAAAGTTGTAAATAACTGGCAGTGTAACATCAGCATACCAGGCCTGTCTCACTTATCTTGATTGTCTTATCAGGTTAGCTAGTGGGTTTAGGACCTCATTCAAGAGAAAGAAAAGCAAACTGTGATTCAATGAATTATAAATATGAAATAATTCTAGAATCTTTAAAGTATTGGTGGAGAATAAAAAAATTAAAATCTGAAAGGAAATGCAATTTTAGGTAAAAACAAATGTATAGTACCCAAAACTAAATAATAAATCTACCTCTATCAAAGTTTTTATTTTGCTATACTCAGAACTTTTCTGCCTTCCCCACTAGACTTGACTGCAGGGGGAATGTATCAGTTAAGACTATACATCAAGCACACAGCAGTCTCCTGTAAATCTCCTAAATTAACAACATTCAATTTTAATAATTCTGAAATTTCATGTCTTAAAAATTCACTGAAAAATGAATAGTTCAAAATTTATATCATACAAATTAAGGCCAGATATTGACTTTAAATTACATTCACAATTTTTTGTAAGTCAGTTACATTAATCAATGCATATACAAAATAAAGAGGGTAGAAGTGAGGAAATCAGCTTTAGTGAGAAGCAAAAATCAAAATTCTATAATAAAAGTGCTACATGTGAATGTGTGTGGTCTAATAATTTATTATTGATGAGACTACTTGTATAGATATAATTAGAGAGCTGTCCAAGCCTATTTTATACAAAATTATAATTTTTTCCTGTTTATGCCTCAAAACTTAATAATGGATGTGGGATAAGCTTGCTTACCACCTAAAAATTAGGGATCTGTAAAGTTTGGATTTTGAAAATACCACAGTCCTTAGAAAGCTACGTCACAGATGATGGATTGCTTCTCTCTCAATCTCAAACATTCTGCTTCTTGAATACCTGTACTGTAAAGGGGGTTCTTCACCATTGGGTAGATGGGGGATCTCAGGTGGTGTTACAAAAACAGTATGTTCACTTTTGAAAGATTCATCCAGTTCTATAAGTCGCACTTCACCACTTTTGTCCATATCCACCTGAAGGAGTTTGAAAAACAACAGTTTAGAAAGCCACATCAGTTAGGCAACTGTTAATCTATATGGTAATAGTTAATTAAATAAATCATTTGCAAAAATGGATCCTAAAGTTCTATTTTTACAAAAGTGCCTTAACTTGCTAAGCCATCTTGCAGACCCTATTTCTAATTTTTAAAAATTTATTATTTATTTTACCTTTGTGAAGACAGGGTCTCACTATGTAGCCTCGCTGGCCTGGATCTCAGTAGGTACCAGGCTGGCCTCCAACTCCACCTGCTTCTGTCTCCTGAATGCTAGGATTAAAACTGTATCCCACCATGCCCAACTCCCTATTCCTAATTTTTTAAAGAGGGTGATTATGTATGGTATGATATATTTGTACATGTTCTCTTTTTTCCTCTCAAACACACACATACACATCATCATCATGTTAACTATGGGTGATAGCATCATTAGCAATTAATTCATATTATTCTTTATTTTTTTACTTCCAATTAAGATAATGAGTATGCATTAGTGTTACTTGATTTTTTTAAAAAGACAAAGTAAATATTCAGAATAAAAATGTAAACAAAGGAGAATACATTATTGCTGGAACCACCACTTATTTCCATCCTACTGAAGGATATTTAAAAGCCTCTTGGTATAAAAGAAGCTTCCTTTCTTATTTTAGTATGTCAAAAAGACTTTCAGGCAGCCATGTGCAGGCCTTTCCTCCTGGTAACACTGCTAGAACTGCCTGCTTTTTTGTATTAGATAAGTCTAATTTGTCCTTTTCCTTCTTTGTTTTTCTTTCAGATACCAGCCCAAATCCTAAGGATGCTTTTCCCAGCACACTGGACTTTCTCACTTTCTCTGACTCCCCCTTTCCCCTTCTGCCATGCAGCTTGTCACCCTTCCTTGCTGAACATGCCAGACCCTAACTCAAATGGCATGACTGTCTTTCTTCCTCTTATCCATCTCCTTCTTCCCAGCAGCTGCCAAGATTTATAGCTTGCCTGTTCTATTGTTTTTCTCTCAAACTCTTAATAAAATTGTTCCTTGAGCTTCCTTCTGGGGAAAGAAATATTTTTATATGGGGTCACTAGCAATGACATAATAAATAGAATAGCACCTTGCACACTGTTGGCAGGGGCTCTACCCCTAAGCTACATACCCGGTCTGGTACAGTCATTTTTAGAAAGCAAGATATGTTCAAACATTTCCACCATTCTTTTTTATGAAAATAACATACTATGAAAAAACATCTATAAGCACTAAATATGTTTTTGTAGGTTTGCAATAGTAACTAACTAGAAGTAATGTATATGTCAAAGAATAGATAAGTAAAGGGCAGTAAATTCACTGGATGAAATATAGTCACTGAAGGTTAAAACAAACAATTGTGTAGACTTCTGCTTGAACAACACAAAGACAATGCAGTAGTTTGCCTTCAGTACTTCTTAAAATCTCATCAAAATGACAGTAAGGAGGCTAGAAAGAAAAAAAAAAAACCTCCAAAGACAAAATTTTACTGAAAGAGGGGTGGGGGACAACAGCAGAGCTAGAGTTCAAAACATTTCAGAAGCTGCAAAATAAACTGATGCGACTTGTGAAAACCCCACAGCACTGATTTGGCATTGGGAAAAGGAAGCTGGAGGATGGCCAAAATGCAAGCTGTTTTGCTCTGTTGTGCTTCAGATAGGACAAGAATAAAAAGTGCTATATGGGGGCTAGGGAGATAGCTCAGTGGGTAAAGTGCTTGCCACAAAAGCAAGAGGACCTGAGTTCATATCCTTAGCACCCACATAAAACCTGGGTGAGGTGTAATGCATCTGTAAAACCTAGTGCTGGGTATGTGGAAACAGGAGGATCCCAGGGCTGCTAGAGGTCAGTCAGTCTAGCCAATCAGTTGAGCATCAGGTTCAGTGAGAGACCCTGTTTCAAAAAACAAGGTAGAGAGTAATAAAGGCACCCAACTTCAACCTCTGGCCTCCACATGCACCCACACATACACATATACAAACATACATATACACTGTACATGCACATGTGCTACATAGCTTTGAAGTTGGGAATAAAGTGAGATTGAAACAGGTGGATTAGTACCCTCATTTAAGGACTCCCAGATCCATATGAACAAGCCAAGAGTTAAAACATTAGCTTTCACCAATGCTGGCAGAGTACTAGGACTTTTTTGGTTTTTGTTTACTTGTTTTTTCCTGGGTGAACCAAAGGGACTTTACATTTAAAAACACTAAGGGAGATGAGGGAGGTTACTGAAAACAAGTAAAGTAAGCAAACATCTACATGCTACAATAAGGAGAAACCCTTTCCCATTCAGCTGTGAGAACAGAGGCAGTTAGGCTTATGATCCCAGGTTAGAGACTACATTATACTAATTGTGGAAATAATCTGCCTAAAAGAAAATAATTACAGGGACTTAAGAGATGGCTCAATGGGTAAAGTGCTTGCTGTGCATGAAGACCTGAGTTTGGAATCCCAGCCCCCATGTTAAAAAAAATGGCGATGGCAGTGCACGTCTCTGATCCCAGTTGGGGGAGGGGTGGAGACAGGTGGATCTTGAGGTCTTCTGGGCAGCCAGCCTAGTTGAAATGGCAAGCTCTAGGTTCAATGAGAAACTTTGCCTCAAAAATTAAAGTGGAGAAGTGACTGAGGAAGAAATCCAACACCAACTTCTGGCCTCCACACATACCCACATGGGTAAGTGTACTCACACATACACACACATATACCACCTCCCCCTCAAAAGAAAATAATTACAGACAATGATAAAACATGGAGTCAAATGAAATAGTTAGGCTCTCTTTTTGTTATCAACCCACACTTATAGAAATGCAATAAAAATATCAGTCAAAAGAAGGCAAAAGGCACAAGGAAAATTAATAACTTAAAAACAAAATAAACAAATATAAAAAGGCACTCATAAGAAGAGAGAGAATGCAGGGAGGAGAAACCTTTAAAATAACTAGGAAAGTAACCCTACATCCATGAAGTAAGAACAAGATGCTTTATTAAAAAAAGAAACATTTGGTGAATTGTAAGGAAATGGCAAATACGATACCAGAAATAGAAGGACTAGAAGATAAAATTCTCAAAAATATAAAGACAGAGGCTGGGCATGGTGGTACACGCCTTTAATCCCAGCACTTGGGAGGAAGAGGTGGGTGGATCTCTGTGAGTTTGAGGCCAGCCTGGTCTACATAGCGAGTTCCAGGCCAGCTGGGGCTGGCTACAAGGAGACCCTGTCTCAAAAAGACCAAAAAAAAAATTATATATATCTATATATACAGAGAGAAAATGAGGTGAAAAAAGAAAATAGGAGGATCAAGCTAAAAAAGTCAATATTCAAATTCATATTTCAGGAAAAAAGAGAACAGGGGAGAAAAGGAAAAAATTTAAATGCAAGAAAAATTTCTAAACTGAAGGAAATGAAACCACAAATTAAAAGAACCTACACATGTCCAATTTGTTGAATAAAAAGGACCTTTGCAAGGCAGAGAAAGAGAGAGAGAGAGAGAGAAAGAGAGAGAGAGACAGAGAGAGACAGAGAGAAATCAGAGAAGTCTAGAGACAAAGGTGATGATAGACTTCTTGGCAACATCTTACTGGAGGTAAAAGACAATACACGATACAGCAGTGAATTTCTTTCTTTCCTTCTTTCCTTCTTTCCTTCTTTCCTTCTTTCCTTCTTTTTCCTTCCTTCCTTCCTTCCTTCCTTCCTTCCTTCCTTCCTTCCTTCCTTCCTTTTCGGTCTTTTTGAGACAGGGTCTCCCTGTAGTCACCTTTGGCCTGGAACTTATTATGGAGACTAGTCTGGCCTCAATCTCACAGAGATCCACCCACCTCTGCCTCTGAGTGCAGGGACTAAAAGTGTGCGCTACCACACCTGTCTGAATTTCAAATTTTAATCCAACCAAATTAGCAATCGAGTAGTAGCAGGGAGGAAATTTTCAGATAGGCAGGGTATCAAAAACTGTATGCCTCTATGAACTCTTTCTCACTAAGTTACTGGAAGATGTGCTTCACTATAACAAGGAAATACATCAAGAAAGTAGTCACTGAAGCCAGAAAACAGGGCATTCAATTCTAGAGTGGTTAATGTAATTACCAAGGTGATAGAGGAGGACATATGATAGAATAGAAAGTTCCAATGAGAATTTTAAAAATCAAATGGATAACCTGATGTATTGGAAAGTGTTTTGTTTTGCATAAGGGTTTTGAGATGAATTAGTAACAAACGCAAGACAAAACTAGATTTCAGGGAAAGCAAAATACTAAAATCCTGTATTTCTTAGTGTAAAGTCAAATATAATTTAAAACTTTGCCCTATAGATTCAACTCCCTTGGTAAAAAGACATTTCCCTTTAATTGCACATAAAATTTTGCATTGTAAATATAGCAATGTCACAAAGCCTATGTTTATTGTTTTAACAACTCTCTCTTTTTGAAAGTACAGTGACATCTGTCTCTAGTGAGAGAAAAAGAAATCCAACACCCACAGCAGGATAAAATTAAAATAATTTTCATATCCTCTTTATATTATTCCATGACATTAATATGCTCAGAAAACAGTACAAAGAGATGCCTGACAAAGAAAAATACCTCAGCAGACTATTTGTTACACAAAACTGCCCTTACTTAGTTAAGTACCATCCTACAGGAACAGATTGCAAGGATTTAAAATATAATCATATGAAGAAGCAGCACACATGGTTCCTAAATTAATCATAAATGAAGCACAAATAATTCTCATATATTGTTTTTCTCATTTCTATTCAGCATTACTCATTTTAGATTTCAACATTCAGTCAAATGTTTTCAGTTTGGATATGCTAAAATCAAAAGAAGAAAATGTCTAATTTCTGTCCAATCATAGGCATGGACTAGTGGAGAGTTAATAAGCATCTAATTTTATTTATTTTTCATAGCTAAACTGCTAGAGGCTAGAGGGTTTGTTCACTTAGAAAATGATTTCAGTCATTCAACTAAAGAACAACCTCCGCATAAATGACTATTCTTAAAGTGCACTGACATCCTGAAAACATTTGCAGATTAAAAGTATTTATAGGGCCAGGCATGGTGTTGCATTCCTTTAATCCTCGCACTAGGGAAGCACAGGCAGGTGGATCTCTGTGAGATCTGAGGCCAGCCTGGTCTACATAACATGTTCCAGGCCAGTTGGGGCTATAGGGAGATCCTGTCTCAAAAAAAAAAGTATATACTGAATTTTGGTTCTTAGTGTTCTTATTGGGGTAATAAAGTATGAAAGGCAGTAACACACTGCACTTATATTTCAGGGGGTTCTGCTTCATAATACTAGAGACACAATTAGCTTCTGTTAAATTGTTAAAGTTTATTAAAATATACACTAGATACTTTACTTTCTCTAATAAGTGTGTTCCTTGAATTATAGAAAACAAACAAACAAACAAACAAACATAAGTAACTTCACTTTAGTGTACTAATTCTCAGGATATTTGTTTTTGTCACATTTAGGGACTGAACCAAGGGTCTTGATCAATGCTAGGTAAATGTTGTACAACTGAGCCATATTCCTAGCCTAATTCTCAGTTTTGTTTTTCTGACTAGTCATTAAAATCTTTAAGTATAATGTTAGTCCAGTGTACGTATATAAGTGATCTTTCATTGAATCTAGAAAGTTATATCTAGAAATACCGTTATACATTAATTGATTTTATTTTTTGAGACATCTTGGAATTTGTATTTTAAAAGGAATTGTTCAAGTCATCTACTGCATTGACTCCTATCATATAAATATCAGGTGACCTATAGAAAATGCTAGACAATCTAATGTATTATCAGAATTAAGAGATTCTCTTTAGGACATGATATCCTAGGGACTGAGTGAAATTTAAGTCTTGTATGTCTTACAATGTGAATTGGTATTTCATTAAACCAGACAACACTACAGTATAAGTTTAACTGAAGCAAGACTTGTGGATAAAATGCATTAATGAATCAAAAAGAAAACAATATTAATTGTTAATTGGAGTCCTACGAATAATTCAGTGTTCCTAGGTGGGTTAATAAACTTATTCACTAACACATGCTATTAGCTAAAACTTGGCTACTAATTTGGTCCCATATGATTCAATTAGCTTGGCACAGAAATAGCTTATACAAATGTATGCTATTGTTCACAAGGGAATCTCTGTGAGCACATACATTTGGCCAGTGAAAACTTGGCATCATATGGGAAAGGCATTCAAAGTTCATGATGCTAGTTGGAATCATATTTACATGCATGTGTATGAATGTGTGCACGCACATGTGTGAATGCATGCATGTGTGTGTATCTATGTGTGTATAACACCCACAATTATTCCTGTAACAAAAGGATATAGAGAAAAATTTAAAGATATACCTCCCTGCTTATTGCCAATATTTTGTTTTACAAGGCAAGCTTAGTGTGTTAAAATATTGAAAAATGGGGGGGAAGAGAACGGTTCAGTGGTCAAGAATGCTCACTGTTCTTGCAGAGAAACCAAGTTCAGTTCCAAGCATGCACATCAGGTGGCTCACAACAGCTTGTAAGTCCAGTACCAGGGGATCTGACACCTCTGGCTTCTGTAGTCACCCACACTAATGTTGACACACCCACACTCAGACACATACACATAATTAAAAAATAATAAAAATAAAAATTTTAAATATTGAAAAATAAAGTCTTGGTACAATGCTGCACTGACAGGTCTGAGAAAGTGCCTAGAACATTATCTCCTCTTTAAAATAGAGCTCAGCTGGGCGTGGTGGTGCACGCCTTTAATCCCAGCACTTGGGAGGCAGAGGCAGGCAGATTTCTGTGAGTTCAAGGCCAGCCTGGTCTACATAGTGAGTTCCAGGACAGCTGGGGCTACAGGGAGACCCTGACTCAAAAAGATAAAAAAAAATAGAGCTCAACTTAAAAAAAGGTAGCATTCTAAGAATCTATTTATAAATAAATTATTTAAAATAGAACATACAAACCTTCTGCTTGAACATAACCCTCTCTGGGGTAAGGAAAATGTTCTATATTTCTGAACCATTTCTATGGTTTCATAAAAATATACAATTGTCAAAAATTATCAAATTGTATACTTATTGGTTCACCAAGTTGGACGTTGGTGCAGTCGTTACTCTGGTCATGGCTTCCCTCGCTGGGTAAATACATGTATGCATGTTGATGTACGTATGTTGTGTCCCTCTCCCCCTGAGAAAGTCTCTTACACAACACTATTGTGAAACAGGGACCTGACAGAACCAAATATGAGCTGGGGATGAATGACTACATCGTCCTAGCAAAGCATACAACTGAGGCTAAACAAGCTGAGGGAGGAATGGCCATGGAGGAAATCCCAACATGGCTACCTTTCCCTATGTGGTATGAAGAGCATGCCTTCTTGCTATGTCAGTGGTTGCATGGCCCCTACAAGGGGTGCTAAGACATGCAACCAAGGTACAGTTCTCTACCCAGAGGGAAAGTTAGCAGGGGAAATCACAGAGGGGCTGTCTTCCTCCATGTTGTATGGTGTGGCATGCCTGCTTGATGAGTGCAGTCAACATGAGCATGGAGGCTCCCTGGGAATGGTTAAATGTTTAGAGCTAATTCTGCAATCCCTGGGAGTAATACTTATGGGACTAGAGTATTGGCAAGCTACCAAGGAGGTGGCCTGAACCCATGGTAGGAGAAAACTGACTCCTAAAAGTTGTCCTCTGACCCCCACACACATGCGTACACATCGACATACACTAGTAATAATACTAATAATAAATAAAAAATAATGAAAATATGCTCTGTGATTTCTAGCAGGTCACCAAAAACTCTCATTGTAAGCGGTCAATTATAATAATCAAATTATTTTATATTTTGTTAAAATCTACAAATAGAAACAAAAACATTTATAGTAGTCACATAGAATAAGTTAGGGCACTATAGACACACTGTTACTTACTTTATCTACACAATCATCAAAAAATGCCAGGCTTGCATCTTTATCACTGACAAAAGAACACTCCTCAATGAAGCGAATAAACATTTGCGTTTTGGTCATCATGTTATAGAATTTTTGATGTGATCGGTCCCGGCTTCTTAAGAAAGCTATTCAATAAAAATATACAATGTGAGAATAGATTTATAGATTCAGAAACTTTTGTTGCTAAAAGAAACTTGATCAACCATGTTATTTACGCCCTCATTTTCTCCATTACTTTGCAGAAACAAAACAAAACAAAACAAAACAAAACCAACTAAGGTCTCTGAGCAGGAGAATGACCTGACAAACAAGAAAGCAACAGGACAAGCCACAGGAAAGGAATGTAATACGGACAGCTCAAACTGTCATCTGAATTATCCCATTATCTTGAAGATTACATGTGAACTATCAAATTTCAATTCTTGCAATCACTACTTTTGTACAAATAGTTTGCATATTGTACATACATGTGTTCTCTGGTTCTTGTTCTCTTCTTGTATATAGATATATTATTTAAAGCTATAAACTAAATGTGTTAATTCTTATTACTTTTTTATTGCTGACATTCTTGACTATAAACTGAAAGTGGCCATGTCTCTTTTTTTCTATCTCTTCTGATTAGTAACATATATCCAATGCCTAGACTCTGGAGGCACTGCGCATATACTTACTAAGGGATTTTCTCTTTCAAATATTAAACACTATAAGAGAAAGTAAATATATATCATGACGTCAAATGCACTCTGTGGTTTTCTAACTTTTTTTTTTCTTTGCAGCAGAGACAGAAAGTACTATCTGTAAAGCAGACTGAAATAAAATAAATGAGGCTATTCAAGCCTGGAGTTACCCATCCCAGGGGTTCCTCTGCATCTTGTATACTGTCTGGCAGCCCTGAAAGCTGAAAGCATCAATATCTCAACACATATGTGACACAACATAGTGGAACACAACATGATTAGAAGGTTCTGTAGTTTTCAGAGTTTCTTCTATGAATCTTTCTAATAGGATTCCATTTAATGAATCAGGGAAAGAACTCATCCTATAGAAATGGATCAGCAGAGTTGGCACTCACTCACTTCTCAGAGTAGGCTAGGTATGTGCTTTGGTAAATATGAATTATTAACTCAAAGACCAATTGGAAAATCACAAATTTAAGCTTAATAATATGAAAGTTATAGAACCATATAATCACTCACCTTGAAGGGCAAAAAGAGAGGTTGCATCAGTTGCTGTCTCAGATGGGGCTTGTGTTATTGGCCTTAAATATGATCTATAACCTTTTAAAATAGAGGCCATGAAAAACAAAAATGCCTCTTGGATTTCCAAATCTATCATGTGCAACCTTTTTCCAGAATTAAAGTCATAATCATTCATTGCTAAGTCCATTAGTCCATCGTCTCTTGGTCTCTGCTGCACTGTGAAGAGATACAGTATTGATATTTTTGACAATCTCTCAAAAATAATGCTCAGACCAGTTTTAATGTTAATATGTTATATTTTCGAAAGAGTTATATGATCTCAACTCTTCACTTATATAACTTCTAATATGTAAAGCCACGCATGGTGGTGCATGCCTTTGATACCAGCACTCGTGAGGCAGAGGTAGATGGATCTCTGTGAGTTCAAGGCCAGCCTGGTCTACATAGTGAGTTCCAGGCCAGCTGGGGCTACAGGGAGACCCTGTCTCAAAAAGACCAAATAAACAACTTCTAATATGTAAACCTTAAGAAAACTTGCTCTTTCATTTTTAAGATTCTGTTGAATTATATTTTATCTAAGTTAAACAAAATTACTCCTGTAAACTAACAACCATAGCAACTGGACACTAGATAAAATGCAGTAGTCCTTTTCCTTCCATTTTTCTTAAAATATAAGTGCCTACAGGACAAACACATAAGGATAAAATAAAATAAAATAAAATAAAATAAAATAAAATAAAATAAAATGCTTCTTCCTAGGCAACTCTATGCTAAAGCCAACAGGCAGTAAAAGAGTAACTTGACAATAGTGAAAGAGTGCACTGCCTGATAAGAATGTGGTAAGAGGAGTAGAGCAGCACTTCTGCAGAACTCCTGCCAAAGATGCATGGCCTGAAGTTACATGTGGACTCCCAGACAAAATCACCTCAGGGACCATTTTACAATGTAAGTATAACTTTCAACAGTAACAAGAATATGAAGGAAGCTGGGAATGGTGATACATGTTTTTAATCCCAGCACTCAGGAGGCAGAGGCAGGTAGATCTATGAGATGAAGGCCAGCTCAGTGGGTAAAGTGCTTGTTGTATAAGAAACATGAGGGACTTAGGTTTGGATCCCAAGCACCTACATAAAAGCCAGGAATAGTGGTGTGCAACTGTAGGGAGGATGAGCAGAGACACAGGAGGATCCTAAAGGCTCACTGGAGCGCAATCTTCTTGGCAACACGATGCTTGAGGAAGATGCATGTCAACTTTTAGCCTCCACATGCAATTAAAAAAAAAAAGTAGGAGCCAGAGGTGACGTAGCACGCCTTTAATTCTAGCACTTGGAAGACAGAGACAGGCAGATCTCTGTGAGTTTAAGGTCAACCTGGTCTACACAGCAAGTTCCAGGCTAACCAAGGATAGATAATGAGACCCTGTCTCAGACAAGACAAAACAAAACAAAATGCAGGAAATCTTGCTCTTGGTATTCATGGCTGTATCTTCTGCTTTCTGTTCTTCTCTAAAGCTAAAAAGTCTACTTCACTGGTTTTAGTATTGCTACACTAGCTATTGGACTTCTTACTTTTCCAAAGAAGTATGAGGATTTTTAGAAAGCAAATTATCTAGGTAACAAAATTATCTATATAATTTATTTATTCCATAAGATAAAATCTTGTTATATTTTGTTTTAAAAAAATCCCAGGGATGGGGCTGGAGAGATGGCTCAGCAGTTAAGAACACTGGTTGTTCTTGCAGAAGACCTGGGTTTGAATCCCAGCACCCACATGGCAGCTAACAACTGTCCATAACTCCAGTTCCAGGGGATCTGACAGCCTCTTCTGTCCTCCGCGGGCACTGCATGACATGGGTGCACTTACCTACATGCAGGTAATACACGCATACACATAAAATAAAAATTAAAAAAATAATAAAAATCCCAATGTTTTGTGGAATTATCTAGTTGCTATCAAATTTACTTTATAACACTGTATTTTTTTCATTCCATTCCATTTTCAACTATATTGTAAGTACTTTGAGCCTTCATAGGTGTAGGCTACATCTTATGCTTACATTTCAGTAATAATTAAGTGATAGCTTTATATATTGCCACATCACCATTGTCCATATATTACATGATAAGTATTAAATTATATATTCTGAGTGGATCATTGTTATAACACTAAGATAATTCAAGATATAAAAGTTTAATTCTTAATAATTCTGGATCACTGTCAAGATATATTCTATATGGGAGTAACCAACTGGATTTAAGTAAGGCCTGCTTCACAAGATGGGGTTCATATCTGATATTGTTACTGGGATCAAGAACCTGTGGCTAAATAGGTCAAGACCACAGGAGAGCACCTACTACTATCATGCTGCTAAACACACATACTATTGAACTGACTCATAATAATTTATTTTTATACTCATAGATTAGTGCACATCTCATCTCTCACCAGAGAAAGTTCTTAGAACAGATAGAGATTAACACAGAGACCCACAACTAGTCAATATGCAGAGACTGTGGAGTGTTCAGTCCTAAATGGGACACTATATCGTACCCTCTCCTCCCAAGGCTCAAGGATCACTGCAGAAAGATTGTAAAAGCCAGATGTGGTACATGAATATAAGGAAGCTGTGTTGTCTGGACACCACAGGGGAGTTGCACATATAAACCCACAACACTTAAGAAAGCATGCATAAGACAAGCCAAACAGGGTCTAGCATGGATGAGGGAGGTGGGCAGGAAGCTCCAGTCCTAGCTGAGGATCTATTGGTAATTGATAGATGCGGAAAAAGGGAAAGTCAGTTTTTCTTACTGATATGATACCTGATGTGGACAAGACTCCAAGGGATGGACCCATACCCGAGAGTATTTAGGAAACACAGATAAGACTTGATAGGCCTTAAAAAAAGACAAATGGGGGTGAAGAGATGGATCAGTGGTTAAGAGCACTGGCTGCTCTTGCAGAGGACCTGCATTTGATTCCCAGCACCCACATGGTGGTTAATAACCATCTGTAACTCCAGTTCCAGAGGATCTGACACCCTCTTTTAACCGCTGCAGGCATTGCACAGGTGCACTTACACACATGCAGGCAATATACTCACACACATTTAAAAGAAAAAGACAAATGATAACAGAGGGCATGAAGTTGGGGGCGGGGAATAAGATCTCAGTGGAGAAGGGGTCTGGAGATATGTCAAAATACATTGTATGAAATCCTCAAATGAATAAAAATATTTTTTAAAGCTATAAAAAGACAGCTTTCCTTTGTGGTCAGGATAATGGATAATCAAAATAATAAATGTTCTTGGTAAGAACCTCAAAAAAACATATATTCTCACATAACCTTATTTTCCTAAAATATTTTATATTCTAAAATAAATTTTCATTTTTATTAATTTCTTTATCATTTTCATGTTTTAGAAAATGTCAAATGGTTTCAAGATAGACATTAGGAGCTACTGTGGGTAAAAGGTTATGAGCTAGCTCTTACTTCACTGACATCAGCAGCATTTTCTAATGTACTTTCAACTACTTGCCCTCGATTTCTAAAGCTTTCAATTCTACATATGAAAGAAAATATGCCAGTGGAAATCTTTATTTTTTCATGTCATTTCAGTAATGGTAAAATTCAAGAAAAGACCACTTTAAATGCCCTTTTTTGTTTTATTATTCTAAGATGGGTCCTATGAAATCTGTACATTGTAAAATACTTATTTACAAATCACTCATTCAGCTTCTAACAATTTTTCTTCATTTGCCTTAAAGATTGTAAAAATTCTTTAATTAATTAATTAACTAACTTTCTTTTGTCTTTTTGTGATAGGGTCCCCCTGTAGCTCCAGCTAGCCTGGAAATTGTTATGTAGATCAGGCTGGCCTTGAACTCACAAAGATCTGCCTACCTTTGCCTCCCAAGTGCTTTGATTAAAGACATGCACCACCATGCCTGGGTCAATTTACTTTTTTTATGAGACAGGGTCTTACTATGTAGACCTGACTAGCCTGAAACTCATTATGTAGCCTAGGCTGGCCTTGAACTTTGGATGACTTTTTGCCTCAGTTTTCCAAGTGCTGGGATTACAGGTATGAGTTATAATACCCAACTAACACTTTCTTTTAAATAAATATCCCTTTAAAGTAAAATGCTCACTTTAGCAACATATACACTAAAACTGGAATAATACCAAGAAGAAGGACCCTGGGCAAGGATGACATGTAAGCTTATGAAATATTCCATATTTTAAAATCACAACTTTTCTTAGATAAAAAAAGAAAAAAAAGTCAGCCAAATTAATTAAGTTTCTCAGATTAAATTACATCCTTTAATTAAGTTATCCATTTATAGTCAGTGTTGTGGTGCACACCTTTAACCTCAGCACTCGGGAGGCAGAGGCAGGTGAATCTCTGTGAGTTCGAGGCCAGCATGGTCTACATAGCGAGTTCTAGGCCAGCTGGCTACAGAGAGACCCTGTTTCAAAAAGATTTAAAAAAAATGTTATCCACTTACATTTTGCCAATTGTTGGTGCAAATTATTCAGTGTATTCATCAGATTTTTGCATGGCTTCTTTGGAAGAATCTTCCAGGCTATGTTCTTTTTGTCACCGGTTCTGAGATTAAATGACAACAATATATTTGTTACATGAACCTTTGGAGGGGGTATATTCTATCTCTCTAACACACACACACACACACACACACACACACACACACACACACACATAAAACAACACAGAAAAAAAAAACAAACACACACACAGACACATTGAACAAAAACTGAAACACATTCAGAATAGTCTAATTAATGAAGAAAATTCAATAGAGGCAGTTTGAAATGGTGAATATTTAAAACTAATGCATGAAGATAGAACTTTTACTAATATATAGTTCAAAATTTTATAATTACATTAGTACAGAGTATATAACACTTGCTCTGGGACTGAGCTAATCATCATGAAGCTTATTGAGGTGATCTTTTTTCTTTTTTGGTCTTTTTGAGACAGGGTATCCCTGTAGTGCCAACTGTCCTGGAACTTGCTATTTAGACCAGGCAGAGATCTGCCCATCTCTCCCTCCCAAGTGTGGGATCAAAGGCATGTGCCACCATGTCCAGCATAATGAAGAGCTCTTTACTCTTCAACTTCATGTGAGAATGCTTGAACACCTAAATAGTGGGAAAACCTTACTACAACAGCTTTTTTCTTTTTCTTTCTTTCTTTCTTCTTTCTTTCTTTCTTTCTTTCTTTCTTTCTTTCTTTCTTTCTTTCTTCTTTCTTTCTTTCTTTCTTTCTTTCTTTCTTTGAACCCAGGGCCTTGAGCTTCCTAGGCAAGCGCTCTACCACTGATCCTTCCTTTTCTTTTTTTTTTTGTTCTTTTTGAGACAGGGTCTCCCTGTAGCCCCCAGCTGTCCTGGAACTCACTATGTAGACCAAGCTGGCCTCAGACTCACAAAGATCTGCCTGCCTCTGCCTCCCAAGTGCTGGGATTACAGGTGTGTGCCATCACACCCAGCCTAACAGTTTTTTCTTATAGAAGAAAAAGTATTACAGAAGACTTTCAATTAACTTATGATACATAGACTTTATTAAAATACTTCACTAATTTTTTTCAGAAAAGACAATCTATTAATACTAAATCACTGGAGCAAAGTATAAAGTAAAAAAAAATTTCATAACTTTTTCTTTTTCAGTCATTTTGAGACAGGGTCCTCTGTAGTGGGGCTGGCCTGGAACTCACTATGTAAACGAGGCTGGCCTTGAACTCCCAGAGATCTGACTGCCTCTGCCTCCCGAGTGCTGGGATTAAAGGTGGGCACTACCACGCCTGGCAACTTTCATTACTTTAAAGAGAGGGAATCTACTAGGAAGTAACACCACTGTCTGTAGTGTGAGTCCCTATAATCTCCTTCATTACAGTCACTACGATCCACGTGGTCTCTAAACTACATGGGGCAGGAGCAGAAAATGGTGTGAAGTACCATAAAGTTTTTTAACTTAACTGTAGCTTTGTTTCAGTCCACCTCCAATTTATTAAACCATTTTTTTCTATTCAAAATAATACTCACTTTAGAAAATTTTAAAAAATACAGAGAAAAAGAGAAGAAAAGTAAACCATCCAAGTTTTAATCACCAAAGAACAATTTAGTGCAGGTAGGTAGTAAAACTTCCCAAGCTAGTGTTTTATTTTTTAAATGTCGCCTAAACTTCTCATACAACAAATAACTACTTTGAAAGCTGAACAAAAAAAGAGGAGAGGGGAAAGTTTAAGTTGATAAGAAGTTACTATCTTGGAATTTACCCATCTTTTCCACAAATGAGAATAAAGACAAAGCAGGTCAAAGTGCAGATGTCCTGCTGTGAAGGAATTATTATTTTTTACATTTACAGTGTGACTAGGAGCATGGTACTGTGAGAACACAATGTAGTAATACTTTTAAAAATATATTTTATTTATTCTTTTTATTTTATGTGTACAAGTGTATTGCCTGACTGTATGTGAGTGCACCCATGTCATGCAATGCCGCGGAGGTCAGAAGAGGGCTTCAGATTCCCCTGGAACTGGAGTTAAGGACGGTTCGTAGCCACCATGTGGGTGCTGGGAATCGAACCCGGGTCCTCTGCAAGAACAGTCGCTGCTCTTAACCGCTGAGCCATCTCTCCAGCCCAGTAACACTTTTTATATCACAGTCTGCTAAATATCCTTCCACTCCCCTCACCATTCACTGAATGCACACCTGACTTAGAGTAGACTTTGAACAACTTAGGGAAAGGAGTGTATTTGGTTTGTCATTTTATTCCTGGTTTCCAGTAAAAGGAGGCATTCAACATAGTTTTTGGCATAAATGAATTAAAAATATCTTGGTATCATCAGATTGTATCTGCTCCCATAATTTTCTTCTCTTGCCCTTGATATTATCTCTGTGAAATGTGGTTTGTTAGGAGAGTTTTCACCCAGCTTTTTTCTGAGTTTTTCTCTCTGACAGTCTTGTATATTTTTATTCATGCTGACTCCCATTTACAAGGTTATTATTACATAGTTACATGATTATTAGTGGCAGAAATATTAGAGTCAGAGAACTATTTCAAAATCCAGTTCTGATAGAATAAGCTATGGCCCTCAGACTGCTTAAAAATCTAAACTTTGTTTTCCTTATCTGTCAGAGGAATCATGAAATTACCTCATAAAGTACAGAGATGCAATGGGATCACTTAGGCTATACATGTGACTTCATGTGTGTCATATCCTAGATACTAATTTCCCCTTTTTCAGAATTTGATAATTAGATCATAATCTGCATTGTGTGTATCTGAGATAGAAAAAGAAAAGGAAACTATATTTGGGATTTGTTTTTCTTTCAAATTTCAGGTTGGAGTATCAGAAATTCTGGATGAAAGAAAGCTAGTCAGTCTTCCTATGGCTGGGAAAGGTGATAAAATCAAGAAGGAACAGAGAATACAGACAATTCACATTTCTTTGATTCTTTAATTTATTAATTATCAAAGTAGAGAAAATACTGGGAAGATTATTTTAACAAATGAAGTATAAAAGAAGGAAAATTTAACATTGCAATGAACACAGTAGTCATTTATTTGTTCAATTTTATAAACACTGTATCATGAAATATTTAACAAGTGACAAAAGAAATATTACTTGAATACTTAAAAGAATTAAATATTGCTGGTAAAGAACAAAATATTGTTCATAGAGAATACTTGCTTTTACCAAGCCTATATTAAAATGGATTTATTATAAAATACACTCCATACTTTCTTGGTTAATACTTTTATGAATATTAAAGCTTTTTGACAGCATGTATGCATTCAAATTTTTTTTTACTTTTTCTAAACTTTTCTAATAATTTAGGCAGTTTAAAAAAATTTTATTTATTTTTATTTTATGTGTATGTGTATATTGCCCTCATGTAGGTAAGTGCACCTGTGTCATGTAATGTTCGCGGAGGACAGAAGAGGCTGTCAGATCCCCTGGGACTGGAGTTACGGACAGTTGTTAGCTGGGATTCGAACCTGGGTCTTCTGCAAGAACAGCCAGTGTTCTTAACTGCTGAGCAATCTCTCCAGCCCCCAGTTTAGGCAATTTTTGTTTTGATACATGGTGAAGACTGAAATGCAACCTAAAATTTTGGAATTAAATTTAAAGGCTTTAAGGTGTAATACTCTTATTAAAAAATAGAGAGACTAGGAACACAGCCCTGCAGCAGAGCATGTGCTTAGCCTATATGAAGCTCTGGGTTTGAACCCTAGCACCAATAAGTAAACAGAAAAACCTATTTTATATCTATTTATTAAGTGCAAAAGCTAAACTAGCTTTGGGGCTTTACTGACAGACTAAATACTAATTATTTTAAGCATGTCCTGTGGATGCAATGTTGTTACATCAGTTTTCTCTTCCCTCACTAGATTAAGGAAAACTAAACTGAAAATATGAGCTACAAAGAAGCAACAAATTATTTTTTAAAGCTACATTCCTAGAATGTAAAGTGGCAAAATTATATATAATTTAAAGGTTACTTTAAAATTCTAATACATTAATTTTCCTGTGATATACTAGTATTCTGATAGCATTAAATTATAAATAAGACTGAAGTATGAAGTAAACCTTTTCTTTTCTTTTCTTTTCTTATTTTTGAGACAAGGTCTCACTATGTAGCCTTCAATGGCCTGGAACTCTGGAACTCACTGTATAGACCTGGCTGACCTCCAACTCACATAGATCCACCTGCCTCTGTTTCCTGAGTGCTAGGACTAAAGACATGTGCCACCACACTCAGTGATTCTTTCTATTTCTACTTTGATTTCCCTTGTGCTAAGTTTCTAAGTAAGCATAAGATTATATTTCTTTAAATATTTAAAGTCTGAGGGCTGGAGAGATGGCTCAGTAGTTAAGAGCACTGACTGCTCTTGCAGAGGACCTGGGTTCAATTCCCAGTACCCACGTGGCAGTTAACTGTTTGAAACTCCAGTTCCAGGGGATCCAACGCCTTCTTCTGACCTCCATGAGCATTGCACAACATGGGTGCACTTACATGCATGCAGGCAATACACTCATACACATAAAATAAAAATGATAAAAAATAATAAAATATAAAAATTTAAAGTCTGAGGAGTAAAAAGTCTTCTTTCTAATAAAACCATCTCTAATACCCTAAATATACTCCATTAAGGATAGCAAGAGCTGTCTAGGAGATGTTAATGACCACAAATTAAAAAAAAAAACCTCAAACGAGTGCTTATTAGCAATCATAAACCACAAATTCACATACAGATAAGATGAAGTTATGTTATTAGGTATAAAATCTAAATTGTACTTACTGAGAAATGGTGTTGGTATCCAGGTCAACACAGCTGACATCTGGGGGAGGATCATAGAGATCAAAGTATCTTGAATCAATTCCTACTATGAATGGACACGGTGCACTCAAGACATCTGCTAAAGCCAGTGGACAGAGAGGAACATACGGGCATGGCCAGTGGAAAGGGAAAATCATCTTGAATAAACAAAGGGTAGGAGAACATTAAGCATTTTGATGCTGAAGCATTAACTTATCAACACACATAAAATTATCTTTTAGATATTAATACCTAAAGCTTAATGCTTACTGATGAATTTAACAGTTGTAAGTAATGTTAAGGGTCAGGAAATTAAAACTGCTTCAACAATGTATAAATCTAATATTTTCCAAAATTTAATTAAGTACTACAATGACTTTAAATTATGAATAAATTAAGTTTAGACTGAATTTATTGTCATCAAGAAACTGATACTCACAGACACTAATGCTTCCGTCACACTAGTGAGCACAGAAGGCCGTAAAGAATGGATGAGGATTTTATGTTCTGTTACTGCAAACACCAGCAGTGTTACGGCATTTTCAGGGCCAAGATTCTGAAGTAGTGTTGAAAACTTGCCTCCACTGTCAATCCAAACAAAAATACACAAGTAAAAAATAAAGATCTAAACTCCTAATCATTTGTAACAGTGGGATAGCATATATTTAAATGTGATTACTACTCTTTGGCAGGGAAAACATAATATCATAAGCAGTATGAAAATAATGTGACGTTATAAAGTTTCAAAGTAGTTCACCCATCAGGCACTGTATTTAATATGAAAAGTGAAAAGTTGTCTACTTCTTCTGTTTGTTTTTCTTTTTTTCATTATTCTTGTTGAGACAGAATCTTGCTATGTAAAATTTGGCTTCCAATTGGTTATTTTAATTCAGTCAGTTCAAATAATGCTTTGGTTAGATGCTAATCCTTTACTGGAAGTCTTTTTAATATAGTACATCTTTCAGTGTGATTGTCAGGGGAACTACAACTTACTGGCTCAGCTCCCTTAGGTAAATACAAACATTAAGTTTTGGATTTATGAATAGATATGTCTTACTATTATAATGACAATAGCAAAGGGAAACCAAGAGCTACAAAATGGCAAGACAAATACACAAAGCAAGCTAATAATCAAAACAATAAACTTAGGTGTTCTATATAATACGAAAATATTGGATTAACAAAGTAAGTGTCCACTAACCAAAGAGTATTTTGTCTATATAGTGCTAAATAACCAATTTTACTGAATTTTTTTCATTTTTAAAAATTTTATTATTTTTATTTTATGTGTATGAGTGTGTTGCCTGCATGTAGGTAAGTGCAGCCATGTTGTGTAATGCCCATGGAGGATGGAAGAAGCCGTCGGATCCCCTGGAACTGGACTTTTGGACAGTTGTTAGCTGCCATGTGGGTGCTGGGATTCAAACTCGGGTCTTCTGCAAGAACAGCCAGTGTTCTTAACTGCTGAGCCATCTCTCCAGCCCGGATTTTTTTTCATTGTAAAGAAAAATTAATGATAAAATTCTCTTGCAGGGGCTGGAGAATATTTTTTTAGAAAGTTCTCTTGCAGAAATGAAAATATATTCTCACAAAACCTGGGTATTTTCAAAGCAACATTATTCACAGAATCCAGAAATGTAAAAAAAATTCCTAAATGATGAATAAATAAAATGTAGTACATTCCTACAATGTACTACTAGTTGTAATTTTAAAAGAAATGATTCATATTACAACATGAATAAACCTAGAAATATGCTCAAAGAAGCCAACCAAATACATTATAATTTCATTTATATAAAATCTACAAAATAGAGAAATCTATAGAAGAGGCAAGCAGACTAATGGGTGCTGATATGGTATGTGCACTTGTATTTCAGCATGCTTGTACAGGAGCAGAAGGAATGAAGGTTAACTGTTAAATGGTACTTATTTTATAGGGTAGTGAAAATGTTCTAAATTTTATTACAGTGATAGCTGTAGAATTATGTGAATAAAATCATTGAATTTTATACTTGGCAAATTTTGTGGTATGGAAATTATACCTCAATAAAGCTGTTACCTCAGTGAAGTCCTTCTGGTATTTAGAATAATTCATAATCAATGTTTCTAGTTTATCTTCAGCTTAAATGAAGGCTAGGAAAACACTTGCCACTCTAGGCTAAGAGCCAGTGATGAAACAATCTGTAATTCTTACAAAATTAATGTCAAAGACGGCAGCTGGTCTCCCTTAGGTATGTGCTATATAATAGTTTAATTATACTGTAACTATTTCTGACAGAAAAATTACACAGCTAATTAAATTTTAGGAAATCATACTGTAGGGAAAGCACATCTCATCAGTTTTCTGAACTTTTATAATGAACATATTCGACTGTTAATAATTATAAGTATTTATTTTGGATTAAACTTAAAATTGAACTTGAATGCATCTCAGGTGATAAATAAAGCTAAACATGTTTTTGTAATCTACATGCATTCACAATTATGTAATAGTAAGTACTTGATAGTAAGGATACACAAAATATCAAACATTATCATAAAAGCATTTTTTCTTCAAAAACTGTAACCCTCATAATAAGTTTAAGAACAAAAGAAAAAGAAACAACAACAACAACAACAACAACAACAACTAAGAAACAGTTAAATGAAAAGCATCTCCATCAATATTTGAAATTTTAGTTGGGAAAGAGAATATTACTTTAATGGTCACGAGATTTAGAGAAACAGAAATGAAATTTGACTTGCCTTAGTGGAAGAGGTGAAGAAACAGGCTGACTGAGAATCAAATTATCATGTGGTGACAACTGGAAGATTTTAAAAATAATACATTTGAAATATAAAGACAAACTGTGAATAAGCACTTTCTGGTGCTAGGTTACTGGTGCTACCCATGAAGTTTCCCAGCTCACCAGCATAGGAGCAGTTAATATCACTGATCTCTGACCCCTTCCAACAACTTCTGACTCTGATTCCAATCTCTTTTCTTCTGTCTTCAACTTTTCCCTTATCCTATTTTAACAAATCCTTTATTAAAGGGTGTGCTAGACAGCGTCAGTTGTCAATTTGACATACTTGGAAAGAGAGAACCTCAATTGGGGAACTTCCTTTATTAGACTGGCCTGTCAGGCATTTTCTTGATTGTTGAATGATGTTGGAGGGTCCAGCCTACTGGGCATGGTGCCTCCTCTGGGCAAATGGTTCTGGGATGCATAAGACAGCAGATTGAGCACAGGCCAGAGCAGCAAGCTAGTAAGCAGCATTTCTCCATGGTCTCTGCTTTAGCTCCTGACTCCTGGTTCCTGCCCTGAGTTCCTGTCCTTGCTTCTCTCAACGATGAACTGTGATTGGGACGTGAAAGCCAAATAAACTCTCTGCCCCACCCCAATTGTTCTTGGTCAGTGTTTATCATAGCAACAGAAAAGTAACTAATGCAACAGTTAAATTATTTACTTAACACCATAAAATCAGGGTCAGCAAACTCATGACCTATAGCACAAATCCATGGGCTACCTGCTCTGTAAGCAATTCTTAATGGAATACAGTCATGTGATTTTTATATACTACCTAACTGATTTTGTATTCTAACAGTAGTGCTGAATCCCTGCAACAATACAGGATAAGCCGCAAATATTAAATATATATAGACAAGGTTCATAACAGGAAACATTGGCCAGCTTCTGCTGTAAAACAAACAAAATTTTGTATGTATTTAAATGGAGGGTGCTCTATACACTTTGACACTAAGTATCAGGAAGTAAGATATGGATGACATTGACATACATATTGATTGTCAAGGTCACCAAGAAGTACTTTTCTAGGCATTTAATCTGTACAAATATAATGTAAGCCAGGTATGAAGGCACACACCTTTAATACCAGCACTCAGGGGGCAGAGGCAAGTGGATCTCTGTGAGATCGAGGTCAGTCTGGTCTACATAAGCAAGTTCCAGGCCAGCTGGGGCTACAGGGAGACCTTAAAAATTATATATATATATTATATTATAATTATAAATATATATAAAATAATGCAATACATTTCATCTGAACTTTAAAATTTATACACATTTCCACTATCTGTCAAATTATTTCTAATACTAATAATACCACCTTAAGGACTGTGCTAAACACAGTAACACATACATAGTGACAAAACATGAAAACATTTCATTTTATTTCATAGACGATTATTAAATAAGTAGGCAATTCACATGACCAAGAGCTCAAACAAAAAGAAACAAACAAAAGAGAGATGCTTCAAATGGAAAAAACAATTTAGGGGAAAAGTTCTTCCCTCCCTACTTTCCTTTTTTCTTTTTTAAGCTTGAGACAGAATCTCACTATGTAGCTGAAGTTGCCTGGAATTCACTAGTCCAAGTCAAATCACTCTCTCAATCCTCCTGCCTCTGCGTTGGGATTATAGGTATCCACCACCATTCCTGGCATGAAAAAGTCCTTTCTGTGGAGGGAGTTTATAAATATTAGAGCCCAAACTCCAACATGAAAGAGCATATGGCTCTCTTTAGATCTCATTCCGTTTTCCTCACTTATAACTGTTATTCTTAGGTTATACTTTGACAGATCTATTAATAATTTATATGGTCTTCATATTAAGAGAATCTTACCTGAACTAAAATCCGTGGTCTCTGAGGAGATGGAAAAGGAACTTTATGCATAAAATGAGAAACATGCCTTAAAAAAACCAAAAAACAAAAACTCAATAGATTCCAAAATGAGTATCATATGCTATAAAAGTTAACATGTCATCACAAGTTCAAGTTGCATCAAAAGCCCTATGTATTTATAATTCCAAAGTCTCTAGTGCTGTGAAAACAAATGAACTACAAAAAAAGCATTCATGTCATTAAAGTTGCCCCTGCCTAAATCCAGTAATTTTTCATGTTAATAGCTGTTCATATTAAACAAGATTTTATCTTTAATGTCTCTAAATCATTTTCTTTTCCCTAAGCAGATAACAGACATTACTAAAGAAGTGAATTCTTAAATTTGTAATACATTTTAAAATTAATTGCTCATGTTTTGGTAGCAATATAACTAGTTAAGGTGCTTAAAAAAACAAATAAATTTAAATACAAATAAAACAAATATATTTAAATTTGAATACCCAGGTATCCAAGACTTAAAAAAACAAAGAGTAAAAAATATCATTCTTCTCACTATTTTTTTGTTTCACAAAAATTATTTTTTGCCAGGCATGGTGTTGCATGCCTTTAATCCCAGCACTCAGGAGGTAGAGACAGGCAGATCTCTGTGAGTTCAAGGCCAGCCTGGTCTACATAGCAAGTTGCAAGCTAGCTGGGGCTATGGGGGGACCCTGTCTCAAAAAGACCAAAAAAATAAAAATAAAAATAAAAAATTATTTTTCAAAAGAGTGTTTAAACACATTAGTTTATTAATTTTTAAGGAAAATTTTATTGCTCCAAGCCGCAGGCTTCTCTCTCCAGGACCAACCCAGCTCCTTAGTGCAGTCCCCAGGAGCCCTTCAGGCCTCTTCCCGCCCCATCTGCCTTTGCATCTCTGGGTGGCATGGCCACCAGCTACCCTAGACCAGCATCTATCCTGGGTCTGGCTCCCTGGCCAGTCCGGCCCCCAAATTCCTGAGGCCAAAATCTTTCCTGGAAGGATCCAGACCTTAGGAGAAAACCTGAGAGCATCGGATCCTCATCTGAATTGGGCCTCTGTGAGAATTCCTGAAGACAAAAGCAATCTGGCCACTCCAATATAAAAATCAAAGGAGAGAACTGGAAGCTTAAGAGGAATCAGCTTTTCATGCCCCAAAAGTAAACCACAAAGACACATAAAGTTTACAAAAAGAAGCAGACCTAAACTTGAAGGCTTGAGACTCACACAAGAATCAGAAACTACAAAACAAATTCACATGTCAAAATCACAGAGAAAAAATACTAACAT
>NW_008341028.1:6058288-6059163 GCF_000622305.1 Nannospalax galili
TAGGGGTAATTAACAGTTATGTAATTGATCTTAAAGCCTATTCGGTGGGCGAGAACTCATATGTGGTACTGTAAATATAGCCAAATATAACCAACTGCAAAGGATATAGATCCTAGGGAAAACCCAGGATTGTTACATCCATTGAAAATGTAATTTCCTACTGTATACTTATGTATCCTTGTATTTACAGACACATATATTTATTACCATTCATCAAAGTAGATTTTTTTTGCAATAGATGGAGACTTTTATAGAGTTCCATAGCTGATCAAATACAGAAAATAAATGTCTGTGAGATGCCCAGCCCTAAGGGACACATCTAGAGTGCAATCCCCACTTTCAAAGCTCATGGAACAGAGGTAGTGAGATCATTAATGAATCTCACAACTGCCATCACTGAAACTTCCACATGTAACAGAGGCTGATTTACACATAAAGCCACAACTGGTCAAAATGTAGAGAATAAGAAACTGAAGAGAGTGTGTTGCTGGCTAGGACTCCTATATTAAACCTCTGCTATGCAGGGCTCAGGGACCATTGTGGAAAAGGGAGTGGAAAGACTGTAAGAGCCAGGGGTGGTGGATGTCTACAAGGGAGCAGACTCTTCCAGGCAGCTGGGAACTTGTTCATATAAACTTAGAGCAATGGTGACAGAATGCACAAACTCATACATGATATTATAATCATGAACACATATTCATCCAACTCTGGTGCACCCAACTTCATAAAAACAATGCTACAGGACTTTAAGACCCAGATTAATCCCAACTCATTAATCGTAGGGGACTTCAATATCCCACTGTCTCCATTAGATAGGTCAACACGGTAGAGAGTTAACAGAGAGACATCTGAATTAAACAATACCATATATCAAA
>NW_008341028.1:6059623-6060191 GCF_000622305.1 Nannospalax galili
TGACTTCATACTGCAACTCAAGACACTTGAAAAGCAACAACAAATGAAACCCAAACCCAGCAGACAAGAAGAAATAACAGAAATCAGAGAAGAAATAGAAACAAACAAATGAAACAACAACAACAACAACACAAAGAATCAATGAATCCAAAAGCTGGTTCTTTGAGAAGATAAACGAGATTGATAGACTGCTAGCCCAGCTAACTGAAAGAGCACCTCCAAGTCAACAAAATCAGAGATGAAAAGGGGACCATCACAAAAGACAGCAAAGAGATCCAGAACAGCATAAGGGAATACTGTAAAAACCTATATGCTACTAAATTTGAAAACCTAAAAGAAATGGATGGGTACCTAAAAGCATGGAACCATCACCAAAACTAAAAGAAGAGATTAATAGCTTTAACAGACCCATAACACAAAAAGAAATTGAAACAGTAATACAAAACCTCCCGACTAAAATAAGCCCAGGACCAGATGGATTTACAGCAGAATTCTATCACACATTTAAAGAAGATCTACATCCAATACTACTTAATTTATTCAAAAAGATAGAAATGGAGGGAGAACT
>NW_008341028.1:6060734-6061476 GCF_000622305.1 Nannospalax galili
AAATTAACCTACAAAAGTCTATAGCCTTTCTATATACCAATAACAAGCAATCAGAGAAAGAGCACAGGGAATCATCCCCTTCACAATAACTGCAAAAAAATAAAATATCTCAGAATAAACCTGACCAAAGACATTAAAGAGCTCTACAATGAAATTTTTAAATCTTTAAAGAAAGAGATTGAGGAAGACATCAGAAGATGGAAGGACCTCCCATCCTCATGGATTAGAAGAATTAATTTGTGAAAATGACCATCTTACCAAAAGTTATTTATAGATTTAATGCAATGCCAATCAAAATCCCTATGACATTTTTCATAGATTTGGAAAAAAAACATCCTAAGATTTATATGGAAGCACAAAAGACCCCGGATAGCCAAAGCAATCCTGAACACTAAGAGCAATGCTGGGGGGATTACTATACCAGGCTTTAAGCTGTATTACAGAGCTATAGTCACAAAAACAACATGGTACTGGCACAAAAATAGACCCATAGATCAAATGAACAAAATTGAAGACCCAAATATGAGTAAATGTAATTTCAGCCACCTGATATTTAACAAAGGGGTCAAGAATATTCACTGGTGGAACGATAGCATGGTCAGCAAATGGTGCTAGAAAAAAAGGATCTCCACCTGTAGAAGAATGAAACTAAACCTCTATCTCTCACCCTGCACAAAAGTCAATTCCAAATGGCTCAAAGACCTCAATATAAAGCCTGAAAATCTGAAACTGTTAGAAGAAA
>NW_008341028.1:6061823-6063616 GCF_000622305.1 Nannospalax galili
TATGTTATTTTGGTTTTTCATGTTATTATTTTTTCTCTGTGATTTTGACATGTGAATTTCTTTTGTAGTTTCTGATTCTTGTGTGAGACTCAAGCCTTCAAGTTTAGGTCTGCTTCTTTGTTTGAACTTTATGTGTCTTTGCGGTTTACTTTTTTGGCATGAAAAGCTGGTTCCTCTAAGCTTCGGGTTCTCTCTTTTGATTTTATATTGGAGTGGCCAGAAAGCTTTTGTCTTCATGCATTCCCACAGAGACCCAAGTCAGATGAGGATCAGAGCTCTCAGGCTTTCTCCTAAGGTCTAAATAACCCCAGGAAAGATTTTGGCCTCAGGAATTTGGGGGTTGGACTGGCCTGGGATTCAGGCCCATGATAGATGCTGGTCTAGGGCAGGTGTTGGCCATGCCACCCAGAGATGCAAAGGAAGATGGGGGTGGGAAGTGGCCCCAAGGGCTCCTGGGGACTGCACTGTGTAGATGGGTTGGTCAAATGCAAAGGATCAGGAAGAGGAAAGGTCAGCCCCGGTGTCCAGGAAAGAAGCTGGGGGGTTGTGCAGGCCCAGGTACATAGAGGGAGGTGAGGGAGGGGTCAGGCCCAGAAGCAGTGCTCCTGGGGACCCGAGAAGGAACTGAGTTGGTCTGCATGCAAAGGGTCAGGAAGCAGTGATGGTTCCTCAGATGTCTGGGGTGCCAAGACAAAGAATGGGACAGAACCCAGGCTAGGAAGAGAGACCAGCTGGGGAGATGGGAGGGTGAATGAGGCTGGGGGAGTCAAGGCATGGAGGGCGCGATGGACTTACCCCAGAGAGAGGCCTGTGGGTAGGAGAGAGGTCTGCTATGGGTGGTGCAGGCCCAGGGAAGCAGAGCATAAATAAATAAAATTTTAAAATACCAGACTTGTGGAACTAACCTTCTTGAATGATTAACATCCATACTTTGACACCTATACTAATTTGGTCAGAGGAACATAAAGGACAGTTTTTGCTCCGTGACATCCTAGGTTGACTAAGTTCCAGGGGACTATGACCATCTCTCAAAATGTCCTGTAACTGTGGTGGGTCACCTGTCCTCTTGATCAAGGAGGCTGAGGAGACCCCACCAGATGGGCCTGAACCAGTATCCAGTCTACAAAGAGGAGGGTCAACACAGAAGAATCATTTCCTCCATGCTTCCAAGCAAAGCCAACCATAGTCGAGCAGGACCTTTGACCTATCTTCACATAGGTGGAACTGGTAAAAGAAAGGAGCCAGGGGCTCCTCCCAAGCCCACGTGACCCCTGAGGAACAGATCCTCAAACAACCTTAAAAGTAAATTGGTTTATCTGGGCCAACTGTATGGCCTTAAACACCCAAAAGGAAAGTATAACCAAAGATTCAAGGAGCCAGTATAATTGCTTAAGAGTCCATATGTATAGCTAAAGGCTATAAAACAAGCAACAATGCCAGATAGGAGATACCTTCTTTTGAGTTGTTGGCCAGGGTGGCCCAAGGAACTCCCAGATAGTAACCCGGAATAGAACTGGGAAAATGAACAGCAGACCCCAATCTTATCTAAAGGAATACTGACAACTGATTGCTGCTAGATGAGGAACAGCTGACCCTCTGAAAACAAAGACCTCTAGATAGGCTGACTAGATTCACCAGAAGGGCAAGTAGTGAGGAACGGCTGGGGGTCCCAACAACACAGCAGACAGCAGCAGGGATATCAGAGTATAAGGGCTCAAGTTGGGGGAGGGAGGCTATGGGAGGGTGCCATCTGGGAAGTGGGTGTATAGTTGAATAAGATGGTTTGGGATGTT
>NW_008341028.1:6063635-6064327 GCF_000622305.1 Nannospalax galili
AATGTAGCTGAGATACACACAAAAAAATCAACAAATTAAAAAGAGGAGGAAGCATAAAAATTTGTTTCATGTTAATTAGTAGAGGTGATAAACATTACCACTGAAATCTACCCAATGACTCTATAGACATACACAGGTCCCAAGGATCCAAGTGGAACCGATTATGACTAGTAATAATCAGATGCATACAGTTAGAGAGGCAAGCACCAACATCTCAGTGTTAGTAGCAAAAATAATGAGTCTGTCTGCAAGGAACAATATATTCTAAAATGAAATGGAGATCTTTTTTAAAGGTTAAAAAATTCATTCAATTTTATGTCTTACAGGGCTTATACTGAGTTCAATATTGTATAACTGTATTAACTCAACTGTGCACTTGTGAAAGAGATGTACTCTTGCTCTGGCGTGTGTTACTGAATATGTTAAAGCTGCATTGAAATGATTCTTCTAATCATATAGCTATTAAAATTTTTTTAAAAAATGACTAAAAAATTTTTCAAAGCATAAAAATTTGCTCCTTAATAATTAGTAGATGTGAAAAACATTGCCACTGAAATCTACCTGATGACTTTATATCCATGCTCAGATGCCAAGGAGCTCAGAAAGTAACTGACTGTGACTAGTAATAATCAGATATATAGAGATTAGAAACGCATGGCAAACATCTTAATGTCAATTGCATTAAAAATGAA
>NW_008341028.1:6064446-6079246 GCF_000622305.1 Nannospalax galili
TATAACTGTAATAATTCAACTGTAAACCTAAAAATTTACAGCCAGTTTTGAAAGAGATGCATCTTAGCTCAGAATATTGTTATTGAATATGTCAATGCTGTTGTAATGAAATGCTTCATCTAAGTATGTGGTTATTAAATAAATACTTTTAAAAATTTGTTTATTATTTTTATTTTATGTGTATGAGTGTATTGCCTGCATGTATGTGAGTGTACCCGTGTCATGCAATACCATGGAGGTCTGGGAGGGCTTTGTATTCCCCTTGGAACTGGAGTTAAGGATGGTTTGTAGCTGCCATGTGGGTGCTGGGAATCGAACCCAGGTCCTTTGCAAGAGCGATCAGTGCTCTTAACCGCTGAGCCATCTCTCCAGTCCCACTTTATTAAATTTTAAATGAATTAAAATAAAAAACTATAAATTAGTTTTATAACTTCTGTTTTGGTAATAGACTGTATTAACACACATTAGTAAAGCTCACTGGGGCTTTCTCATAAGATTTTAAAGGGGTCCTAACACCAAAAATTTTGAGAAATGTAGTTTTAGATTACTAAAAATAAGAGAAGAAAAGAGCAAGGAATAACTAGAGTAATATTGTATGTTGAATGCTTTTATGATCATTGTATTACTTCCCAAGAGTCATTAGAATCAGCAAATTCTACCAAAGGGCATAGAAGATCTTATGAGATAGATGGCATAAAGTAACAGAGATCAAAGTCCATGAACCTCTAAAGACAGCAGTCAAATAGGCAGTGAGATATTTATATACTCGTTGTGCTAGGTCCTACTGCCTGAAATATTATTGGTGTTTTAGTGATCTTAAAGTAAATCATTAAAATTACAAAATGAAAACCAGAATGTTTTCATCTAATTTTTCTTTTAAATTCATGATATATAAATAAGGAAAACTATAAAGATTCATAATACCTTAATTATACATTAAAAATTACAAATGTGGTGACTGGACATGGTGGCACATACCTTTAATCCCAGCACTCGGAAGGCAAAGGCAGGCGGATCTCTGTGAGATCTAGGCCAGCCTGGTCTACACAGTGAGTTCCAGGACAGTTCGGGCTACAGGGGGACCATTTCGAAAAGACCAAAAAAAAAAAAAAAAAAATTACAAATGTAGTTTAAGAATTCCAGTATTTCAGGTTGGGGATGCATCTCAATGTAAAGCTTTTTTTTTTTTTTTTTGTCTTTTTGTGACTAGGTCTCCCTGTAGCTTCAGCTGGCCTGGCACTCATTATGTAGACCAGGCTGGTCTGGATCTCACAGAGATCCACTTGCCTCTGCTTCCTGAGTGCTGGGACTAAAGGCGTGTGCCACCATGTCCAGCAATGTAAAGCATTTATTTGGCATGTGCAAGGCCCTGGGGTCTGATCTCTAACACTGCAATAAAACCAGCTCCAATATTTTACCAAATTTGAATCTATAAACTTCATGTCAGTATTTTTTAAATTCTCAACATTTATTCCAAATAACTTGTTCCAAAATAAGTAAAAATACTCATTGGCCAAAATAAAATTATTTAAAATGAGACTGTAAAAAAAAATGGTTAGGGGTTGGAGAGATGGCTCAGTGGTGAAGAACACTGGCTGTTCTTGCAGAAGACCCAGGTTTGAATCCCAGCACCCATATGGCGGCTAACAACCATCTGTAACTCCAGTTCCAGGGGATCCAACGCCCTCTTCTGACCTCCGTGGACATTGGATGACATGGGTGCACTTACATACATGCAGGCATAACACTCATGCACATAAAAATAAATAAATAAATAAGTAAATAATAAATAAATAAACAAAAAGGTGAAATTTTACCTGAAAAAAAAAACTTTTTTTTTCTCAAATAAACCCCTCCAATCCTTTTTTTGGTGCTAAATGCTGATATCAAATAACTCTCAAGAAATCCAATTTCCATATAAAATTTACACAATTACTTGTAAAAATATACCACAGAAAGTTCTGCCAAATTTTAACCCATGAAACTTTTAACTTACTTTTCAATTGGAAGGGCATGAGGTCCAGAGATGGAATAACGATACAGAAAAGTCAGAAACTTCCTGAATGCATCAAAAAATGGCCAGTGAGACAGAAGACAGATGCACTTGTTAGTGTGAATTGTTCTGGAACTATCATACTTTCCATCTGCCAAAGATGTTAAACCCAAAAGAAGTCTCTGTTTTTCTGTAAGATTCTCCTCAGAATATGGTTCATAAAACTGAATAGCAGCACCATAGACCTGTAAGACAAGTAATGTATTTGATAAATATACTTTCTATCATTTATTCAAATGTTCATCATCAGTCAAATACTTAGTGGATGTTTCCTACGTGTCAGGTGAGGCGCCAAGAACTAGGAACACAGCAGTAATATCACTACTCTTGCTTTCCTAGTAATTGTGCTAATTTTATATAGAAATTGGATACCCAATCCAGGTCCTCTGGAAAAGCATTCCTCTGGAAAAGTATTCTTAACCACTGAAGCTATCTCTCCAGCCCTTATTTATTTATTTATTTATTTATTTATTTATTTATTTGCTTGTTTGTTTTTGATATAGGGTCTCATGTAGCTCAGGCTATCCTGAAACCTAGAATGGAACGAAGAGTAACCTTGAACTCCTGATCCTCCGGCTTCCACCTCCCAGTTCCGTTACTGTGATTGCCAGCATGCCCCGCTAGTCCCAGCTTCTGTATTTATTTTAGTTTCATGACTTCACAGGAACAGTGTGAAATAAAATGACATGACTCATGAAAGCCTCGCTGAAGGAGAAATACCAGCATTTTTTTTTGAGACAGTGTCTCCTTGTAGCCCCACCTGTCGTGGAACTCATTATGTAGACCAGGCTGGCCTCGAACTCACAAAGATCTGCCTGCCTCTGTCTCCCAAGTGCTGGGATTAAAGGCATGCGCCACCATGCCCAGCCCATTATTATTTTTAAGAGAGAGTCTTATGTAACATAGGTTGACATAGTGGTCCCCAACTGCCTATAACTCCAGATCCAAGGGGAATCTTTCCAATGCCTCTGCCCCCCCAACTCCTAGCATCTGTACTCACATGTGCTAGAGCGTGCACACACACACACACAAACACATGCACACACACCAAAATAAATCTTAAAAAAGAAAAAAGAAAGCAAAGGCAACTATGGCTAGATATGGTGACTCATGCCTGTAATCTTAGCACTGAGGACGCAGAGGCAGGATGATCTGTGCAAGTTCAAGGCAAGGTCTATATAGCAAGACACTGTCTCAAAAACAAACAAATTTACAAAAATGTGAAAAAAAACCTGTATGAGGGCTGGAGAGATGGCTCAACATTTAAGAACACTGCTGCTCTTGCAGAGGACCCAGGTTTGATTCCCAGCACCCACATGGTGGCTAACAACTGTCTGTAACTCCAGTTCCAGGGGATCCGACACCCTCTTCTTACCTCCATGGGCATTGTACAACATGTGTGCACCTACCTACATGCAGGCAATACACACATATAGATAAAATAAAAATAATAAATAAAGCCGGGCATGGTGGCACATGCCTTCTTTAGTACAAGCACTTGGGAGGCAGAGGCAGGCAGATCTCTGTGAGTTTCAGGCAAGCTGGGGCTACAGGGAGACCCTGTCTCAAAAAGACCAAAAAATTTAAATAAATATTTAAAAGACTACATCAATATTTTCTGTAAGAAAATATTTGAAAATTATTTAGTAGAAAGTAGGAAAATCTGAACTTGGAACACTTACGTCTACCTTGATTTTCCTATCCATACAATTAAAATGTTAGTCTAGATGATTCCAAACTCCCTTCCAACTATATAACTCTATACTTTTAGGGCTGGAATGTAGTTAAGCAGTAGAGCACTTATCTAGAATGTGCAAGGCCCTGGGTTTGATCCCGAGTAAAAACATAAAAGAGGGGAATGTCTACTATGATTCTAATTATGTTGTTATATATTTAAAGTGCCTTTAATATTGTTTCAAAGCTTTTCTATCACAGAAAATAAACCAATGAAGGATCAACACTTGATGATGAAAGTCTCGACTAATATTAACCAAAAAGCATTTGGGAGGGTGGGACAGAATGAAAATTCTGTTTTCCAATGTCTCTAGATATAGTTACATCAATCAAACAGAAGAATGTATAATTGATTCAATTTAGTTATCTTTTTTTCTACTGTTCCTTGCAGATATAAAGTTTATGACTTCAAAATGTACAAGAAATTTGTAAATACTGTTTGTTAAAATATTCAATACAGGGCTGAGTGTGGTAGCATTTAGGAAGCAGAGGCAGGTTGATCTCTGTTGAGTTTGATGCCAGCCTGGTGTACAAAGTGAGTTCCAACCCAGCCAGTGCTACTTAGTGAGACCTCTCAAAAAACCAAACCAAACCAAAACAACAACAAAAAAACCAGTACCTTTTCAGCTGAGGCTCCAGTTAACACAAATGTAGAAAATATAGGTAGAGGGTATTTGCTTTTTGGTGGCCAACATTCAATAGTTGCACCCATTGGCAAACAAAATAGGGGAACAGATTCTGGAAGTGAAAAGGATTCATAATCCTCTTGAGGATATCTGCAAATCAGACCTATCAAAGCAATGGGAAATACTAGGTCATTATTTCTTGAATGTAGGTGTTTATAATTCTTAATGCATCATATACTTTAATCTTCAAGGATTGTAACTGTTAGCCATTTAACATTTATCAGTGTGTAGCGTCATCTACACAGGCTAGGTTAGAAGCAATAAGAAAAAGACAACCTTCTAGAAACACACAGACACACACACACAGACACACAGACACACAGACACACACACACAAATAACAATTTACTTCATGGTCATACTACCTTAAAGCATGTATTTCAGTATGGTTATTTGCATATATCTACTTTATTGATTCTTAATAACTATCCCTTGGTGGACCTTTATATACATTAAAATATACACTCCTTAGGAGTGTATATGCAAATTCTAACACAAATAAAAGACTATAAAAAGCAGTGCCAGATTACAATGTCATCAGAATGGTATCACTCAAACTCAGTTTCTAATAGTCCCCAATTATAAGAAGGTAAGGGTTTCAAGTGGCCCACGATGTCATGTTAGTCTAGTCATGAAATTGGTACAGATATCTTCTACTGAACACAACCTAGGAACAGAGCCTTATCTGCATATCATGGGGTTCCATGACCTTGAAGTCCTTTAAGTTAGTCAGAAACCATCATGGGTCATAAAACAAAATAAAATGATAAACTGGGACTCTGAACAGCTTGAATCTGAAAATCTACCACCAATGTGTCTGTGATTCTCAACAAATAGGACTCAGGTTTTTTCATCTGTAAGGTGAAATGAATGAGATAAACTAAGGTTCTCTAATTACGTGCTAGTCAGCCAGTGAGGTCTCCTGAGGATCTACAGTTAACTGTGTACTACTCTCTTGGGTCATGATGCAACAGTACAGCTGTAAAGTAAGTACAGAAACACTGATGAATTAAGGGAGAAAAGAGTCTAGGACTCTAATTTAAAAAATATTTTTTAATTGCTAGCCTTAGCCTTTAATGGCTACACTATCCCTCCAGTCCTAAAAATATTTTTTAAAAGGCAGAATCTGATATCTTACAAATAGGATCAGTATGTTTAACATTTTGAGGTCTCTGAAAATTGAAAATTTCAACTATGAACCATAAAATTGCAAATAAGTTCATAATATTATTCATCATCATGCAATATTACTATAAATTTTACTAAATTAACATAAATATTAAAGAAGCATCTTTTGCATACTTCCCACTGGTTTAAAAGTTAAAGACAATTGGTATGTACTTATTATTTAGACCTAAGGATTAAAAGCCCCATCGGTTTTCAAAGTAATCTTCCCTACAGCATCCAAATACATATGGATGAAGATAAAACTGAGAATCAAGAGATTTAGCATCAATCAATTCTGATATATCATATCCCGCATGTCACATGGTTATAAGCAGATTTTGTCTTTAACCATGTGGACCCCATAATATACTTCTGCATAAAAGATTTCCTGAAGAGTTATGCTTACCTGCTTTATAAGATATAGTGTTAGTCTTTGCCACTGATTTTTTATAGCATAAGTACACTGCAGATCCCCACTAAAGAGAAAAAATAATAACATTCAATTGTAATAGACAGTAATTCGAGAAGAACAGACTCTCTTTGAGCTCTCCAGTATGCATTAGCTACCGTGTAGTAAGACAGTCCTCCTGCTAGCTAATCTCAATCTGTTATTTTGTCAGCATTTTAGTGGAGTCATTGCCTACTTTTCTTTCAGAAGTGAAATTCGATTTTCCTTTTTACAATAGCATTAACACATGGGGAATTTGACCCTGTAAAAATAAAACTAAATCACAAAAACTTACCACTCTATTCTAAGTCCCAACCTTGGACAGAAATGATCAACAATGATACTTTGTTGGAGAGTAAGAAAATAACCATCTATTTCTTTCTGTAATGTTTTTTAAAAAGAAAAGTTTAACAACTAGACACAATTTTTAAAAACTCTTCTCTAAATATTAAATACACAAAAAGTATAAAACAGATTTAACTAAGGAGTAACTAATAATATCTGACATTTATAAAGCATTCTGTATTCTAGGCATTGCTCTACAGTTTTTACAAATAGTAATTCATTTAATTCTTCAAAACAAGCTTATGCTATAGAGCATCACTTTACCCCTATTCCATGAATGAGGAAACTGAGGCACAAAAAGTCAAGGAATTTGCACTACATCTAGGGTTCAAACTCAGGCAGGTTGGCTGGAGTGTATACACTGATCCGACAATGTTACAATGTTTCTTTATTCTCTGCAGTGAGAATACATGCTCTGTGACAATACTGGAACTACTGTTTCATCAGGGGAAAAAAGAAAATCAATACTTCTAGGTTTAGTTTCAATGGCAAAAATGGTTCATTGGTTAAGAGCACTGGCTGCTCTTTCAGAGGACCTAGGTACAGTTCCCAGCACCCATATGGCAGCTAATAATCATCTGTAACTCCAGTTCTAGGGAATCTGATGCCTTCTTCTGTATGACACAGCTGCACTTACATACATGCAGGCAAAACACTCAGGCATGGTGGTACATGCCTTTAATCCCAGCACTCAGGAAGCAGAGGCACGTGGATTTCTGTGAGTCCAAAGCCAGTCTGCTCTACATAGTGAGTTCCAGGCCAGCTGGGGCTAACAAGGAGACCCTGTCTCAAAAAAGACAAAAAAAAAAACCAAAAAAAAAAAAAACCAAAACAAAAAACAAAAAACAAAACCCACAAAAAACAACTAACCAACCAAACAACCCCCCCAAAACAAAAAACAAAACCACAAAAATAAAACACAAACAATAAACCCCTCATACATATAAGATAAAAATAGTTTTCAAAAAGAAAATAAAAAATAAAAATAAACTTCCCATAAAAACTTGATAAATGATAAGATATACTCAAAGTAGACTTTAGCAAAATACTAATTTAAATAATTATAACTTCTTATTTTTGAGACAAGGTTTTACTCTATATCCCAAGCTGAATAATTTACTATGTAGGCCAAAGTCCCTTGAAATCGCAGCTTCTCTCCTCCCTCAGCCTCCTGAAGTGCTAGGATTACAGATGTGTGCACTGCTTCTAGTTTTATAGCATAATAATATCTGATCTAGATGATTAAAATTAAATTTGGAAAAACTCTGATTTAAAAAAACATTGAAAAAAAATTAAAGAACACTCTGATTTTCATTTTTGAAGAAAAAAATAAATTTGAAATTGGTGATTAAAAATGTAATTGCTAGCAAAGTTATAAAAATATTTAATTAGCAGGAACAAAAACTGGTTATAATTTTTCTGAATAAAAATCTCAAGAGTAAATACATATTTGAATCCAGAAATTACAGGACATGCAATAAGGAAATTAGCAGGGAACACAACAATGCTGAGCATTTGTTCTGGAGTGCAACAGCCTGAGTTGAATCTTGCTTGAACTACTTATTGACGGTATTGCTATGAGAAGATAGCTACTTCTTTGATTCTCAAATTTCCTTCTCTGTAAAATGTGGGGAAAATATCTACCAAGGGAAATTAGAGGATTAGCTGAGTGAATGAATACTTAGAAGGCCACACAACACATACCACACATTCAGTAACTTATCTTATGGAAGATTTAGTTACATCAATAACAGCTGGCATATAATGTTTTTTAAAAATCAGAATTTCAATGTTGTACAGTGGAAGATAGAACAAATAAATCATAGCACATTCATTTAATGCTGCAATCTTCATTCAAAATTGCTATATCCAATAGTCCTTATCTATACAATTCACTTTACATAGCTCAGTTGCCCGTGGTAAACTGTGGTCCAGGAATATTAAACTAAGACTTCCAGAATAAACAACTCATAAATTTTGGGTTGGGGAGTTGGTTGGTATTCTTTTGTTTGTTTTTGCAATGCTGGAGCTAGAACCCAAGCCTACCACATACTAGATAAGTCTTCTACCATTGAGTTATACACTCAGTCTACCTTAGAAAAGGGGTTTTTATGGGGTGTTGGGGGGTTAGTTTAACATTTATACCTATATGGTTTTTTGGTTGGTGTTTGCTTGGTCTTTTTGAGACAGGGTCTCCCTATAGTCCCAGCTGACCTGGAACTCACAGAGATCTGCCTGCCTCTGCCTCCCGAGTCCTGAGATTCAAGGTGTGTGCTACCACACCCGGCCTTTTAACATAATATTTTTATTTATTCCTTGAGAATTTTATTCATGTATATAATATATTTTAATCGTATATACCCCCTCTCTCCCTCCAACCCTCCCTGAATCTCCCTGAACACATTCCCCTCCCAACTTCATGTCCTCTTCTTAAAAAAAAAAACAAAACCAAAAAACTGAATTAGTGTTACCTGCATGTGTATGGCTGTCGGGCCATTCACTGGCACATAGGCAGCTTACTAGTGGCCACACCCTCAAAGAAAAATGACCTTCCCATCCCCAGCAGCCATCAACTGCCAATAGGTTCTCAGCTAGGAGTGGGGCCTTGTGAGCCTCTCCTCATTAAACTGTAAGTTTGAACCTACATGGCCTTTATCACGAGGACTGGTACTACTTGCTCCATCTTGCATGGGACATGAATCATCTCTTTGTCTAGAATACATCTGCTACATATGCTATATGTCCATTACCCACTTGGTAGCAATAGCAATGCCTACATTCTCCCCAAAGTGTCAGAGTAATGACATTAGCAACTTAATTACAGAATATTGTTATAATTGTTCTATTTTATTATCAGTTACTGTTACTAATCTCTTACTGTATCTTATTTATAAGTTAAACTTAATCATAAGTACATATATGTAGGGGAAAATAGTACATATAGGGTTAGATGTTACTTAAAAATCCAAGGGAGGTGCTAGAGAGATGGCTCTGTGAATAACAGCACAAGGTGCTCTTGCACTGGACCCGAGTTCTGTTCCCAGCACCCAGATCAGGCAGCTCACAACTGTTTGCAACTCCAGGTCCAGTGGAAGCCTCTGGTCTCTAAGGGCAACTGTGCTCATGTGAACATACCCACACATAGACATACACGAATAGACATAATAAAAAAAAACCCCAAAGAATATAGGGGAGGGGTCACTAGCAGTTTTGGATTGTGTTTTACACAGGTATGGGGTGGGTGAGGGGAACTACATACATTAAAAGATGCTCAACCTCCACAATAGCCAAAGAAATACGTTAAAATTACAGTGATTTCTAACTTATCATATAGTTAATTTAAGAAGTCTTCAACTGACAACAGCCCAGCTTGCATTGCTTTTTAAACCTAAATTAGCAATAAAAGAATGAAGACAAAGACAATTACAGATGCCTGGTGTGGTGGTGCACGCCTCTAGTCCCAGCAGCACTAGGGAGGCAGAGGCAGGTGGATCTCTGCGAGTTCAAGACCAGCCTGGTCTACATAGTGAGTTCCAGGCCAACTGGGGCTGCAGGGAGACCCTGTCTCAAAAAGACAAAAAAAAAAAAAAAAAAAAAAAAAAAAAAAAAAAGACAATTACAGATCAGTCATAGTCTTAAGGCCATTGGAAAGACTTTAACTTTTACTGAGAGCAAAATAGGGATCTATTAAGAGTTTTAAGCAAAGGATAAAAGGAGTTAGTTCATATTTTAAAAAGATCCCTTGCTGCTGTGGAAAAAAAAAAAAAAAAAAAAAGGCTACCCACAGCAGAAGCAGTGATCAGTTAGATTAGAAGCTGGCAAACCATGCTCTGAATTTAGCTCAAGTTCTGTCCCCAAAACCTGATCTAAGAATGGTTTTTCAATTGACATATAATACATACGGTGCAGTGTGATAATTCATATATGTGTGCAAAGTAACGACTAAAATTTTTTGCAATTTTAATTGAGGCTACCTAAATTTTTAAAAAGATGAATATGGAACCAAAACTACCTAGCCTGGAAAATAGAATTCATTATGTAGCTATTTAAGGAACAAGCTTCCCTGACTCGTGAATTTGAAGACTACCATGATAGTACCCCCAAGAAATTCTTATGGGGCCAGAGAGGTGGCTCAACAGGTGAAAGCACTTCTCACCAAGCCTGATGAAGTGGGTTCAATCCTGGGACTCATAGAGTGGGAGAGAACTGTTCCTACAAATTGTCCTTTGACCTCTATACATAGGCACGCGCACACATCCAAAATAAATAAATGTAAAAAAGTTTAAGGACTATTATGGCTTGGACAAAGCTTATAGCACTGAAGTCATTAAGAAGTGATCAAGGGAGGCAGAGGCAGGCAAATCGCTGTGATCAAGGCCAGTGTGGTCTACAGAGTGAGTTCCAGGTCAATTGTCTTAAAAAACAAATAAACAAGCAAACAGCAAAAGATTTAAGATACTGTCTGAAATTAGAGTCAACATAGTTTACAGAACTTATGAGAAGTAGAAAAGAAAAAAGAAAGGCTAATATTTCTCCAAGATTCACTAGTCTGAGTAACTGTAAGAGTAGAATTTCCATTTATTAGACAAGGAAGACTGTCGCGCTAACAAGGTTTGAATAGGTACAATAAAAGTTCAGTACTGGTTGTGTTAGATTTGAAGTGCTGAATTAGGTAAGATAACCAAGAAGAGACAATAAATTAGAGAGGTCCGGTCAGATACATAAATTTAGAAGTCACCCACACAGTGTATTAAAATAATTAGATCAACAAAGGAATAAGTTTCAATGATGAAGATAAATGCACTGAGGTCTGAATCCCAGGGCATGCCACTGCATAGGAGTTTGGAAGATGGGAAGGAATCACCAAAGGCAGAAAGGGAATGATTGTCGAGGCAGGATGGAAAATAAACAAGTATACAGGACAAAGCCTCATCTCTTCCTACCTCTGTTACCACAAGGAAAAAAAATGAGCATCTATGCCAAAACCTGAAAACCTAAGATGGAGAACTGGCCACTGGATTTAATAGCAAGAGAAATCTTGGTGGAATGATGCACTAAAAAAACTTAACTGGAAAGAGTCCAAGTGAGGAATGGGGCAAAATATACTCAACTCTTTTTTGCAGGGATGGGAGTTGTAACAGAGTCAGGTTGCCTAGGCTGGCCTTGAACTTGCTATGCAGTCAGGGATGACCTTGAATTTCTGGTCCTCCTGCTGCTACTTCCTGAGTACTGGAATTACAGGTGTGTGTCACTACACCCAGTTTATACAGTGCAGAGGATGGAACCCATACAAAATGGGGACGGCTTTATGTATGCTGGGTAAGTACTCTGCCAACTGAACTACATCTCCTACATTCCTAACCCTATACTAAACTCTTAAAAGTTTTATTGTAAAGAGCAATGAAATGGGACAATGGGAGAGAGGGGTAATACAGAACCAAAGAGTTTTACAAATATGGGGGCTCTTGTAACATGTTTGCATGCTGGAGAAAACCCATGATGCACATAAAGGAAAAATTGCCAAAGCCATGTCCATAAAGTTATGTATGTATGGATCCATTACACAAGTGACAGGGGTAGGGGTGGAGGCAGACATGGTATTAACTTATTGCTTTTGTGGTATGGGGGAAAAGTTATTTAAGTTAGAAGAAGTTAGAGAAGGAAGGGGAAGAAAGAAAGGAGGAGGAGGAGAATGAGGATGAGGACCAGGATGAAGACAAGGAGAAACCTTTTTACCCAACTTCTTGTGAAATACAACTAAAGTATTTTCTAAAACAATAAAATACCTAACATTCTTAAACACATACTTTTCAAATCTGTTATGCTATTTTGGTATTTATTTATATTTTATGTGTATGAGTGCTATGCCTGCATGTATGTAAGTGCACCCATGTTGTACAATACCTGAGGAGGACAGAGAGAGCATCAAATCCTCTGGAACTAGAGTTACAGACAGTTGTTAGCTGTCATGTGGGTGCTGGGATTCAAACCTGGCAAGAGCAGCCAGTGCTTTTAACCTCTGAGCGAGCTATCTCCCAATTCCCACTGTTTTGTTTTTAAAGAATAGATTTACAACTATGCTCTTCTCATCAGTGACTAATTTTATTAGAGCAAAAGAATTACTTACCACACTGTTATTGAGATTCTTGTCAACCTTGCAGAATGTGTGTGGTGGACTTTCTCCTTTACTGGGTATAATAATACATATATCTGTGACAGCCAGGGTATTCTGAGTCATGTTTTCAGAGGCTCTTCGGTAAGTGATATAGATCCTTTGTGATGAGGTACTGCCACTAATATTCGCAGGGCGTCCGTAGGGAGTACTTTGAATAATCTCACAGCCCTGTTTTAATCTTTCTTTCCAGTCATATAATACCCTAAAACATAATTTTTAAAAAAAGTAAATACACAATGTACCCTCAACTCTGAAAGGTTAATATTCTGAGGCATCACATTCATCCTAAAATGCAGCAATGTAGTAAAAATATTTTACATCTTAAAGTGTGAATTGCACAGTCCTATATTAAAGATGTTTCCCTATTAAAATTTTAAATAATTTAAGAAAAGTTTCAGGTAAACCTTTGCACTTGTTAATATAAATCAAAGAATGGCAATAATCAAATACAAAACAATGTTTGAAATTCTACTTAATTATTGTTTGTTCATATATTTATTTATCTATATTCTCCAAAAATCAAGTACATTCTTTGAGAAAAGCAACCTGTACTTTGACTAAAGTTAAAATAATATAAAAAGTTACATGCTCAAATGGTTAGCACCTTCTTGCATACTTTAATCTTTAATACTTCTGGTATAGACTCCTAAACACAGAGAAGATAAATACAACTGAATTATTTAAAGTACTACCACTAACTGCATTGTTAACTCTGTTACTTTAGGTAGCATTGTACTACTTAGCTATAAAATCAAAACTTGGGCCATCCAGATGGCACAGTGAGTAAAGGTGCTTGCTGCCATGCCTGACAACCTGAGTGAGATTCCTGTGACTCAAATGATGGAAGAAGAGGGTAGATTTCTGCAAGTTGCCCTCTGACTTTCAGTTGTACATGTGCAAACACACACACACATACACACACACACACACACACACACACAAAACATTTTTGGTTTCAACTGATATCATAAAGAACAGTAGAAAATATTTGTAAATCATATACCTAATGAAGAACTGCATTAATAATTTGTAAAGAACTCTTACAGCTCAACCATAAAAAGACAACTCAAGTAAAAAATGGATGAAGGATCTAAATAGACATTTCTCAAAAGATATTCAAACTTGCCAATAAGTACATGAAAAGATGCTTAGTATCATTAGCCATCAAATGACTGCAAATCAAGGCCACAATGAGAAGCCATTTTATATTCACTAGGACAGATATAATTACAAAACAATATGAATGTGATGGAGAATGTAAAAGAAAATTAGAACCCTCACACCCTATTGGTGGGAATGTGCTATGGTTAAAGGGTTCTCAAAAGGTTAAACTCAGAATTATCATGAGGCTCAGCAATTCTACTCTTGGGTATATACACAAGAAGAACAAAAATATGCCTACATAGCCAGGTATGGTGGCTATACCTTTAATCCCAGTACTCGGGGGCACAGGCAGGTGGATCTCTGAGTTCCAGGCCAACCTGGTCTGCATAGCGAGTTCTAGGCAAGCTGGAGCTACGGGGAGACTAGGTCTCAAGACAAACAAACAAACAAACACCCCAAACAAAAGCAACAGAAAATTAAACAGCTTCCCTCCACTTAAAAAAATATTAAAAGAAAATATGTCTACATAAAAACCTGTACATAGGGGCTAGAGAGATGGCTCAGTGATTAAGAGCACTGGCTGCACTTGCAGAGGACCAGGGTTTCAATTCCCAGCACCCACATGGTGGCTAACAACCATCTGTGACTCCAGTTCCAGGGTAATCCAACACCCGCTTCTAGCCTCCGCAGGTACTGCATGACAGGGGTGCACTTACATACATGCAGGGCATATACTTATACACATAAAAAAAACCTGTACATGAGTAATTATAAAAGCATTATTCACAATAGCTCAAAAGTAGAAACAGTTCAAACATCCATCAATTGGTGACAACCTCTATTACAGTGTAACTATTTGACAGAATACTATTTGGTCATATAAAGGAATAAAGTATTAGCATATACTACAATATGGATGAACCTTAAAAACATGTTAAATGGCCAGGTGTGGTGGCACATGCCTTTAATCCCAGCACTTAGAAGGCAGAGGCAGGTGGATCTCTGAGTTCCAGGCCAGCCTGGTTTACATAGTGAGTTCCAGGCCAGCTGGGGCTACAGAGAGACCCTGTCTCCAAAAGACCAAAAAA
>NW_008341028.1:6079260-6091256 GCF_000622305.1 Nannospalax galili
AAAAAGAAAAAAAAGAAAAAAAAAGCCATGTTAAATGAAAGAGGCCAGTCACATAAAGCCATATATAGCATAATTTCTTTTACATGAAATGTCCCAAATAGGCAAATCTATAGAGACAGATAACAACTTGTGGTTGATTAGGAGTGAGGAGGTTAGGGGAATGGGAGAGCAAACACTAATGGGTACAGGATTTCTTTCTGGCATGATAAAAAATATTCTAAAATGTGAAGATAGTTGCACAACTCTGTACTGAACTGTATATTTCAAATGGGTAAGATTGTATGGCACATAATTGAAATGAAGTTGTTAGATACAGAAAAGAGTCCCTACTTTCAATATAGTAGGGCTCTAATATTCTCCAAGATCCTTATTTGATACATGGTTAAACATCCATCTAAATTATTCTAATATGCTGAAAATACCATATTTTTCTTAAACTTTAAAAATAATGTAAAGGGGCTAGAGAGATGGCTTAAGTGGCTAAGAGTACTGACTACTCTTCCAGAGGACCCGGGTTCAAATCCCAGCACTCACATGGCTGGTGACAACTGTCCGTAACTCCAGTTCCAGGGGCTCCAATGACCTCTTCTGACCTCTGTAGGCATCGCACAGCATGGGGGTACTTACATACAAGCAGGCGATACACTCATATGCATAAAATAATAAATAAAATATTAAAAAATAATTCAACAGCACACAATTTTAATTCCAGTACTCGGGAGGCAGAGGCAGGCAGATCTCTGTGAGTCCAAGGCCAACCTGATCTACATAGTGAATTCCAGGCCAGTTGGGGCCACAGGGAGACCTTGTCTCAAAAAGACCAAAAATAAATAAATAAATAAATAATAAAATCCACATATCTGGGCACCCTTCAAGGATTCTGGGTGTGGTGACCCACACATTTAATCCCAGCACATAGGAGGCAGAGGCAGGCAAGTCTCTGTGAGATCAAGGCTAGCCTGGTCTACACAGTGAGTTCCAAGCCAGCTGTTGGCTACAAAGAGACCTGATCTCCAAAAAACTATCAGTCAGTCAGTCAGTCAGTCAGTCAGTCAGTCAGTCAGTCAGTCAATAGCCAGCAAGATAGTACAATGGATAAAGGTGCTTGCCTCCAAGCCTGATAACCTGAGTTTGATCCTTGGGATCTACATTGTGGAAGGCAAGAACTAACTTCCACAAGTTGTCTTCTATCTTTACTTGAGTCAAAAAGAGGCCAGTTTGGGTAATACAGAGTCTTATCTCAAAAAAAATTTGGTTTTCAATTTTAGATTTCTGGAAAGGATAATATACCAATTTTCTGGTGTTTTTTAATAAATGTATTTAAGTTCTTTATTTAACAGAAAGATGAGTGCTAAGACTTGTAGGACAAAGAGCAGAGGTAGAAAGTTAATACAGAATTATGGATATAAATGTCTCCATTTTTTTTTCTTTCCTTTTTTGGAAGTTGGGAAGGAACAAAGCAGGTTCTCACTATGTAGACCAGTATGGCCTCCAGTTTACAAGATTCCTGCCTCAGCCTCCCAAGTGCTGGGATTACGGGCACTACTATACCCAGTAATTCCATACAAAGATTATTATACCCAGATAAATCTATGTTTCTAAAGTTATGTAGATACCTCCATTAATGAACAGTTAATTTTGATATCTACCAGGTATATCATTTGGATTAATAACAACAATTCATAAGAGAAATACTTGCCCTAGATCTGTAAGTGGAGGTTTATCTCTTCCTCTTCTATAGCAAAGGTAAATCTGCGGCCCCACAAGACTTCCATTATTGAGATCTGCTGACAATCCAGTTGGGGTTACATCGATACACATATAATCCCGTGGTACTTCCTCTCCAAGGGACTTGATGATAACTGAAACATCTGTGATGGGTTCTTTTGGTTTAGCTACTTTATGACAAGCATCATTGAAGTGAATTTCTTCTTCAAGAGGCTTTGAAATGTCAGTTAATCCTGCTACAACAAAGTAGTCAGCAACACGAGGCCCCTTGTCTTCAATCATCTTCCATTACAAAGGTTACATCTAAATGGAAAATAAAAGACATTATTCCATAATTAGCCAAGTAAAAGTAAAAATCTATAGCGTGCTACCTCTGCTTCACACTAGTATTATATATTGTACCTGTGTAAATGAAAAGCATGCCTTTTAAAAAAAGACTGAGACTATCTTCAACATTTTTATTATAGAATTAATGCATGAATTTCCAATTTTGGCAACATGAAACCTAGATCACTGAGGTAGACAACAATAACAACAAAAATAGCCTTTTAAATGTATAGATGAACTTTAAAAATATAATGTAAAGTCCAAGAGCATCAAAATATTAAAGTCAGAATATAATCTGTAAGCTAATATTGAGTTGGAAAATTGCTGATCTCTTCAATAATCAAGGCATTACAGGGATAAGAACAAGGCCTCAGAATCATATCAGAAAAGGAACTGTAACTGAGACATCTACATAAAGCCAAAAGCTCCAATTGACTAGACTCTTAGTTAAAAAATGGATTTAAGAACTCATTCACTGGTCTTAGGAGTAGCTCTGTGGGAGAACACCTTGTATGAGGTCATAGGTCCAACCCCTCACACTGCAAAAAAAAAAAAAAAAAAAAAAAAAAAAAAAAAAAAAAAAAAAGAACTCCTTCTAGGCAAAGAAAAAGAAAAAACAAACACACCCATTCATCCATTCATTGGCAAAGAAAAATAATAAAGTCTGGTTCAATATGATCTGGCCTTGTACTTAGAATCTGGAGCATGAACTGAAGCCATTTTCATGATTTCAGGAAGCTCCAGCTGAGAAATTTATAATAAAAGTATTCTCAGGCTAGTGGTGTTCCTGGGGAAGCAAATGCAAAATAGCTCTTAAGGTTACACTCTCAATCTGGGTTTCCACAGACAAAGCCCAGCTGAAAATAAGCCCCTATTCTAAACCACAGAAACACACAAGGAAAAATTCATCATGAATGAGTCTCAGCTGACACAACAAACAAGAATTCAAATAAATAAGAGAGTACAAATTCAAAGAAAAATGTATGGGTGTATCTTCTAAATCTTTAAGAGTATAATCTACTTCATTTGTCTACTGCCACTTAACTCTTATTTTCTCCTGTAAGTGGGTGAATAGACGTCTAGTATTATCATCACTCACAACCACTGTTACAGGGAAAAGTTCAGTCTGAAACAATATCTGAGAATGTTGCTTCACATTAGACTTGGTTATAATAAATACAAACAAAAAAGGACTCCAAGGAAAAATAAACTAGATATATGTCTGCTATAAACCTCTTATCATATATATGTCATATGGGGTACACAGATGGTTATATCATTGATTTTATATGTATGGGGAGATAAGCATATAAAGTTCAGCAGTTGTTTGCTTAACCACAGTATTTCTCAAGTGCATCTGAGCAATGAACCCTGTTTTACTAATCAACAACTAGAAAGCCTCTACAATATGCTTTAGAAAATGCTGGTTCAAAGTAAATAACCTTTCCTTACAGAGTACCAGAGGGATTCTGTGTCATGCAGCAGAGTAAAAACTTCTACACTGGCCAAGGAGATGGCTCTGTCAGTAAAATGTCTGCCATGTAAGTATAAGGACCTAAGTGTGGATCCCAGAAACACATGTAAAAGCTTTGGAAAGGTGATGAAGACAGGGAATTCCAGTGAATCCCCTAAGCTTACTGGCCAGCCAGTCTAATCAGTGAGTTTCAAGTACAGTGAGAGATCCTATCAAAAAATAAGTTAGAGAGCAATGGAGGAAGACACCAGATATTGACCACTAGCCTCCACAAGCACATGCGTGCCCCCCCAACAGAGGCATGAACTCATATATATATCTGTATATGTATATATATATTACATATATTAGAAAAAAACAAAAAAACAAAGGAAAAAATGAAAAGAAATTAAAACAAAACAAAACAAAAACCAAAAAAGCATATACATATAATACCTCTTTTTTTTAATTGCTTTTTTAAAATGGTTGATAGGGACTGAACTTAGGGACTTTTACAAGCCAGGCAAGTGATCTACCATGAGCCTTTAACCTCAGAAAGTAAATTTCTTTACATTAATTTTTAGAAACTGGGGATCACAAAAACATGCATTTACAGAAGTAAAATGTACAGAGATTCTGTAAATAATCACAATAATATAAAGCTCTGAATCAACATTATTAAGTTGAAGTGACAATACTACATTATTAACCAATGATTATTTTATAATTCTTCTTTGTTCAAAATGCTGTAGACAACTTAAGGAATTTATTCAAAAGATAAAATGTTTAAGGGCTGTCAGGATGGCTCAGAAAGTAAAGGCACCTGCTGCCAAGCCTGATGACCTGAGTTCAACTCCTGGGATCCACACAGTGGAAGGAGAAAACTGACTCCCGCAAGCTGTCTTCTGATCGCCACATGCATGCCATGGTACGTATGTGCCCAGAAAAATACACACACACACACACACACAAATTTTTTAATAAAAAAATATAAAATGTTTATAGGAAACTTAAAATTTTACATTACCTGGGAGAGGAGTGGAGGCTGAATATGATCAAAATACATATATGAAATTCTCAAAGAATTAGTAAATTATGTTACAAATTCTTATATACCTGCTTGGCTAGTATTCCTCTTCACTTATTTAAAAATGATTTATAGCATCAGAGAATACTTTCAGAAGATATATCTGCACCTTAGTAAAACTGAGGAGCCTACTATTTGCTATCACACTTTTATCCCATAGTGCTGGGGGTAGAAACCAGCACCTTGCATATAACAAGGCAAGTACTCTACCACTAAGCTACACCCTTAGCCCTAATATTTTACTTAAAAGTGACTGAATTTCTTTGAAACTAGAAAAAAGGATGTGCTCTCTATTCATAAACAGTACAAGAGAACTAAAATGGAAAGATATTAAAGTAGGATCTTACCCATTCAATAACTAACAGAGACTGGTTTGTTTTCTGCTTTTCAATCTCTGGCAAATCCAGATGGTTATTTCTTACTTCACTCCATTGGGTCCAAGTAGTTACACATTTGCTACCCAGACTACCGCTAAAGACAACAAAAAGCCAGTGAAGAGTGAAAATCAGAGTAAACATTTAAAAAATATTAAAAAACACACAAAAAATATTCTGAACATTAGGGGCTGGAGAGATGGCTCAGCGGCTAAGAGCATCAGCTGTTCTTGCAGAGGACCTAGCACCCACATGGTGGCTAACAACTGTCTGTAACTCCAGTTCCAGGGGATCAGAAGCCCTCTTCTGACCTCCATGGGCCTTGCATGACACGAGTGCACTTACATATGTGCAGGCAATACACTCATACATATAAAATTAAAAAAAATTCTGAACATTAAACTTTTTCTCCTTTTTTTGTCTTTTTGAGACAGGGTCTCCCTGTAGCCCCAGAAGTCCTGGAACTCTACGTAGACCAGACTGGCTTCGAACTCACAGAGATTCGCCTGCCTCTGCCTCCCAAGTTCTGGGATTAAAGGTGTGCACCACCACACCCTGCCTGAACATTAAACTTTTTATTTTATTTTCTAAATATTTTATCTATTATTTTTATTTTATGTGTATGCATGTATTGCCTGCATATAGGTAAGTGCACCTATGCTGTGCAATGCTCGTGGAGGACAAAAGAGGCTGTCGGATCCCCTGGAACTGGAGTTATGGACAGTTGTTAGCTGCCATGTGGGTACTGGGATTCAAACCCGGGTCTTCTGCAAGAACAGCCAGTGTTCTTAACTGCTGAGCCATCTCTCCAGTCCCCACATTAAATTTTTTATAAAATGAACAGCTACTAGGACCAGTTACAGTGATACACACTTATGATCCCAACATAAGGGAGGATGAAGTTTGAGATCAGCCTGGGCTATAAAGTGAGAGCTTATCTTAAAAAGAAGTATCACCCGGTGTGGTGGCATATGCCTTTAACCCCAGCACTTGGGAGGCAGAGGTAGGGGGATCTCTGTGAGTTTGAGGCCAGCCTGGTCTACATAGTGAATTAGCTGGAGCTATAGGGAGACCTTGTCTCAAAAAAAGAAAAAATAAAAGGAAGTATCAACTACTATTGAAATTTCCAGAGTGAATCAGATCAATAATCACACACTCAGACTTACATATGAAAATAGTATTACAATGGACCAGTTCAACACTGTCTTCTGGTTGACTCAAACTATAAGAAAGTTCAAGTTCTGCTGGACTTGAACTCACAGTCCTCTTGCTTCATCTTTCTGAGTGCTGGGATTTCAGGCTATGCCACTATGCCCCCTTCCAAGGGACATTTTAAAACATCTTCCAATAATCTATTTTGTGTCACTTGTTACTTATAGCTATTAGATGGCAAATACATTCCAAATTCTTAAGAGTTCTGAAATATTAAAGTTTCACTGTTTTAACACAGAAAAAAAACCTAACTGAAACAAAGCACAATGAAAAATAAAACTACTTACACATTACTGAAGGTTTCTGTCTGAAAATACCAGCTTTTGACATGTAAATTCTTCAGGCCTCAGGTTTTGAGAAATGCTATATTGAAAAGTATTAAGAATTGAGCTTAAATGAATAATAAATATTTTTTCCTAACAGATCTATAAATACTTAAAAGTTCTATTAATACTTTAAAACGAATACCAGCTCTTCCAAAAACATTTCAATCAAATATGTGTGTGTGTATTTGAAAAAAAAAAAACAGATCTGGGAGAGTAAGAAAGAAAGTAAGAAACAAATGGCGCAAAGCGGACGTACACAAAAGCAAGGAGTGGAGGACAATTCATAAGTGCCGAGTCCTAGGGCAGTTATGTATAATATCTCACTCAGAAGGAAAAAATAGGTATTTAAGGCAATTCAAAAGTGGATTCAGCTGGGCTTGGTGGTGCATGCCTTTAATTCCAGCACTCCAGAGGCAGGTGGATCTCTGTGAGATCAAGGCCAGCCTGGTCTCCATAGCAAGCTCTAAGCCAGTTGGGGCTATAAGGAAACCCTGTCTCAAAAAAAAAAAAAAAAAAAGACCCCAAAAATTCCATACACAGTATTTCAAATTAGTTCAATGCCCAAAATACTTTCCCTTATTATACATTTTTAAAACTATTTAAATAGAATCAGCACATCAATCCTTAACAACAGATACAGTAGAGTAGGGATCTCATAAAAGAACCAAAGTTGGGCTAGGGGTGCTACTCAATGGTAGAGCATTTACCTAGCTTATGTAAAACCCTGGGTTCAATTCCCAGCCCTGAAGAAAAACAAAGAAAAAACCCAAAGCCTTGTGGACAAGGTAATGAGCCATGTTGTATTTTGAGATTCAATATGTCGCTATATTTTATTTAAATTGAATGGTTAGTAAGTTGTAGTTATGAGTAATGAAAAGCTGGTGTCAATGATGGAAATCTTGGAGTATAGTTACACTGATTATTGTGCCAGTGGACTGTCATTTTATAATACTGCAAACCACACATAAAAGGAGTTTTGAACTAGCTAGGGAGTCTAGGACACCCCACACTGACCTTAGTATCATGTGACAGTCTCTCTGCACACATCCTCTTGAGTCCTCTTGGATTAAGAAAGACTGAAGACCTACAACCTTTTTAGAAGGTACGACTTCCCTCCTTCCTTGTACTGGACCAGACAGTGTGATTTCCTACACTGTTAGTCCCTTCCTTAAGGTTAGAGGACATAACTACCATCCCAGGGATTTTCAATTTTTTATTTCAAATTACAAATTCTTATTACTTAACCTGAAAAGAATAAGAAAAAAAGGGGTTTCACTAGGCCAAAGATTTTGCAGGAAAACAAGTTAAGGTGCAAAATCACATGCCCATCAAAAGGAAGAAACCGCAGCTTTAGCCAGTCTGGAACATCTAATGACAGATAAATAGTAGCAGGAACAGATAGGAACTGGATTTCCATGACTTGGTCCCGATTTTAGTGTCTGTGGCAAGTAGGAGAGAATGGGATAAAGGACTTATATAATGTCTCAGTCAAAATTTTGATATTATGTCTAAAAAGGGAGGGTGAAAAGAATAAGAGGAACCAAGGATGATGTTACCATTGGGTTTTTCTTGTTTTTTTAAATATATTTTAAAAGATTTTTATTTATTTTAATTTTATATGTATAAGTGTTTTGCCTGTATGTATGGTGTTCATACAGTCCAGAAGAGGGCAACTGATTCTCTGGAACTGGAGTTATAGACAGTTGTGAGCTGTCAGTGGGTTCTGGGAACTGAACCCTGGTCCTTTGCAAGATCAGCAAGTGCTCTTAACCACTTAGCCATTTCTCCAGCCTCTTATTTTTTTAAAGACGAATTTCTGCTACATATACTATATTTAAGACTACTTCTGCTATATATACTATATTTAAGACTATTTCTGCTATTTATAATTGGCCTCAAATTTGCAATCCCTCTACCTCTGCCTCCCAAGAGCTGGCATTACAGGTTTGTGCTACCATGCCTGACATTTTTGTTACTTTTTGGGCTGGTAAAAGTAGTCAAGACAAAGATACATGTTTTTAAAACTAGGGCATCACTCCACTTCAGGCTGACAGAATAATTTCAGGCAGCAAATATGGAATGGTATATGTATTGTTCAAATATTTCCAAATTTTATTGCTGATAGGTACTAAAAAGAACAGAATTACTCACCTCATGAAACATTTTTTAATTCAACATTAGATTATCATAATTTCTCGTTAAAGTACTATACATATATGGAAATACTTGTAAATTCAGAAAAATACCTGGAATAGCCTTGACAGGATATTACACTTGATTATATTGCATTATGAATGATGAATGAGCTAAAACCAATATCAAATACAAAAAAAATTTCATTTTTTCCTAATTTATGTATATGCATGTATTGCCTGTATGTAGGTTAAGTGCACCCGTGTCATGCAATGCCCACAGAGGACAGAAGAGGCTGTTGGATCCCCTGGAACTGGAGTTATGGACAGCAATTAGCTGCCATGTGGGTGCTGGGATTCAAACCTGGGTCTTCTGCAAGAACAGTCAGTGCACTTAACTGCTGAGCCATCTTCCTAGCCTCTCAAATACATTTTCTTTAGAAAATTTTTGATGCTTAGTTTTGTGTTTGTGTGTGTATGGGCATGCACATGCCATGGCACATGTGTGGAGGCTAGAGGGCAAATTGTAGGAGTCAGTTCTCTCCACCATAGATCCAAAGATCAAATACAGGTTGTGAGTTTTGGCAACAAGGTCTGTTACTTGCTGAGAAAATCTCACCAGCTTCCCAAATATATTTTCTGCCACTACAAATTCCTCAATATAGTAGGAACATTGATTCAACCTTGACTTTGTGTTTCACTAAATATTTGCATTATTATTTATTCAACCAATACCATTTTCTTCAATGTTGAATTTTTAAAATTAATCTAGAATCACATTCACAACATCAAATATTTCCACTGTCAGAATGGACTTTCCAAAACTTTATTTTGACTCCATAAATTGCATGAAAAAAATTGGGCCATTATTAGAATGAAGTGTTTTTCTGTTTAACACAGAAGTGTTTGCAAAGGCATTCTGCTAATGGGGACAACATGTCACAGTCACTGCTTTACTTTCCACACATGCACAAGAAAAAGACAAATAGGCAACTAGTTCAACTGATTTACTAGCACGTCGATGACTGTAAATGGACAGTCATGCTCTACAGTGTAATACATGAATGTGCTTCTGGCAGTCACATGTGTTAAGTCATTATCTTTCACCACAGACTTGAAATTTTTACTTGTGAGATAACTGCAGAGGCACATTCAGTTGAAAAGGGAGAGACCTAGAATTCCTTTACTGAGTGCCTCCTACTGGCACTTCTCACACAACCATAATACAATGTCACAAATGGGACACACATTGGTAGCAACTTGTCTTATTACCTCTGTTTTACTTGTACTCAGTTGTGTATGTGTACTGAGTTCTATGCAGATTTAATATACCTGTGTCATGTAATATTACTACAGTCTAGGCACAATGTACTTTCCACATAAGGAGCGTGTGCTGCCCTGTCATTAGTACACATTTCCCTCCAGATTCCCCACCCATTAGTTCCTACTTTCTACAGAATGGTATTCTTTTTACCAGAAACTACACACAGCCCATGAAAGGAACAGATGTTTCCTAAAGCAACACTTCCTTATGAAAAGGATGTAGAAACAAACCAAAGCACAAAGGATATACATGACATGGAAAGTATTGCCAGCCACAGCTACTCATAGACCATTACTCTTGAACATGATTCTATATACATAAATACACAGGCATGTATGTGCATGTACTCCTAGATGAGTGAGAACCTAAGAAGTCACATTTTATTCAAGAGCAATTCTGTCCCACATCTTGAAATTAGGTTAGAGCTGACATAGCTAGCACTGTCTTGGGAATATGGATATATTCACCACAGAACAGGATTGGACTGGAACTAATTGAGTGTTAGTATACAGATAGCGGTCTCCATATAGACTACAGACAAGTCAAAGGCTTCTATGGCTTCCGTGTTCTCCATTCTCTCACATGCATAGCAGTTACCAACACATGGCAGGTGTGTAAACATTTATTAAATGGGTGAGGCCAACACAACAGGAAAGGAAGCAATGTGAAGACATCACTGAACTGCCAGATTTTTGGGTGAGGAGGGTCTGTGGAAATTTTGTTTCAATTATTCTTTTTATATTAAAATTTTTTATAATTACAGTATAACAGCTTGCCTATGACCAAATAAGTCAATTTATGATTTTCATAGCTTTTAATTTGGGGTTATACTGTATCATATTTCATATTCAAGAATGAGAGAAAATAAAATCCTTGAGGAGACTAGTGTGTTCATTAGTGAACCTGGGCTTTGAGGGGCAAAATACAGGATGTAATATATAAAAGTGGGATAAATGAAACTGGTTGAAAGAGAAGAAAAAGAATAAACAACAAAACAAGACCAAAGAATAAATTGAAAAATAAAGAATCTGAATAAAAAGATACGACAAGAAAAAGAATTCTAAAAGATGAGGGCCAGTGAGATGGCTCAGCAAGTAAATGCATCTGCTGCTAAGCCTGACAATTTGAGTTCCATTCCCAGGACCCACACAATGGAAGCAGAGTACTGACTCCCACAAGTTGTCCTCTGACCTCCACTGAGTGCCATGGCACATGTATGATTATACATACATACACACACAATTTTTTAAATGTAGTAATTTTTTAAAAGAATTAAAAAGATTAGGAGGGAAGTGGTATAAAAGAGTAAAAGTAAAGAGCTTGAAATGTAGCTCAGTAGTAAGCACTTACCAAACATGGACAAGACCCTGAGTTAGATATACAACACCACCCAAAAACTTAAACTGTAAATAAGAGAACAAAAACTGAAAGTAGAGAGGTGAGAAATGTCTCTAGTGGGATGAGGAAAAGAAATTTAGGGAATTTTTAATGCTACACATAGTCTTTTAAGATAACCACGGTCAGCTATGAATTTGCACTGAAAGTGTCTTCCTATCCAGCATTGTATGTGAAATGGAAACATTCTGTGCTCACCAGTCCAGGGTAGAAAGGAAATCTGGTTCCTGTCTTGCACCACCTTCTTTTACTTCATTTCCCACATGCATACCACCTCCTCATCTCAAACTTCTTACTTCCTCTTTGAGTTAGCACATGCATTTGTTAGCTAGGATGTACAATGAACTATTACCAACAGTGGGAATTTGTTTCTCTCAAATAATATATACACAATGACTCAGAATTGTATACCTTTTTTGGGGGGGGCGTCTTTTTGAGACAGGGTCTCCCTGTAGCCCCAACTGGCCTGGAACACACTCTGTAGACCAGGCTGGCCTTGAACTCACAGAGATCTGCCTGCCTCTGCATCCCAAGTGCTGGGACTAAAGGTGTGCACCACCACACCTGGCTTATACCTGTGTGTGTGTGTGTGTGTGTGTGTGTGTGTGCATGCGTGTGTGTGTATTACATATATATAT
>NW_008341028.1:6091301-6098372 GCF_000622305.1 Nannospalax galili
TGTGTATTACTATATATATAATATATGATTTAGAATTGTCATTTTATTAATGCTGAACACTCCAGTTTCTTAACAATTTTGTAACTGCCCATTGACAAAGACTTTAAGACTTTTTTAAAAACCCTTTTCATTTTTCCTCACAAACTATACCAAATAATTTTGAGAATACTTGAAAACAACTTTGAGAATTCCCTTACTCTTTTAGTTAATAATGATTGATTGCATTTTTATTTCAAAATTTTTTAATTTTTTTTATGTGTATGAGTGTTACGCTTACATGTATGTAAGTGCACCCATGTCATGCAGTGTTGGTGGAGAACAGAAGAGGGCATAGGATCCCCTGGAGTTATGGATGGTTGTTAGCTGCCTTGTGGGTGCTGGGATTTGAACCTGGGTCTTCTGATATAATAGTCAGTGCTCTTAACTCCTGAACTATCTCTCCTGCCCCCAATTGATTGCATTTTTAAATTTGTATAACCTATTAGATGATCAAAGACCATAAACAAATACTTCATATGGAAACTCAAACACTAACAGCTAGGCATAGTGGTACATGCCTGTGATCCTAGTATTTGGGAAGCAGAGAAAGGCAGGAAGATTAGGAATTCAAGGTCATCCTTGGCTAAATAGTAAGTTTGAGGTCAGCCTTGGCTACCTGAAAGCTATCCTGTCTCAAAACAACAACCACCCAAAACCAAACAAAAAACCTCCCAAGCATACCTGAGTTTGGTCAGGACCCATATGTTCAAAGGAAAGAACTGAATGTCACAAGTCTTCTGACCTCAAGTGCACTGTGGTATAAGTGTACACAAACACACACACACACACGCAAAAATAAATAAATAAATAAATAAATAAATAAATAAATAATGTAAAAAAATCCAAATACTAAAATTCCTGGAAGAATCATGAGAAATTAAACTTTGAGGTATTACATTTTAAAAATATGAGTAAAGCTGGGTGTGGTGGTGGCATGCCTTTAACCCCAGCAACTGGGAGGCAGAGGCAGGCCAATCTTTGTGAGTTTGAGGCCAGCTGGAGCTACCGGGAAACCCTGTCTCAAAAAGACAAAAAAAAAAAAAAAAAAAAAAGTGAGTAAAAAACCCAGTGTTGGTGATGAGCACACTTGACAGGGGCTAAAAGCACTGTGAATCAGAATAATTTCTCTTGCTGGAATTTATATTCCAGCAAGTACTTAAAGCTGATTTTGTGGGAGGTGGGGGGTTACTTATTTGTTTTGTTATTTTTGAGAGTCTCTCATTCTGCAGCCCTGAAATCATCTCACCAACCCATTTAGTTGAGTTCATAGAAGCTGTGAGTAGGACAGTGGCTGCCACAGACTGGAGAATGAAGGGAAGGGAGCATCAAGGAAAAGTTGGTCAGCAGGTACTGCATTACAGTTAGACAGGAGGAGAAAAGTTCTGGAGTGCTACTGCACATCAGAGTCACTACAGATAATGACGACACACTGGATGTTAAAAACAAATTAGAAGAAAGGGATGATGATTTTACGTAATGAGAGGTGCTTACTCTGATTTGAGTATTATACAGTACATAAATGTATCAAAACAATACATGGTACCCACAAATATATATGATTTTTATATCACTAAAAAATTTAAAGATGTTATAGTTGGTTAAAAAGAAAAGTAAATTTGTACTTTTTTTTTGGTCTTTTTGAGACAGGGTCTTTCTATAGCCTCAGCTGGCCTGGAACTCACTATATAGACCAGGCTGGCCCCAAACTCACAGAGATCCACCTGCCTCTGCCTCCCAAGGGCTAGGATTAAAGGCATGTGCCACCACGCCTGCTGTATGTACTTTTATAAAACAAACATTATAAAACATCTAAAAAATTTTAAGTCAAACTATGGATATAAAGATTATTTATATTCTATTTCCTCAAAAAGATTTTTAGAGTAGAAAAGAATTTAAATTTTAGAGTAGAAAAGGCCCTTTAAATGTTATTAATGAGGAAATTAAATTCCAGGAAGGCTAATCTGACTTGTCCACAGTAGCAGAGCAGGGTCAGAGACTCCTCCCAGATCTCTTGCCCCTAGAGCCTTTATGCAGGCCATTCTGTAGAAGCCTGAACACTCCCAGAACCAACCAGGAATACCACATCAGCTTAGTGAGATGAGATTTTTTTGGTTGTTGTCATTTTTAAAGATTTTATTTATTTATTTATTTATTTATTTATTTATTTATTATTTGAAGAAGGGGGGGATGCTCATAACACCACACACATGTGGAGATCAGCGGACTAATAGTGGGAGTCAGTTCTCTCCTTCCATCATGTGGGTCCTGGAGACTGAATGAACGTAGGTCATCAGCTTGGAAGCAGGTGCCTTTACCTGCTAAGCCACCTTTGCAAACCCATAGGTGATTCTTTCTAAACATTCTGATGATCAGGCCAGCCCTAGACAAAATTATCTACTTTCTAATAAATAAGACTAGAGTGAGATGACTATTTAGTAGCCCCGATAAATGCTGATTAGTCTCAAATTTATGTCATCAGCTATGACTCATCATTTAGATTCAAAATGCCTACTTGATGACTCTACCTGATTATCTATTACCTAAAACAGAATTATTTTTTTTGTCACTCTTCCATCTTAAACCTAAAGCCACTTCCCTGTCAGTATGCATACTTATAATCTATAAATTCATTATAAAGGACATAACTTTGAACTTGAAATGTTTATGAAACAGTCTCTCCTTCCTTAACCTTCTCATCTTAGCATTTTTCACTATCTGGCAAACTATATTATTTTATTTATTGGTTTTATTTATTCTTTCTCTCATAAGACTGCAAGTTCTATGAGGTTTGGGATTTTTCTGTTGTATAGTACCTACAGAAATGCTTGGTGGACAGTATTCAATATTTATTTAATAGATAACTGAACAAAGCAAGACATCCATAACTAAAGGGATAATCTAAAAATGAAGCAGGGCCGGGAGTGGTGGTGCACGCCTTTAATCCCAGCACTCAGGAGGCAGAGGCAGGTGGATCTCTGTAAGATACAGGGCAGTCTGCTCTACATAGTGAGTTCCAGGCTAGTTGGGGCTACAGGGAGACCCTGTTTCAATAAATAAATAAATAAATTAAATAAATAAATAAAATTAAAAAATAAAAATGAAGCAAATATTGAATACTATGTAGCAATAAAAAAACTCACAATGAAACAGATGGAAACACAGAAACATGGACATTTAATGTCAAATAAGAATGGTAAAAAACCATAAAGGAGTCTACAGCAAAACAGCATTGATAGAAATTAAAAGCACATGCATATCCAAACCACACCATAGTTTCCAAAGATATATTTAGGATGATATATTGAACATACTAAAATGGATACCTATAGGGGGAAGGGAATGGGAATGAAGATTACAGGATAAAGGAGCTTAAAATAAAATGAATGCAGGCCCCCAAACAGACAAGTGACAGAAATATACCATGAATGAGAACTGTAATTAAATCAATTCTCTATCCTGGAGTGCCCCCCCCCATACACAAACATACTTCAACCCCAAGAGACTTTAACCAGTGGTCTTAGTAAAAATCAAATCAGCGTGAACTCAAGAGGAGTTACTGCAGGAAAGTATTAGCACAAAGGAAGTGCAACTGGAATGGAGGAAACACTGGAATGTGAGGGAGCATGCATCATCCTGTGGAGTTCAGATGGGAAATGGATCTGGGAATGGAACAGTAACTGGTCCATGATATGGAACTTACACAGAGTTTTTTTTAAAAAGTGAGCAGAACTAAGGGAGATATGCCAATGGCAATCACACAGAAGAGGGTTAAAAATGGGGACAGAGGTCAGAGTGACTTGTAAAAGGAAGCCTGAGAAAGTGTGAGGGGATAAGATCCAAAACTGAGGGTCTCATCTTAGAGGGCAGGATTTACCTCATGGCAAAAATGTGCTATCCGTAATAAGTAATTAAAATAATAATTTCCATACATAGACTTTTATAGATATGCATGATGTGGGCTCTTAACCTCTTTGGAGTCACAAGTCTCTGTGGAAGATCTGATGAATGATATCAACCTCTCCTCTGATACACAGAGATGCTTATATAAAACTCAGCACATGACTTCAAGGATTCACTTAGTCTTGCTCCCCAATTGTTATTGTCTTGATTCTTTTTAAAGTAATCACAAAACATATAGAAAGAATACAACTCCAGGAATTCTTACCAAGTGGGAAAACTACCCATTAGAAATACATCCCATGTCAAGAATAGAGTATTACCAGTAGCAGGAAGCCCCTCCAGCTTCCCACTGCTTTGAATTCTCATGCTAGATTTATCTCTTTCTGAATGTTATATAGTTATATAAAAAAACACAAAAGGACTCAGCGAGTCCTTCAACCTTGGTGGATGTTATTTTTTCAAAGTGGTTATAAGAAGCTTGTATTTGATAGGTAAGTAAGCTTAGAAATGAACAAAAAGCTGTCTTATTCTTTTAAGTAAAGTCTTTAAAAGTATTGGTTTATAATTTGTTTTAAGTTACTGCTGAGTATAAGCAGTATATGTTATGTACTCTAGATTCATCTTAGCAAAAATCCAAGCCCCAGTTCTCTCCTTCAGACCACCAGAGAAACAAGCTTCTGCTTAGGTACCGTAAAGAGGGGATCCCCCAAAGTTTAAATTTAATTCAAACAATCTGATTTAAACAACTTAGTAAGAAGGCGCACATCTAAAATCAGAACTTAGCTGATTGTGCTTATTTGTTGCTTATGTTACTATTTTGTACTGATGTTAGTTTGAATCTCATTAGAGGCACTATAATCACTTGAATGCTTGATGATGTAAATATTTAGAGATCTGAAATCATGACTTTTTCTTATTCACGCATGTGACAAATATTTGTCAAATGTTTACCTTAATAGACACGTCAGTTTTATTCTTTACTGTTCAGAACTAAGCTAGCTCTCTCCCTATACTTAAGAGAATCTGACACGTGTGTTTGGAAAGAAAGTAGACTCCAAAACCAATCACAGAAACCAAAAAGGCCAGATACTTGCTTACCTTACTTCAGAAACAGGCACACTGACCCAATGGTCAACTAAATGCATTCATGCAGAATGTAAATCTAGAGCTAATACTGCAATAACAGTTTCAAATTCATTCTTTGTGTCATTTGAGCATACAAATTGGCAGTCTTCCACCTAAAATAAGACTATATTATCATTTCTTCACTATAATTTGATCATGATTTTGGCCCTCCAGAAGCCAGAATGTGAAAACAATTTCTGTCATTTATAACACACACACACACACACACACACACACACACACACACACACACACACACAGACACAAATTTCTTAAATCAGTGGAATACTGCACCCAGTGCCATCAGCAGTGGCATCAATGGCATCCTAGAAAAAGGATACTATGGCTTTTTAATTTGGCTATGGTTTAGCCCCGAGGTTTGTTTCCTGTTCTTTTTCTAAGTATTGCTCCCCACTTTTCCAGTTATTTCTGCAAAGTAGCTAATACCTTCTAGTAAACTCATCATCTCCTGCTTCAGCTGATCAGAACTGATTTCTGTTGCTTGCAATGAAGAATCCTATCATGGTATTCCTATGACATGCAAAGCTCTATGATATACAAAGCTCTGTGACAAGCAATGGCAGTGCAAAGACAAAATGACACACTGCCTTACAGGAGTTTAACAGACAAGTCAGATGAATAAATAAGCAATATATAGTAAGTGATAAGTACAACCAAGTGATCAAGGAAAGACAAAGAGGACACACAGTTTAAGCTTAAGAAATCTGAAAGTAAAGAGGAATCCCCTAAATCTTGCAGTATGAGTAGGATAGATGAACAGGCAATCCAAGCAAAGGGATAATAAACAAGCCCAAACTCCTGTCCTTTTCACTGTTCATCACCTGTCCCTGTCCTTCCTAATATCAAAAGTATATTTGAAGCCAAAGACAGTAGCCACAGGGGCCAGCCATACTGACATGGGGAGACCTTATTTCGAAAATCAAACAAACAAGAAAAGTGCATTTAAATGCACTTCAATAATGTGGACAAAGTGGAGAACTGTATTTTGAGGATTAAAGTGAGAAAAGGCAGACTTTCTGATCTGTGGAAGGGTAGGACTAGCCATAATTTCTGCCCTGGAAAACAGTAATGGCATTTTTGAGCCTGTTCTATGAAGTTCTGTGAGCTTGAAACACACAAAAACACACATCACCCCCACCACAAAGCTGGTCTCAAGTCCTCTCTTCTCTCCTCAGTCTTCTCAGAATAGTAAACCTGGGCTTTTAGGGGGGGGGGTTTCTGGTTTGTCTGGTTATTTGTGATAGGGTGGACAGGAATCATGAATGACTTGATTAAGGAATCGAAAAGAGAAGTAAAGGTGTTAAGCGGTCAGAGTAGTGAAGCACAAAACACTCTGCCAATTACCTACACAGATTTTACTTAATGGTAGGTACAATTCTACAGGAGAAAAAATGATGCAAAAATATTAACACATGGGACAGATACGGTAGTGCACCCCTGTAAACCCAGCATTGAGTCAGAGAAATACAGGAGTGGGGGAGAACAAGACTATGTATGTGTATGGTCTTTTCTATAAAATTTCAGTATTGAACTCTCCTAGCCTGCTCTCCTACCCTCAGGCTTCTCTTGGGGTAAGTCTATCGCTGAACCCTCCACACCTTGACTCACCTGGCCTCATTCACCCTTCCATCTCCCCCGCTGTTCCCTACTCCTAGTTTGGGCCCTGCGCTATTCCTAGTCTTGGGTCCCCAGACAGCTGGGGAACCAATACTGCTTCCTGGTCTTTCTCACCCAGACCAACTTAGTGCCTTCCTTGGGCCCCAGGAGCACTGCTTCTGGATCTGGCCCCACCCTCACCTCCCTCTACTTCCCTGGTCCTGCAACACCCGCCAGCCTCTTTCTGGGGCTGACAGCCTCTTACTGGGGGCTCCGAGGCTTACCTTTACTCTCCCTGATCCTTTGCATCCAGTACAACCCAGCTACTCAATCCACTCCCTGGGAAATCTTGGGGCTTCTTCCCACCCCATCTGCCTTTGCATCCCTGCA
>NW_008341028.1:6103763-6122489 GCF_000622305.1 Nannospalax galili
GCATGTTTGAAGAAATGCATATAATATTGAAAAACTTACAACAAACTCTGAGAGAAAGTATGTGTTTTGGGCTGAATTGACCATACTACAGTCATTCAGTGATGATTTTTCCCTAATAAATACATAAAAATATCAATAAAAAATTCAGTATTGACCTCCATCATTATACAGTTACCTTCTAAAATTACATTTACTATACATTATATCATTTTTGCCACTTACTTTATCCCTTCCTCACCATTTATTCTTATTCTTATATGAACTATTTTTTGAGACAGGGTCTCGCTGTAGCCCCAGCTGTCTTGGAACTCACAGAGACCCACCTGCCTCTGCTTCCTGAGTGCTGGGATTAAAGGCATGTGCCACCATGTCCAGCCTTAAAAAATATTTTATTATTTTTATTTTATGTGTATGAGTGTTTTGCCTGTATGTATATAAAGACATTACATGCATGCAATGCTCTGCAGGGGCCAGAAGAGTGTATTGGATCCCTTGGAACTGGAGTTATGGATGGTTGTTAGCTGCCATGTGGGTGCTGGGAATCAAACCTGGGTCCTCTGGCAAAACAGCAAGTGGTCTTTACCACTGAGCCATCTCTCCAGTCCCTTATTTCTTTTTAAAATAGTGTGTGTGTGTCTGTGTGTATGTGTGTCTGTGTGGGGGTTTGTACACATGAATGCAGTGCCCATAGAGGCCAGAAGAGAGCATCATATCCCTCAAAGCTAGAGTTGCAGGCAGTTGTGACCCACTTAATATGCATGCTGGGAGCTGTACTCTGGTCCTCTGGAAGGGCAGTACATGCTCTTAACCTCTAAGTCATTTTTACAGTCCCCTCTTTATAAGTGCTCCCATTTTCAGTCCATTTCTCACTCTGTGAAGGTATATGTGTGAACAGGAAAAATTATCATAAAAGGAACTACTATTAGAAAAAATTGACAAAAGAGTCTAAGGGGAAGTTATCAATAACATCCCATCCTCAAAAGTGGCATCAAAGCTAAATAACAAATTTAGAGCTGCCTTTTAAAAAAGGCAATAACTACTAACGTGAAGGACAGGTTTGAAAACAAGTTTTAATTTCAGTTTCATTAAGTTGAATGGTTTAAATATTCACTTTAGCTGGATGTGGTTGTGCACACCTTTAATCTCAGCACTCAAGAACAGAGGCAGGCAGATCTCTGTGAGATAGAGACCAGTCTGGTCTACATAGTGAGTTTCAGCTCAGATGGGCTACAGGTCCTGTCTAATTTTTTTTTAAAGGAATTTATCTGAGCCACACTGTACAAACCCCAGGCTACCTTTGCAAATTCAAATTTAGTTACTCTCACAGAACACTCCTATTCAAATGGTCAACTCCAGTGAAATATTTAAGAACTGCTCTATGAAGCTTTGCCCATAAAAGACTGACATTTTCTATTCTTAGGCTTCAAGAATATCCAACACGTACTCTATGATTAACATATTAATACTGTAATGATTTCTTTGAACATTTACTCTTCTCAACTAAAGTATGAACTCAAGAGTAAACAATGTAGCATCTCCATCTCTGTAAATACCTGTTTTAGCACAGTCCCTGGCATTAAGCAAGCAGTCAGTAAATCCTTGTTAAATAAAGACTGTCACACCGAGGATATAGCTCAATGGTGGAGCACTTGCCTACCCTATATTCAATCAGCCCTGGGAAAAAAAAGAATGTCATAATTTTTAATAATGTTATTAAGGCCAGATATAGTGGGATGCACCTATGGTCGTAGCACTAAGGAGGATTATAAGTTGGAAACCAGCATGGCTACAGAGCAAGTCTAAAGCCACTCTGAGCCACATAGTGAGACTCTGACTCAAAGATGCTTTTTAAAATTTAATATAAGGTTAATAAGGAGAGCATATATTAATATACATGTATTCATAAAATGATTCAAATCCCAAATTCTATATACAGAAGCTAAAAAATTACCTCTATCTCCATTGTTTTTTCTTCCTGAAAAGAGGAGAAATTTTCATTGTCTTTCATAATAATCACTTATGGATTGGGGTGAAAGAGTTTAAGTTCTTTGTTATTATGTAAAGACACTGTGAGGTTTCTTTTAATTTCAGTAAAAATTTAACTTTACATCATTGAGTATTCTTCTCTAATTACCACCTTTTGGACTGTTCATTTAGTATACACACCTGTCCTCAGGAAGCTATATGTTCTGTATCCATTCCTTTTCCATAAAACTGGGACTGGAAGTCATGTTCTAGGAGACCTTGGTTTCATTTGTCATAGCTGACTGGACCAGACATAGAGAACTTTCCTCATACTGGATTTCTTCCTAGGAGCTTAGAATGGGATCACAGAACCATGAACCAACATATAACTTTAAGAGTCAGAAGACATGTCTAGCCACACACAGTGGTGTAAGACAACAGGCAGAGAGACAAAAATGAAGTGAACAAGTCAGGAAAAGTGGAGGAATCACGCTGGCCCAGAGTGGTAAGACAACAACGGCCTATTACTAAGACATTTCCAGCCCCTGATCTCATATATTTAGGAGGTTTGGTTGTACTTTTATCCCGAGGTACTGTGAAATCTTACTTTTAAGTGAGTGGGTTTGAAAATTTTGTTTCTACTACCTACAAACAAAATAATTTTGATTAAACAACTCCTCCTCCCAAAAAGTAACAGGCATGGTAGCTTCTTGCTCCTGTAATCCCAGAAATTTGGAGGAGGCAGAGACAAGAAGGTTATTCCACATTCAAGGCCTGCCTGGTCTGCCTAGGGAGTTTCAGGCCAGCCAGAGCTAGAACGAACACATACACACACATACACACACACACACACACACACACACACACACACACACACATTAAGGAATATCAAAATATTAATCAGAAAAAATAGCCATTGAACTAGAATCTTCAATCATTCCTTAGCCTAAAATATTCACCAACCACAGCAGATTCAAACATCCTATAAATCCAACTTCAGTATAATTATCAACACATCAATATGAATAAAATACTACTAACAAAGCTAGGGATGGAGCTCAATGGTACAGCACTTACCTAGCAAGTCCATGGCCCCAGGTTCAATCCCTAACACCCCCTCTACACACACAATAAATTAAAACAAAATACTATCACGAAGTTCTAAATTAAGAAAAAAAGAAAATCAGATTAAGGGATAGGGAATACCTTAGCGCTATGCTAACAAATTTTCTTTTTGAGACAGTGTCTCACTATTAGTCCAGGCTGGTCTAGAACTCAAGATCTTGCCTCAGCCTCCAGAATGCTGGGATTTTACAGGCATGTGTCACTGCACCGGCTTGAGTAAATTATTTTTTACTGAAAAATAGTATCATTAACTACAATCTTGACTGAAAAGAGGGTGAGGTACAGCTTTTCTGTTGATGTTACCCAGTTCTATATAACAAGCTAAAATATAATTCCAGTTTTCTCCATTCATCTGCATCCATTTCTTTAAAAAAAATATGGCACTTCAAGGTCTTTAAGTTACTCAATGCTAAGACAGTGACCTTTAAAAAAGGCATTTCTGAATACCACAATCATTTTATGGTATTAGCTTCCAAAACAAGATTGATATATTAGGCTTTCATTTTAATTTGATATTAGTTTGTTAGATTTTCCTTTAGAAATTTAAGACTTTTTAAACAACAAAAAAAAAAATCTAGTTTCTCTGGTAAATTTTCAAATGGACACTGAAGAATGAATACCAGTAATTTGTATTGTTCCTAAGTTCAAAATAAGACAAACTTACTTCATAATAAAAAATAGTGAGACTTAGAAAAACTTACAAATTTAACAGTAAGTTCAGAGATAAAAATAAAACAAATGGGCTCAGCAGTTAAGAGCACTGGCTGCTCTTGCAGAAGACCTGGGTTCGATTCCTAGCATCCACATGGCAGTTAACAACCATCTGTAACTCCAGTTCCAGGGTATCCGGCTCCCTCTTCTGACCTCTGCAGGCACTGCATGACATGGGTGCACTTAGATATATGCAGGCATATACTCACACATAAAATAATAAAATATTAAAAAATAAAACAAACAGTACTATCAATTTGCCAAGATTATATAGTTGGTATTCAGAACAAAATGAGAGATGTTAAATTTGGGGCAAAAAGAAAGGATTCTGAAATAATCAAAAATTATTGTAAGTAAACAAGTCTTAATCATTTATCCCATAATGGAAGCAGAGACACTGATCATTTTTACTGACTTACATTGCCTTAGAAAGTGTTTAGGATTATCCAGTATTCTGATCATTTTATTTTAAAACAGTGAAGGAATACTGAGCATGTCTAGCTCAGAAGTAAAAAGTTTTACTGTTTTCTCATTCTACCCCTTTGTTCAATCCTGTCGTATTTAATACACATTGGAAAAGGCTGGTTAAATGCAGTACAGATTAAGTGTAGCTTAAAAGTAAATTCCTAGAGTTCAAGCAGTACTACTAAGAAAAGTATGCTGAATTTTAAATAAGCAACTAATTATGTAGTATAATTAAGAAATGCTAATTACCACTAATGTCAACTTCAAATGTGTGGCAAGATGCCAAATGTTGCAGTTGCTAGAAAAGGGGATGATAGTCAACTTGCCACCACATTCTGAAAAACTAGAAATGGATCTTTCATTTTAAGATTCAGGTTTCCTTGGTTTATTCCTTCACTCATTAATTCAAAACCTAATGGGGGAAACAGACATATAAATTAAAATATTCTAAGGCTAATAATAGCTTGAATAGATTACTCACTAAATATCTGAAATCCTATTTTAACTTTATTTGCATTAACAAATTTAAACCTCACAACTTTATAAATGCATCATTTCCCCCACTTTACATAGAAAGAAAAAGTAGAGAACAGAAAAACCAGCTTTCAATCCCACATAGACATCCTCAACCACTTGATACTGCTTCTCTAATATACTAACTGACCTAACAAATTCTTTTTTTCAATTATTTACTTTCTGTGTGTGCACCTGCATGCCACAATATATACATGCATGCAGGTAGGTGTGTGTGTGTGTATATGTATGTGTAGGACAGAGGACAACCTGAGAGTCAATTCTTTCCCTATACCACAAAGGTCCTGGGGATCAAACTCAAGTTGTCAGGGCTTGGCATCAAGTGCCTTTACCCACTGAGCTATCTTGCCAGCCCCTCTACAAATTCTTACTGAGTGCTTGAGACAGAACACAATAATTGTAGATTATTCCAGGAGGGACTCAATAATACAGACAAGCATATATCTAAAAAAGGCTTTCTGGAGAAGTAATGCCTTAACTAATTCTTAAAAGATATAAATGAGTTAGCTAGATAAAATAGAAAGGGAAGGGAGAAATAAAGGCATTCCAGGCAGAAGGACCACAGAAGCAGTGCAGCATTCCAGAAATAACATGTATATTCAGGGATCTTCAAAAAGTGGTTCTGTATGGCTAGTGTTAAGAAATGGAAAGCAGAAATTACAGGAGTTAAGATTAGAGAGCCAGTCAGAGGCTAAATCATGGAGAATTTTGATGACATGGTAAGGAGTTCTGGCTTCATCCACTTGACAATGGAGTCCGGGAGTAATTTTCAGATTGGTGTTTTAGACATACCATCCTGGCAATTCTGAAAATGTGAAGTTCAGAGAAACAAAACTGAAAACAAGAAAACCAGAAAGAAGGTAAAGAAACAGTTCCTAATAAGGAAAAGGTTGGACTAAGGATTCTACAAAAGTTTCTGACCCAAAAATGGTTTATTGGCTAGTGAGATGGCTCATCTTGCCACCAAATCTGATGACCCGAGTTCGATATCTGGAACTATAGGGTGGAAGGAGAGAAATGACTAGAGCAAATTGTCCTCTGACCTCCACATGTAGGCACATGCATGTGCACTCTGACACACACACACACACACACACACACACACAGAAATAATAAATAAATAAATAAATAAATTTAAAAGTATTTAGCAAGTAACCTGGGCATTGGTCAGGATTTGGCTACGCTACATAGTGAGTTGGAGGCCAGCCTGGGATATATGAGACCCTGTATCAAAAACAAAACAAAGTTGGGTGTGGTGGTGCATGCCTTTAATCCCAGTACTATGGAGGCAGAGGCAGAGGCAGAGGTGGATCTCTGTGAGATCAAAGCCAGCCTGGTCAAGTTCCAGGCCAGCTGAGGCCTCAGGGACAGCCTGTCTCAAAAACAAAACAAAAAGAAAAAACACCACCAAACCAAACAAAATGATTTAGCAGATAAATTCAGATTTCAGTAAATGAAGAGATATGAAGAGAGTTGAAGACAGGAAGGATTGATACATGATTCCTAAAAGCCTCATCCTTGGGTGATAAAGTCAATAGTGGTCCAAGGTATCTTTGAAATATAACAGATCAAAGCAAAATTTGAGTATGTAAATAAATTCATTTTGGACCAGAGTTTGAGGTGAAGATGATAAGTAAGCAGTTAGATAGGCACTGCAATCTGAATCCACATTGGTAATTGTTCCAAGAGATTTAGAAACTTCAAAACAAAATATAAAAACAAGCTTCTCTAATATTTGTAAATATCCTGAAGAACATTTTAAAATAAGCAAAACAATATTTCCCAAATAAATAATAAAAGCTCAAAAAATATGTAAAGGAGGGGCTAAAGAGATGGCTCAGCAAGTTAAGGGTCCTTGCTGGGCAATCATGAGGGTCAGAGTTCAGATCCCAGCTCTCACATAACAAGCCAGGCATCCTATTCATGCCTGTAACCTCAGATCTGAAGGAAGTGGAGACAAGAATATCACTGTGGTTTGCTGGCTTCTGGACTGGAGGAGAAAACACCAGTTTCAGGTACAGGGAGAGATCCTGCCCCAGATGAATAGGGAGAGAGTGTAGAGGAAGACATCTGATGCCCTCTTCTAGCCTTCTCATGCATGCATAGGTGTTCATAGTCCCCACTCACATGTACATATACACAAATAAATCTAAGAAAAATATGTAAAGGAGAGGTACATCCAAATCACGGAAGAGACAGCAAAAAATGTAAATACTCAAAAGGTGAAGAGAAATAAACACAGAACAAAAGTGAAATGCTATTTTACAATAATCAGACTGGTAAAAAACAAATTCTGACATTTGGAAAGGATATAGAGATTTAGAAATTGGTTGTTAATTATTCTATAAATACCTTATAAAGGGAAAACTTTTTTTGTCCTAGGACCCAGCAATTTCACAACCAGGTGCATAACCTGGAAATATTCTGACGCATTGTGTTAAGAGATAGAGGGATGTTAATGGGGCAATGTTTATACAGACAAAACATGAAAACAGAGAAAATGCGCATCACTGGAAGAAATGACAAATCAGCAGTATATTCATTCCATGGAAACTTACACAGCAATAAAAATTAACTAAACCTAAAGTATCAATAAAGATGGAATAAAATGAAAATTATTCAAAATGTGTATTCCATATAAATAACTACTTAAATTTACCAGTGCATGGAAAAAAGAAAAAAAGTGCCAGACATGGTAGACATAGTTTTATTCAAATTTACATAAACAAATTCAAGTGATTTTTTTTTTTTTTTTGGTTTTTTTGAGACAGGGTCTCTCTGTAGCTCCAGCTGTCCTGGAACTCACTATATAGACCAGGCTGGCCTTGAACTCACAGAGATCTGCCTGCCTCTGCCTTCCAGGAGTGCTGGGATTAAAGGTGTGCCACCACACCCGGGTATTCATGTGATTTTTACAACCCTATGAGATCCCTGTTTGCTAGAGATAAGACCACTAAAGGCTGTAGCGTAAATAATTTACCTAAGGTCACAAAAGCATTAAATAGTAAAGCCAAGATTCAAACCAATGAAATATTGCTCCAATCCACACTGACTTTAAGTATTCAGTAGTCTACAAAGTAATGGGTCTCATCATGACATTTTCATACATGTGTTATTATACTTTGTTCTCATTCATTCCTCTCCAAACACCCAGAGTAGAGTTTAATGTGTTGGTGTACTCCTATAATTCCAGCTCTGGGGAAGTGGGGGTAGAAGAATTAGGAGTTCAAAGCTGACACAGGCTACCCAGAAGAATGCTAGACTGTTCATGTATATGGGTTATAAATTGGGAAGGGAGATGAAGATGGAGGAATGAAACTGGAAAGAACAAAAACTATTTTAACTTCATATAAAGTTCTACACTGCTTTTAGAATTCAGTCTGGTTACTATGATACACATAATTCTATATTACATATCTGAAGCAAAATGAAAAATGTTAACATTTTATATGTGGGCAAGTGGGTGTATATTATATACTTTGCTAATTGTCTTTATTTTTAAAACTTTTCAAGAAGAAAAATGTCTCATCTACAAAACCATGTTTATGGCTGAGTATGGCAGTCTTGACTATAATCCCTGCTGTCAGAAGAAGGAGGAAGAAAGAAAGTTCAAGACCAGTCTGAGCTACATAGGGAGAAACTGTCTCAAAAAAAACTAGTCGAGGGGTGTGGGGAGGTAGCTCATCAGGTAAAGTGCTTGCTGCACAAGAACTAAGTTTTGATTTCTAGTACCCACGTCTGTAACTATAGCGCTGGATGCGTGGCAGAGGTGGGCGGATCTCAGGAGCTCACTGGCCAGTCAGTCTAGCCTAATGGTGGGCTCTGGGTTCAGTGAGAGGTACTCTTTCAAAAGATAAGGTGACTGAGGAAGACATTCAATGCTGACCTCTGGCCTCTATTCGAGTGCGTGTGTGTCAGTGTGTGTGTGGGGGGGGGTGTGCACGCACACACACATGCACGCACGCACTAACCAAACAAGTTACCACAAAAATTAAACACATTTCTCATTTTCATATTTCAGGTTTTACTTAAAAGCAGCTTAACTGGAATTTATATGTTTATTCACTTTAACATAAGTATGAAAATGAATTTTTCTTCTTACTCTTCTTACTCATTTTGATGACTTACTACTTTTAGTGAAAATAAAGTACAGTCCTAGGGGAACACTTTCCATGATATCTTTCTCTTTACTTGATAGTTGCTCTCTCTTATTTTCTACTTGTGACTATTTAACAGGAGAAAGAGCCAAGAGCATGGCATGCATTTAAAAACACTAACAATCATAGATGAACATATTAACACATCCAGTCCTGAATTCTCCAACCTGCAAACAAACGTTCCAAAATGCATTTGAAAAATGGGTGTCTAGAACTCAAGAGTTTCCCACTAGGAAAACTACAGAATATACGAGGCCCAAGACACAAGCTGAGTGTTAGCAGAGAAACAGGAAAACCAGAGGACACATTATGTGCTGGTGGCCAAGAAAAGAAAACAAAAACAAAGGTTCTCAGGCAGTTTAAGGGCAGAAATCACATTTCATCCACCTTTGTTTCCTCAGTAACTAGCAAAATATTGGTGGCATCTCTTACACATTCATATGTCATTGCCTAACAACTGATGAAGTCATGAAGACAAGGCCAAGTTTATCATCAATAGGTGGAACTGTCAACAAAGAACAATTTGGTGCAGGGAACAAATGGAACCCAAAGTTGGGAGAGAAGTAATGCACATGAAGGCAAAATATCTATGGATGCACAACTATTTCAAGGTTGGTGCTGATAATTCGCCCAAATAACCGGTTGTTTCTGTTGTTGTGAGCTGCAAATATATACCATATTTTGAGTTGTCTTTGCTGACAATAAGGCACTTGCCTTGTTGGAGTCATGGTGATTTAGATTTTCAGTATTTTCTCCTATAACCTTTTAATGTCTTTGTGTCTGTGTGATTTTAAGAGTAATAATCTCATGGAGTATGGTGGCATACGTCTATAATCCCAGCACTGAGGTGGCTGAGACAGGAGGCTCCTGGGTTCCAGGGCGGGTTGAACTACATAGAAAGGTCCTATCTCAAAAAATAACTTTTTTCATTGTTACAGTAACTCCCTATGCAAATGGATTCTCAAATACAAAGTTCTGCACTGCTCTTTTGTAATTCAACATGATACCAATAGTATACAGTAATAAAAGTATGGCTGAACTCCTACCCCACCCCACCAATCCTACTAAATAATAACCAATCTAGGGCATTAAAAAAAACAGGCAAATAAAAAAGGGAGAAAAGTTGATTCACTTTTCTTTAGTCTCTCTTTTCTCCTCCAGTAGGAAAGAGAAAAATCCCACAAAGATAAGTCTCTGACATCGCAGAAAGCAAAAATAGCAAGTCCATTTTCCTGTTGGAGCCACTTATGTTTTCCACTTACAATAATGAGCCATCACTTTGAATAAGAGAACAGGATTTGTACTATAACACCTTCAGCAGTGGTTATGAAAAACTAGGTTTTCCCAGTATCAGGACCTTTAGATTCTACAAACAACTAAAGGTAATGTAATTGGCATCACACAGTAAGTAACTAATAAGTTCTTCTCTGTTACAATTTTTACTACTTACCAATGAATTAGTACAATGTATTCTTCCCTTCCTTCTTATAGCCTCCCCATTACACTAAACACTATTCAAGTCACCAGAAGCCAGACAACAGTTCCAGGAACTTAAGAATCAAAAACTATTTAAGCCAATGATAATTCATGTGGAAAAGTTCAACACAAATTAGGATCAGCTTCCTGGCTCTCTTGAACAAACAGAAAACTGACATTGCTTCACCAAACTTCAAAAATGTAAATTTGCACATATAAGCTTAAAACTCGAGTCAAAATTTACTTATTTAATAGGCTGATGTCAAGATCAGTTAACTTCCCTCACAAACACATTCTTTTAAAATTCCACAGTGAAGTATGTCTGTGTTTAATCACTCAGAAAAATAAAATTATGTAACATTTATAGAATGATGATGGTAACTATATGTTATTCCAGGCTCCTGCCCAGAGCTGCAGCTCAAAGGAAACTGGGAAAAAGAAAAGCTGCCCCAAATGTTTATTACTTTTCCCCCAAACAAAACAAAGTCCCCATAAAAGAAGCCAAATACAATCTTTTATAAGTTCAATTAAGGTTCAAATGGCTCAGAAATTCTATTCATTTTTTTCAGAAGCCGTAGCCCAGAACTACTACTGTAAACATAAACTGAACAACTTGCTCAAGAAGTCTTACTTATTAATCGATCTTAGGTACCTCAGAGACTACTTTTTATAATAATCTCAAATGCATTACAATATATTAGTGTAACCTGGGCTACGATGTTTACAGGTGTCTCCAACATCCTTCCCCCAAGAAAAAAAGGATAGAATGGGGTAGGCAGAAAACAGGAGGCTCTATATACACTAAATGAAAGTTGTCATATAATATTGTTTCTTTTATGCTCTGGCTCTCCTTTTCACTCATGTATAATACATTTTAAAGAATAACATATTCATTGAGTAACACAATTCCTGCCCTCCCGAGTCTCTGGCTGCCTGGCACGCGTTTTGCCCTCAAATAAATACACGCCTGTTGACGGATGCCTGCTTTGCAAACAAGATATAACTGTCCTATAAGGAAAAACAACAAAACAAAACAAAAAACTCTCTCTAAGGCTCTGAGGCCGGAACCATAGTGCTGAATGGAAAACACTGGAGCAACAACAGCAAAATCTTCCAGCACGTCCTGTCATTTTAAAAAGCACGGTAACGAAAAGCAATAGCTGAGACCCAATTTTAGGTCACAAGCTTTCCCCCTCTCTTTTCTCCTCCCCTTCCCCCTTTTCTCCCCAGAAAGAGATAAAACTTCAAAGGGAATAGCGATGACCAGGAATTTTACACAAACACACACACACACACACACACACACTCGGGGTGGGGGGCGGAGACGGGTTTAAAAAAAAAAAAAAGCTGGCCAACTTGGCTCCCGTAGATCCCCAGCCCGGGCGGAGGCTGGGGCATCTGGGCAGAGCAGCAGCGGGAAAGCGGCCCCGGGCTCGGCGGAGCCGCTACGGGTTTGAAACCCGGAGCAGGTGGGATTCCGGGAAGACACCTCCGACTTACGTAACCGGTCTGTCAAAATCCCAGCTCCGGACCTCCCCCCGGCCCGCCCCCGCCCCATCACCTCAACAACAGCAGCCCCAGGCCAGGCGCGAGTGGCAAATCTGGAAGGAGCGCCCGCAGCTCCGCGCGCGTCCCGCCCTCTGCAGCGGCTTTCCATCCCCGGCGGCCCCCAGAGCCCCTCGGTGGAGCAACCGGCGCCGACTGGCCCTCGGAGTCCCACCGCCCAGCTCCCGCGTCTCCCCGCCTGTCACCTCCTCAGGGCCGTGACAGCTCCCCGCGCCACCGCCGCCCGCGACGCGGCCCCGGCCACTCACCCCCAAGCTGGCCCCACGCGGGCGCCGGGAGAGCGTGAGGCGCAGCGCGCGATCCCCTTACGCGCGGCAAGCGGGACACGAGGGGGCTGAATGCTGCGGTGCTCACAGCCAGCTTAGCTCGTCTCCCCGCCCGGCGCTCCGCCCTGCCGTCTCAGTCAGACGGGACTCCCCCCTCCCCGCGCGGCTGCCGCTGCCTCCGCCTCTTTCCTCGGCTGCAGCCACCGAAGCCGCCGAAGCGGACGCCATCTTGGGAGTGACGGACAAGGCAGAGAGGGTGGGAGCTGTGGTCCCGAGGACCAATCAAAGACCGAGTCTGGCACAGGAGGCAGGAGAGGGCCGAGCTAGGGGTGGGAGGTCTAGCAGTCCTAACACCGTCGCTCAAGTGGGCGGGGATGGTGGGCCGGGCCAAGCTGGGATGGCTCGTGACGTGCGGTGTAGTTGGGGAAACGCGTCGTGGTTCCCCTTTGGGTTGGGAGATCCTGAGTCCCGGGCGAACGTGGGCGAGACGTACTGTACCTTCCCCTTTCGCCGCCCCGAGGCACAAGGATCCAGCTCGGGCCCCCGAACCTGCTTTTAACTTCCTCCTCAGCACTGCCTGGAGAGTTGCCTAGCTGGAGCTTGGTGTGGCGGTCGGAGCTGTGGTTCACCCACCCATGGCACTCCGATTCTGCAGGAAACCCCCCTGAGCGGTTAGCAACCACCGGTAGCTTTCAGTCACGAGATAGACGGTCAGGGCAAACCGGGAATTCAGAGGGGTTCTCTGAAAGGCACGTTGGTAAAACACCAATTGTTGACTGAAAGGGGTGTCCATTACTTTGATTAATTGGATATGGCCTACTTAAACCAGGCTATGGATCTCCACCGTTAATGGCTATTGGCAGGCTGCCTCTGAAAAATGAGGATAATAAAGGTTGATTACCCCGACAGGGTTACTCTGAGCGTTAAATACTATAGTGTTTGTGAAGGGTACATAGTGCCTAAAAGTACTGAACAATGTTAGCTGTTATTCCAAGGACCAATGATGGAAAAAATAGGACCTTAAAAATTCCTCTAGGTTCAAGTCAACGTGTACAAAACTTCATCCCTTTTACTAACCGAGATTACAGTTTTATTTTTTACTACCTCTTAGAAGTTCATCCATTCGGTCAACATTGTTGGAAACCCCAGTAGAGGGGATACAGTGGTCTGGAACCAGGAAAGGTCTGCCTTCAGGGAGTTGCAGCCTAGTGGGAGAAGCGCAACAATAAACAAATACTTCACATTTGGAGACTAAAATCTATGAGAAGAATTCTGGGATAGCAAATAACCGAAACCAGAGTGGTCAAAGGTAGGCCCATCTGAAGAACAAAAAGAAGCCAGTCATGGGAAAAAGGCTCTGGGGAATTCTGTACTGCAGATTGTGCAGAGAGCCTGCCAGTAGGGCAGAGCTTGGCTATTAGAACCTAGTGGAGTCCATGCTTCTGGGAAATCCATTTTGCCAGTAGAAGTCTTTCAGAAGCTTGGAGAGGGAGTTGAGGGCTCAATTTTACAAGACCTAGGAAGACATAGAAATAAGGTTGACCTTTATTCTAACTGCAGACTGAAGCCATTGAAAGGTAAGTAGGAGGCAAAGGAGATGGGGACAGTGATGTTTGTAGTGTGATGTGTGTATTTATATCGCAGGCAATATATGGACCAGAGGACCGGATTTAAAGTTTTTTGTTTTTAATCTGAGTTTCCCTGAATTATATATTCCGGTCTTCAGTTTTCATTGATTAAAAATGGGTACACATCAGACAAATTGTGCACAGAAAAACACACTACTTTCACTGAAATTATTAAATATTATTTTGAAGTGTTTTGTGACATTATAATGTATAAATTAGTCAGCCTTAGTCATTTCTGCAGAATGTGTAATTTTTTGGTCTTTTTGAGACAGGGTCTCCCTGTAGTCCCAGCTCTCCTGGAACTCACTATGTAGACCAGGTTGGCCTTGAACTCACAGAGATCCACCTGCCTCTGCCTCCCAAGTGCTAGGATTAAAGGCATGCGCTATCACACCAGGCTTTTTTTTTTTTTAATGGTATGAGTGTATTGCCTGCATATATGTGAGTGCACCCGTGTTGTGCAGTGCCACGGAGGTCAGAAGAGGGCTTCGGATTCCCCTGGAACTGGAGTTAAGGATGGCTTGTAGCTGCCATGTGGGTGCTGGGACTCGAACCCAGGTCCTCTGCAAGAGCATTCAGTGCTCTTAACCGCTGAGCTTTCTCTCCAGCCCCACTATAGTTCAAATTTTTATTTTTATTATATATATATGAGTGTTTTGCCTGCATGTATGTATGTAAGTGTATCCGTGTCATGCAGTACCTACAGAGGTGTCAGATCCTCTGGAACTGGAGTTAAGGACAGTTGTCAGCTACCATGTGGGTGCTGGGAACATAATCCAGGTCCTCTGGAAGAGCAGCTAATGCTCTTAATTGCTGAGTCATCTCTCTAGCCCCCTAAATTATTTTAAATGATTAACTTTGTGTGTTCTAATAAACTAAAATCCTGTACCCTTTAAACAGTAACATTTAATTCTTCCCACCCTCCAACCAATGGCAACTATCTAGTATCTAAGGCATGAGTTTCTTTTAATGTATCTGGTGATCCAACCCTCAACCCCTAGAGATTAAAAAAAAAAAAATCAAACAAACATAGTCTTCTGTAGTACTATTTGCTTCATTTGAAAGGTTTCATGAGCCATATATTTTGGAAACCACCACCCAAGAAATAATGTTTTCAGTTCAGATGGTTACACATAATACCAATAAAGGATACTAATATAGAATGAATTAATTTTTGGTGCTGTAAAGCCATATTCCATAACCATAAAATGTGCTTATTGTCTGTAATTGTATGTGCCAAGATGGCCCAAACAAGAACCTGCCCCTCCTTTTATGTATTACTCTAAACGCATAGCTCAGTAATGCTATTAATTTTCATTAAAAAACAAAGCAAAAATGGGCATGGTGGCACACGCCTTTAGTCCCAGCACTTGGGAAGCAGAGGCAGGTAGATATTTGTGAATTCAAGGCCAGCCTGGTCTACTTAGTGAGTTCCAGGACAGCTGGGGCTACAGGGAGACCCTGTCTCAAAAAGACCAAAAAAGAAAAAAAAGCAAAAAAAAAAAAAAGCAAAAGGATAAAAGGACCAGGAGGTGGCTCAGCAAGTAAAAACACTTGCTACACAAGCCTGACAACCTGAGTCCAGTTCTCAGAACCCACATAAAGAGCCAGATGTTGTGGTGTGCATCTGTAATCCCAGCACTTCTACAGTGAGAGGATACATAAAGATAGAATTGCCTGCTCACCTGGAATATGCAGCTCAGTGTCAGAAACAGCAAGAGAAACCCTACCTCAACAGAGAGCTGACTCCCATAAGTTGTCCTCTGACCTCCACACAAGCACTATGGCATACACGTGCCCTCATTCAGACACCACACACACACACACATACGATTAAAAAATTAATGAAAAAATAGGGAACTGGAGAGATGACTCTGCAGTTAAGAGCACTGGCTACTCTTCCAGAGGACCTGGGTTCAGTTCCCAGCACCCACATGGTGACTAACAACCATCCACAACTCAAGTTCCAGGGGATCCGACACCCTTTTCTGACCTCTGCTGGCACCTGTACACACAGGTGCACTTATTATATACGTGTATGCAATACATTCATACACATAAAATAAAAATAAATAAAATATTAAAAAAAAAGAATGGGAAACCTTAGCACAGACCCACAACTGCTCAGTGTGCAGAGAATAAGAGACTGTGGAGTGTCGGTCCTAAGTGGGACAGCTGTATCACACTCCCTTTTTCCAAGGCCCAAGGATCATTGCAGAAGAGGAGACAGAAAGACTGTAAGAGCCAGAGGTAGTGGATGACTATAATGACACTGTTCTCAAGACACAACAGGGTAGTTGGACACATGAACTCAGAGCGGCTTTTGTCGGGAGCCATGCTTGACATAAGCATAGGAAAAAAGAAGTGTGCCACTTTAAGAGCTTCTGAGCTCTCTGCTTCAGTGGTCTGAGCCGGCAGGCTGTGCCTCCATGATTAATTAGGTCTTCTAGAAACTTAGTTTCGCTTCTGTCTTCGGGCACCAGAGTTGGTGATGTAATGCAGCTATGTGCTGTGTCCTTAGTTACTTTCTGTTAGTAAAATATCCTTGGTGATTCCTTGGTTACCCAAAATCTGATTCCTATATAAGATCTGTGTTCCTCACAACAAAAAGCCATTCTGTGATTGCTCACCTGACTGCTAAGAATTAAACTTTTTATAGTAAAATCAAAACCTTTGTCTTGACTCTTGTTGAAGACCCAAGCCTGGTGGGCTTGGGGGTGTTCAACAGGAGGAGGGAAGGGGGTATAAAGGAGATGCCTGTGTTCACAATAAATGAGCTCACTTGTACATTGCCTAGTGAGTGTCCCGGATTCTGTGTTGTTGACTTCGCACCTACTTAACCCCTGCCTCCGTGGGGAGGAGGTCAAAGGGACCTTGGCTGCAACATCTGGTACCCAACGTGGTAGATGGACCCAGCGTTGATCTTGGCCATCTACACCATTTTCGTTTTTCTCTTCTGGATCGTCATTTTTACAATCTGCTGCGCTGACTGCACCCGCCCCTGACCTTTCTCACTCCTCTCGATTGACACACTTCTTGGTGTCCCCTTTGGCTGTTTTCTCGGTAAGTAGGCCCCTTTCTGTTATTTGTTCTTTGCCTTAGGTCTGGTGAGTGACCGAGGCCCATTTCCTCTTCTCATTTGTCCATGTTTGTCTGTCCACAGGGCACATATCCTGAAAATTGGTTCACCTGGCGTCTCCACATAAGGACTGACCATCCAGGAGATGGAACCACGGACACCCTCCCGACAGGGTGTCCCACAACCAGAGACACCGTGTGGGCATACGGCTGTGGCCTAACGAACCTGGGAGGTCCCCCACCAAGCACACTGATACCTGGTTCCTAAACACCACCTTTTGTGCTTCTTCCTCCCTTTCACTTTTGGTTTCTATATTTGCCTCCTTTCTCTCAAAGCCAGTGACAAAACCACCAGTTAAATGCCCCTAGGGCAGTGGCCAGTCTCTTAAATTTGAGGGCAGGCTCCCCGTTGCTCGAAACTGTGAAATCCCCTCCTGCCTTCTTGGTAAGGCTGGTCGGAATGTTTCCCTTTTTGGCCCAGCTTCCTTTCTCTTACTTTCAAGTGTATTTTGTCTGTCTGTGTCCCCATTTCCTACCCCCTTCCCATGGCCTGGGCAACTTCCCGTCCCACTGCAAAGAGCCCCAAATTTCAGCCCTCAAATCCCTGCTTACATCCCATGGGATTAGGATTAAATGAAGTCACCTAGAGGACTTTTGGACAGAGGCTTCAGTCCTTGCTCCATGGATCTCCCCCAAAAACATGTGGGATCCTGACATGTGGATGTGGGTCCTCTTCCTAGCAAGGAAGCAGGAGGTTCAAGAAGGCAAAACAACACCTGCCCCTTTTGTCCCTATTTTGTTGGGCATCCTCAGTTCCATTAAAGCAGGCTCTACTGAGGAGATCCTTAAATCTTTTAATGACCACTGCCAAGACCAGAAAATGGTCAGCCTTTCTATTCAGTCACCATCCACCGTGCTGGAAGATGTTGATTCGGATGTGAGGAATGAGTCCCCGCCATCCCCCCCCAAACCGCCTCCTTGTACAGGTGGATATTTCCTCTTTCCCCCGAGCACCTTTGACCCTTCCCCCCAGCCGCTTTATCTCTGGGGGGTGTTATAACCCCCTGCAGCCCCTGCTGGGCCTCCTCCTTCCCCTGCCTGTGCTGCTAAGCCTCCTGACTACTCCCCCGACCATCCTAGCCCTCCACGTCTTTGCAGTTAACTTGAGCCCTGATGTGGCTCAATGGCCCTGGATTCCTACACTGCTGTCCGATCAATCCCTGATCCATAAAGTCTGCAGTGACAGCAGCCCTGACTCTCCTTATTTTGAACAGATCTGGGAAAATCTAAAGAAATTTTTTGACCTGTCCTGGTTGGTCACTTGGGTCCTCTTGGGTTGCATAGCTATTGCATTAATCCTCTTGTTCAAGTGTCTTTTTCAGCACATCCATAGACAAAAGGCCACGAACAAAGCCACCTTACAGATCCTCATGACTCTACGAAATCCGGATAGGGGCCCACCTACTGAAGTAATCCAAGCCTGGTTCACCAAAATAAACAAAGCTTCAGGCTAAATGCCACCTCCTAAGACCTAGCCCACCACCCTGGCAGATCTCATGCTCTCTGAAGGACATCTAGGTCAAAGCTGGTGGTCAATGATGGGTAAGATTCTCCCACAATAAGTCAACCTAAGACAGGATGGGCATGAGGCTAGATGCACACTCCGATGATGGGTAAGGCTCATGTGTAGAGAGAACAACCTAAGACAGACCCAGCTTCATAAAAATATCCTAAGACCTGAGAGGACAGTTAGCC
>NW_008341028.1:6128919-6136926 GCF_000622305.1 Nannospalax galili
AATAAAAAACCAACTCCAGCTCTGGCTAAGCTTAAAATCACTATTATTTATTTATTTATTTATTTTATAATGTGTATGAGTGTACTGCCTGCCTGTATGTAAAATGCACCCATGTTGTGCGATGCTCACAAAGGTCAGAAGAGGGCATTGGATTCCCCTGGAACTGGAGTTACAGTTGGTGGTTAGCCACTGTGTGGGTGCTGGGAATTGAACCCGGATCTTCTGCAAGAGTAGCTAGTGCTTTTAACTGCTGAGCCATCTCTCTGGTCCCTCCAAATCACTGTTGAGAGAAGGATGGATTGAGAAGAGAGAAGGAAGGAAAATTGCCACATTAAATAACCCATCATTCATAAAGTAATAAACTTCAAAAGATCATAAATTTTACCTCAAAACATTTTGAGTCAGCAACTTTTGTTTTAAAAAGCACAATGGCTTTTTAGGAAGAGAAGACTATTGGTAGGTTGACTAGGCTCCAGTGGATGAACCCACACCAAAGGACATTTGGAGATACAAATTTGACTCTATAGGCCTCTGTATATACATAAACACACACACACACACATTAGAGCATGCACCACCATGACCAGCTTCTTTTATGTGGATACTGAGGATTGAATTGAGGTTCTTGTATCTGTGCAGGAACCACTTTACTTAGTTATCTCCCCAACCCCTGATATCCTGTCTTTTAAAAAGAGAAAGATATTAAAAACTAGTAGAGGCTGGGGATGTATGTAACTCAGTGGTAGAGCATTTGCCTATTATACAAGGCCCTATTTTCCACCCCACATACTTATTTTGAAATTACAAATAAAATTTTTCTACTGTTTTAAACAAACAAAAATAGTAGAAAACTGATAAGGAACACTTGAATGTGTATTCAGAAAGTATCTTTAAGTACTTCAGAGCCCTTAATAGTCATATCACATTCCTGTCAACATCCCAGGCATATGTCACTACAGTCACAGCTACACAAACTGAAGGCCCAAGTGTGTCTTGGACAAGGGATTCTAGATATGAGCCAGATAGAAAAATGTGGCTTATAAATTTCAGCCCCATGTCATTTCTGAAATGATGTCATCCTTTTACACCTGGAACGCTAGCTGGCCGTTTCTTAGAAGTTATTTTAAAACACTGTAGTTCAAATGATGCATGAAGGAAAACGATGAAAGCAGTAACCATTTATAGCCCTGGGAGCCCAAGCTATTTTACAGCCCCGTCCTGTCCGCCTGTTAAATTTGGTACCTTAATTGCTGTGCCAGGCATTTCAATGGCTTCAAAAGAAAACCCAGAGCCTTAAAGCAGTCCTTGATATCTGTGTCACAGGGCTTCCTCATGGGTGTAAAAACTTTCCAGCAGCGAATTATGAGCTTTTAGAAACTCTGGATGGCTTCCAAAGCAGAACCCACATTTGTCAACTAGTATTCATTGTGAAATGGTGTTATAGTGACATTGTCATGTATTTAACCCACAAACTGAAATTTATTAGCAACACAATCCAGTCAGCAATGTCTTTTTTTGTTTGGTTTTTTAAAAACAATTTCTTTTAAAAATATTATATTATTATTTATTATTTTTATTTTATGTGTATGAGTGTATTGCTTGCATATGTGTAAGTGCACCCATGTCGTGCAATGCCCAAGGAGGTAAAAAGAAGGCATCAGAGCCCCTGGAACTGGAGTTACAGGACAGTTGTTAGCCACCATGTGGGTGCTGGGAATCAAACCTGGGTCCTCTGCAAGAGCAGTCAGTGCTCTTGACCGCTGACCATCTTTCCAGCCCCTAAACAATTTATTTCTTCAAAAAAAGACAAATGTGATGGAACCCTTTTTGAAATGCAATGTATCTAACAATTTGCAAGAATAACAATAAAAAATATTGTATTGGGGGTTGGAGAGATGGCTCAGCGGTTAAGAACACTGACTATTCTTGCAGAAGACCTGGGTTTGAATCCCAGCACCCACATGACAGCTAACAACTGTCTGTAACTCCAGTCCCAAGGGATCCCACAGCCTCTTCTGACCTCTGCAGGCATTGTACAACATGGGTGCAACTTACCTACATGCAGGCAATACATGCATACACATAAAAATAATAAAATTAAAAAAATATTGTGTTAGAAATGACCAATTCTAGGGATGGTGAGATGGCTCAGCTAAGGGTAAAATCACCTGCCATCAAGCTTGACCATATGTGTTTGGTCCTCAGGCCCTACATGGTAGAAGGAGAGAACTGACTTCTATAAGTTGACACTGACCCAGATACACACATATACTAAACAAATAAAATGTAATGAAAAAAAATTTTAAAGAAATGATCAACTAGAAGCCGGGGTCTTAATTCACTTTCCTGTCTTGCAAGATATGGATGAAAAAGCTGAGAAGTCTGACACAGAACAGAAGAAACCTGCAGCCAAGAAATGTCAGTGATGATGTAGGCACGGCCAAAAGGGGTGACCTCAAGGTTAAAAAGCCGAAGAAGGGGAAGCCCCCACCCTGCAGCTGAAACCCTATCCTGGTTAAAGGAATTGGCAGATACTCCAGATCTGTTCTGTATTCCAGAAAGACTGTCCAAAAAGGAAGCACTCAGCTGCTAAATCTAAGGTTGAAAAGAAAGAAAAGGAGAAAGTTCTTAATACTGCCACAAAACCAGTTGGTGGTGACACCCAAATGGTTAAGCTTCACAAAATGCCTAGGTATTATCCTATTGAAGATATGCCCTGGAAGTTGCTGAGCCAAGGCAAAAAGCCCTTCAGTCAGCACGTGAGAAAGCTGTGCCAGCATCACTCCAGGACTGCCCCGATCATCCTCACCTGGCGCCACAGTGGCAAGAGAGTGATTTTTCTGAAGCAGCTGGCTAGTGGCTTGCTTCTTGTGACTATATCTCTTGCCTTCAACTGACGTCTTCTGTGTAGAACACACCAGAAATTTGTTCTTGCTACCCCCACAAAAGTTAATATCAGCAACATGAAAATTCCCAAACATCTCACTGATGCTTGCTTCAAGGAAGAAGAAGCTAGGGAAGCCCGGACACCAGGAAGGCAAGATCTTAGACAGGAAGAAAGAAATAGGAGATTAAAAGGCAGTGCAAGGTTGCTCAGAAAGCCATAGACTCACAAAATTTGCCAAAGATCAAAGCTATTCCTCAGCTCAAGGGCTACCCATGTTCTCTTTTTGCTCTGATAAACATAATATATTCTCACAGATTAGTGGTCTAAAATTCCTACCAAGAACCCAATTAAACAGCAGATATTGAGAGAGAGAGAGACAGAGACAGAGACAGAGACGGAGACAGAGAGAGACAGAGAGAGAAAGGGAGGGAGGGATCAATTCTAAGCCTTGGCACTTAAAAGGAATGGTTACAAACAGGAGGGCCTGCAGCAGTCTGAGTCACTGGTGTCCCTGCCCTTGGGTGGCCATCTGAGGCATCATCTTTGACTCAGCACTTTTTCATAACTTTAGAAAATTATCACTTCTCAACATTCTCTTCAAATGAAGAGTTTTACCTCTTTCAATGATTCCTCAGAAATTCAACTTTTACTTTTGCAATTATCTGCAAAGGAGTTGTTTTTAAATGCCTTATTTGTTCCACTGTCATCATCTACAACCAAGCATGCCCCTGATTCTGAGAAATGAGACAATATTTTCATTCACCTCAGTCAGCACTTAGAATCTGAACAATGTGCAGAACCCAGAAAGAACACAGTGTATCAATAAATAAGAACGCCTGACAGGCAAAAGGCATGCTCCTAGACAAATAACTTTAATCAAAGTCAGACTCTGACAGGTTCTACACTAGGCACACAAACTCTGCCATGGAAGCCCAAGGGTTTGAATTCTCATTGTGAAGACTGAAGGTCTTCATCCTGACATACCCTAGACATTCTTTAGAAAATCAGGATGTCAGAGTTTGGGGCATAGAGCTGAGGGTAGGTCAAGGCAATAAAAGTGCTCTTTTTTTCTTTTAATCTTTATAACAGATAGAAGAAATGAAAGAGATGCTTATAAACGGCTCCAGCTCTTGCATTCTCTTTGGGAGTGGCCAGAGGTTCAAGTAACTTGGAAGGATGGAGCTCTGTGCTGACTTGTAGAAGTATGAGTCAGCTCTTCTCATCTGCCCAGCGCTGAAGATGCAGCCTGGAGATTTGGGAAATGAGAAGCTGAGCAAATCAGACATTGTCTTTCTTCCTTTTTATTGACTGGCCCAGACACACATCCTGCAAAGGGGACAAGAGAAACACTTTTTATTGTCAAGGCTTAAGGAACTTTGCCAGCAGAGGGAAACACCTGTGATTGAAAAGAATGAACTTGAAAAAAAAAAAAAAAAACCACTCAACTTCTGTTTCCTATATAGTCCCTTACAATGGGAGACAGACACATCTTGAATCCGTATTTCTTCTCTACATATCAAGATTGTGCACTGAATTGCCTCCAGCTAGCTTAGTCCAAACTACACCTGAAAGTCAGCATGTCAAAGCATTATCTTTGCTCCAATTTGTGTGTGTGTGTGTGTGTGTGTGTGTGTGTGTGTGTGTGTGTGTAGGCCAGAGGTCAATGTTTGGTGCCTTCCGCTATTGCTTTCTACCTTAAAAACATTATTGTTGGGGACTAGAGAGATGGCTCAACAGTTAAGAACACTGGTTGTTCTTGCAGAGGACCTGGATTTAATTCCCAGCACCCACATGGTAGCTAGCAACCGTCACATGGAAGCAATATGCTCATACACATAAAAAATAATAAATGAAATATTTTAAAAATTATTATTGTGTGCGTATGATGTTAGGGAGTGCACACATAGATTGGCAGTGTACACATGGACATCAGAGGACAACTTTATGGAGTAGGTTCTTTCCCTCCACCTTTACTAGGGGCTCCAGATATCAAATTCAAATCACCAGGCTTGTGCAGCAAACATTTTCACCCACTGAGCCCTCATCAGCCCCTCCTCTACTTTATATTCTGAGACAGGGTCTCTCAGTGAACTTGGAGCTCATTAATTGGCTACACTAGCTGACCAGGGAGATCCTGGGATCCAGGTGTCTCTAAACCTCCTCAGTGCCCAGATTACAGATGCTTCCTACCATTCCCAGCTTTCTACATGGGTACTAGAGATCTGAACTCAGGTTCTCATGCTTGAACAGCAAACATTTTATCAACTGAGCTATCTCTCCAGCCTCTATTTTCTCAATTTCTTGAATAGTACCCACCATGTAAGAGCAGTTAAAACTCAAATCAATCCTCTTTGCTCCCCTCATGCCTGGTTTTAAACAGTGCTGAAGATAGAACACAGGGCTTAGTGGATGCTAAGCACTCTACCAACTGAACTACATTCCCAGCCTTCAGTGTCCAAACTTGATGGTACCTAATTGGAGCAGAGCATTAAGTCAGGCCTTCTCTCTCCCTTCCCCATTTCCAGGGTAGTGGAGAGTCTCTCATTTGGAATACTCTCACACAACACAAGGTTCTTCACTGAGAGGAGGCATTTAAACCTCTGCTATGGAGGGATGTTTCAGCAATTAAGAGCACTTGCTACTCCTGCAGAGGATCAGAGTTAGTTCCCACAGCAGTTCACATCATCTGCAACTCCAGTTCCAGAGAATCTGAACCTCTCTTCTGGCCTCTGCAGGCACTGCACACATGCAGGCAAAACACTCGTACACATAAAATAAAAAAAAAAATAAATAAACCATTTGGGCTGAAGAGATGGCTCAGGGGTTAAGAGCATTGCCTGCTCTTGCAGAGGACCCAGGTTCATTTCTAGCACCCACATGGTGGCTAACAACCATCTGTAACTTCAGTTCTAGGGGACTCTGATGCCGTCTTCTAACCTCTACAGGCATTGCATGACACTGCTGCACTTACATACATACAGTCAATATACTTACACACATAAAATAAAAATGATAAAATATTTTTAAAAATCATTAAACCTCTGCTGCCTTTAAATGCACTTTAGTCAAACTGAACATGGAGGAACAAGCCTACAATCTCATCATTCAAGGGGCTGGGCTGAGGCAGGAGGATTGTGATTTCAAGGTCAGGCTGAACTACACAATGAAACCCTATATCCAAAAGATAAAAAAGCACTGTATCTCCTCTTTCCCACACATTGCATACAAAGAAATGGGTCAGTTAGTTCTATCAAGGGCAAAGTTAATCCAGAAGGGAAAAATTCGACAATTAGCTTATTCAAGATTTGGAGAATAATAGACATTAAATAATAAAGATTTAAACTTGAAAAAGATCTCCAGCCTGGGCCTGCAGGACCCGCAGGCCTCTCTCTGGGGTAAGTCCATTGGGCCCTCCGCACCTTGACTCCCCCAGCCTCATTCAACCTCCCATCTCCCCTGCCAGTCTCTCCTCCTAGCATGGGTCCTGTCCCACTCCTTGTCTTGGGGCCCCACACACCTGGGGAACCACCACTGCTTCTTTCTGACCCTTTTCATCCAGACTAACTCAGTTCTTTCTCCTGTCCCCAGGAGCACTCTGGGCCTGGCCCCATCCTCACCTCCCTCTACTTCCCAGGGCCTGCACCACCCACCAGCCTCTTTCTAGGATGCTGGGGCTGACCTTTCCTCTTCCTAATCCTTTGCATCAAGACTAACCCAGCTCCTCAGTGCAATCCCCAGGAGCCCTTGGGGCCTCTTCCTGCCCCCATCTTCCTTTGCATCTCTGGGTGGCATGGCCACCAGCTGTCCTAGACCAGCATCTTTCCTGGGCCCGGCTCCCAGGCCAGTGCAACCCCCAAATTCCTGAGGCCAAAATCTTTCCTGGAGGGATCCAGACCTTAGGAGAAAGCCTGAGAGCATCTGATCCTCATCTGATTTGGGGCTCTGTGAGAATTCTTGAAGACAAAAGCAATCTGGCCACTCCAATATAAAATCAAAGGAGAGAACTGAAAACTTAGAGGAACCAGCTTTTCATGCCCAAAAAGTAAACTACAAAGATACATAAAGTTCACAAAAAGAAGCAGACCTAAACTTGAAGGCTTGAGTCTCACACAAGAATCAGAAACTACAAAAGAAATTCACATGTCAAAAACACAGAGACAAATAATAACATGAAAAACCAAAATAACATATCTCCACCAAATAGCAACAGTCCTCTAGAGGGGTACAATAAGAACCCCCTAGAGATAATGCAGGACATGGAACTCAAAAGAACAATTATAAACATGATAAAAGAATTCAGTGAATTTAAAGAATATACAAACAAAGTAATCAGAGAACTGAATGAAGATAGGGATAAACTTCTGAATGAATTCAGAAAGAGTTAGAAATATTGAAGAATACTCAGGCTGAAATAAAGAACGAAGTGAAACACTCCATAAGCCAATTAGAAACGACAGGAGAAAGCCTCACCAATAGGATGAACGAAATGGAAAACAGAGTATCAAGACTGAAAGATAAAGTGGATAAACTAGACCACTCAAGCAAAGATTATGAAAAAGTTAAGAAATCACAAGAATGGAATATGCAGGAACTGTGCGACACCATAAAAAGATCAAACTTACGAATCATAGGCATACAGGAAGGAGAAGAATGCCAAGAAAATGGCATGGACCAGATCTTCAATAGAATCCTCGAAGAAAAATTCCTAAAAGAGAAACAAGGCACATTTCAAGGAAAACCCATCAGGATTACAGCTGACTTTTCAGTGCAAACTATGAAAGCCAGAAGAGTCTGGACCAAAGCATTCCCAGTTTTAAATGACCACAGATGCCAACCCAGATTACTATATCCAGCCAAAATGTCTATTATAATCAAAAGGGAAAGAAAAACCTTCCATGACATAAATAGGCTGAAGGAATTCATGTCCACAAAACCAGCTCTTTGTATTGTTTTCCAGAGTTCTGGAAGCAATACAAAGAGCTGAAGAAAAGAATGACTATACCCAAGGGGTTGTGGAAAGAAATTTGATGAAAGTATAACTGTGGAAAAGTACAGCTATACCAAGAATGTAAACAGAAATAAAAATGACAGGATTCAATACTCATCTTTCATTAATAACT
>NW_008341028.1:6138885-6150202 GCF_000622305.1 Nannospalax galili
TGGAAAAGAAAAGACCAAATTACCCCTTTTTGCAGATGATATGATATTATATCTAAGGGATACCAAAAATTCCACCTGAAAACTCCTAGAAATTATTAACACATTCAGTAAAGTGGCAGGTTAGTAGCCTTTCTATATACCAATAACAAACAGTCAGAGAAAGAGCACATGGAAAAACTCCCCTTCACAATAGCTGCAAAGAAAAAAATCTCAGAAAAAACCTGACCAAAGACATTAAAGAGCTCTACATTGAAAATTTTAAATCTTTAAAGAAAGAGATTGAGGAAGATATCAGAAGATGGAAGGACCTCCCATGCTCATGGATTGGAAGAATTAATATTGTGAAAATGACCATCCTACCAAGAGTCATATATAGATTCAATGCAATGCCAATCAAAATCCCCATGACATTGTTCACAGAATTGGAAAAAAACATCCTAAGATTCATATGGAAGCACAAAAGACCTCGGATAGCCAAAACAACACTGAGCACTAAGAGCAATACCGGGGGATTACTATACCAGATTTTAAGCTGTATTACAGAGCTATAGTCATAAAAACAATATGGTACTGGCACAAAAATAGGCCCATAGATCAATGGAACAAAATTGAAGACCTAAATATGAGTAAAGGCAATTTCTGCCACCTGATATTTGACAAAGGTGCCAGGAATATTCACTGGAGGAAAGACAGCATGTTCAGCAAATGGTGCTGGCAAAACTGGATCTCCACCTGTAGAAGAATGAAACTAAACCCGTATCTTTTACCCTGTACAAAAGTAAATTCCAAATGGATCAAAGACCTCAATGTAAAGCCTGAAACTCTGAAACTGTTAGAAGAAAACATTGGCAATAACCTGCATGCAAAAGGTTTAGGGAAGGATTTTCTAAACCGGACATCAGTTGCTCAGGAAACAAGGGCAAGAATTAACAAATGGGACCTCATTAAACTAAAAACCTTCTGTACATCACAGGAGGCAACCAGGGAAGCAAACAGAATACCCACAGAATGGCAGAAAAATCTTCATCAGCGACACATCCAACAGAGGTTTAATAACCAGAATATATAACAAACTCAAAAAACAGAGAACCAACACAAGAAGCAACAACAATTAAAAGATGGCCTAAGGATCTGAACAGAGAGTTCTCAAAAGAAGAAGTAAAGATGGCTGTGAAACATCTTAAAAGATGTTCAACATCACTAATAATTAGGGAAATGCAAATTAAAACCACTCTAAGATTTCATCTTACCCCAGTCAGACTGGCTAAGATCAAGAGAACAAATGATACTACTTTAGAGACACTTGTACAACCATGTTTGTTGCTGCTCTTTTCACAATAGCTAAGAGATGGAAGCAACCTAAGTGATGAGTGGTTAACCAAAATGTGGTATATTTACACAATGGAGTTCTATTCAGCTGTAAAGAAAGATGAAATTTTGAAATTTGCAGGTAAATGCGGATGGAACTAGAAACTTATACTGAGTGAAGTAACACAGACTCAAAAAAAAAATCGACATATGTTCTCCCTCATATGTGGATCCTAGAGCCAGACACTAATAAATGAGTATGTAACCAGACATAACTACAGGAACCAGGATAATGGAAAGGAAACAGGGAGGTAAAGGAAAAGAATCTGAAAGAGAAGAACAGTAGGAAACAGGCCTTAATAAGGGAAATATGGATAAAAATTGTGTTAGTTTAAGGGAGTGGGGAGGGAAGGGTATATGAGGAACATAAGGGATAAAGGGAAAGAAGGAGCTCAAGAGAGGCAGGACCATAGAAGGGTATTATTAAGGGAAAAAGGGGGAAATGGGGGCACCTTAAGTGGGAAAACCATGATGGAGGGGTGAGACAATGCAAGAGATTAAACAATGCCTAGCTAGTTTTGAAAACCAGAGGGAACCATATTACTCCTACAACCTACGGACAAATTATACATAGCAGATCAAGAAATATATGTCTAGGTAAGGTTTATCTGAGAACAATTGGTCTTTGCCCAAGATTTACCTACATGACACACAGTAATTAAAAGTACCGGACTGGTGGAACTAACCTTCTTGGATGTTTAATAGACATACTTTAAGTCCTATAATAACTTGGTCAGAGGCACACAAAGGACAGTTTTTGCTCCTTGCCCTCGTAGGTCGACTAGTTCCAGGGGACTATGAGCATTTCTCAAAATGTTCTGTAATGGTGGTGGGTCACCTGTCCTCTTGATCAAGGAGGCCGAGGAGACCTCACCAGATGGACTTGAACCAGCGTCCAGTCTACAAAGAGGAGGGTGAACACAGGGGAATCATTTCCTCCATGCTTCCAAGTGAAGCCAATCATGGTCTGGCAGGACCTTTGACTTATCTTCACATAGGTGGAACTGGTAAAAGAAAGGAGCCAGGGGCTCCTCCCAAGCCCATGTGACCCCTGAGGAACAGATCCTCAAACGACCTTAAGAATAAAAATAAATTGGTTTATCTGGGCCAACTGTATGGCCTTAAACACCCAAAAGGAAAGTATAACCAAAGATTAAAGGGGCCAATATAATTTTTTAAGAGTCCATATGTATAGCAAAAGGCTACATAACAAGCAACAATACTAGACAGGCGATACCTTCTTTTGAGTTGTTGGCCACGGTGGCCAAAGGGACTCCCAGATAGTAACCCAGCATAGACTGGGAAAATGAACAGCAGACCCCAATCTTATCTAAAGGACTATTGACAACTGATTGCTGGTAGATGAGAAACAGCTGACCCTCCTTAAACAAAGACCTCTAGATAGGCTGACTAGATTCACCAGAAGGGCAAGTAGTATGGAATGACTGGGGGTCCCAACAACACAGCAGACAGTAGCAGGGATATCAGAGTACAAGGGCTGTAGTTGGGGGAGGGAGGCTATGGAAGGGTGCCATCTGGGAATTGGGTGTATAGTTGAATGAGATGGTTTGGGAGGTTCTGTGTGATACACACACACACGCACACACACACACACACACACAAAATCAACAAATTTTTAAAAAAATGTATTATATTTGAGGAGGAAGCATGGAAATTACATCATGCTAATTAGTAGAAGTGATAAACAATACCATTGAAATCTACCTGATGACTTTATAGACATACACAGGCACCAAGGATCCAAGTGTAACCAATTATGATTAGTAATAATCAGATACATACGGATTAGAGATGCAAGCACCAACATCTCAGTGTTAGTAACAAAAACAATGAGTCTTTCTACAAGGAACAATACATTCTAAAATGAAATGGAAAGTTTTTAAGATTAAAAACTCATCCAATTTTATGTCTTACAGGGCTTATACTGAGTTCAATAATATATAACTATCTTAATTCAGCCGTGAACCTAGAAACTTGCACCCACTTGTGAAAGTGATGGACTCTTGCTCCGAAGGAAGGACAGTCACAGAATCCTTGATGTCAGGGTAAAGAGAGCTATGATGATCCTGGTCATGTTTAATTAGTTATATGCTAAAAGGGAATGGGGAAAAAAGAAAAGAAATATCTTCCGTTTCAAAATCTCTCATAAAGGAAAGCTGTTCACTACAGAGGTGGGGCCAAGAATAGAAATCTGACGTTAGGGCTGGCCAGATGGCTCAGTGGGTAAAAGCACTTGCCAGGCACACCTCACCATCTGAATTTGATCCTTAGAACTTATGTGAAAGTGGAAGGAGAGAATCAACTTCACAAAGTTGGTCTCCACACATGTGCCATAGTATGCACACCTCCCCCCATTGTGTGTGTGTGTGTGCGCATACACACACACACACACGCACGCATGCACACGTGCGCGCACAATAATTTTCTTTAATTTTAAATACTAAAGATAATTTAAATGATCCTCATAAAGGCTGGGGAGATGGTTTAGTCAATAAAGTACTTGCTGTGCAAGCATAAAGATCTGAGTTTGATACCTAGCACCCACGTAGAAGCAGGGTGGTGAGTTCTAGGTTCCTTAAGAGACCCTGTCTCATAAAATAAAGTGAACAGCAATTGAGGAAGACACTGGATAGCAACCTTTGTCCTCTATGAACACACACACACACACACACACACACACACACACACACACACAAAATGGTCTTCACAAAGGAAAACCTCAAGGAGGAATTCAAGTAACATATATAGCAGGAGCAAGGGACAAGGGTGGAGCTCAATGAACTGTGTCACAGGACAATTGAAACTAATAGATTTCTATTTTGTGAAACTGGAAATCGAATGCTATCTGATTATCAGGGAAATACACATGTCTTTTTGTTGGTTGATAAGCTAGCAAGAAGTATACTGGCAAACTATAATTGAGCTTCTGATCCTCCTGCCTCTCCCTCCCAAGTGATAGGATTACAGGCATGTGCCACCATCATTGGCTGGAAGTATTTTTTTTAATTCAATATATTTTTATTGGGGCTGGAGAGATGGCTCAGTGGTTAAGAACAATGGTGTTCTTGCAGAAGACCCAGGTTTGAATCCGAGCACCCACATGGCAGCTAACGACTGTCTGTAACTCCAGTCCCAGGGGATCCAACAGCCTCTTCTGACCTTTGCAGGCATTGCACGATAGGGGTTCACTTACCTGCATGCAGGCAATACACACATATACATAAAATAAAAATAATAAATAAAAATTTTTTAAAAGTTAAAGATATTTTTATTGAATTTTTGTGTATTTCGTGCAGAATATCTCAATCTTAATTATCTTTATACCCCCTTCTTCACTGGCCCCCACAGTCCCTCCACTGGAATTCATACATTCTGTCATTTGTGTTAAGTCCTATTTTGTTGTTAGTTTCCCCAGAGGTCCCTCAGTACAAGTTCATCTACTGAGTCTAGTCAGCCTATCTAGTTTCTCTTGCTTTAGGAAGATCAGCTCTTCCTCATCCAGCTGTAATCAGTTGCCAATATTCTTCAGCTAAGATTAGGGTTAGCTGTCCATTTCCCCATTTCTATACTGGGTTTTTGTCTGCTTGAGTTTGCCTGGTCCTGTGCATGCTGACACCATTGCTGTAGGTTCATATGAGCAGGGTCTCGGGAGCTTGTAGGACTCTATTTCAATATGGTCATGCATTTCCTTCCTGGATCTTACAATCTTTCCACCCTCTCTTCCAAAATGGTCCCTGAGACCTGGGTGGATGTAGATTAATATAGGAGTTCTGTCCAAGGAGCAGCATTCTGCAGACTCTTAGTCTCTACAGTTGGGCCGTTTGTGACCCTTTATGTTCCTGGCCCTCTGTTGCATGAGGGAGCTTCATTAATGAGAATCGAGATATTCATTAGTATCCTCTTTACCCTTTGTTCTATGTTCCGTGAGCCTTGGGTATAGAGGTTGCATTGAAATTGTGCCACTTAGACTTGGGAAATTCACAGACAATGTCTGTGTGACCAGTTGTGGTACTCTGCAATAGTCTCTCTCTGGTGCAAAAGAAGCTTCTTTGATGAGTGGTGTCTGGGATATTTGTCAGGGAGGAAGGCTGGTCTCCGGAATCCAAGGCACGATGGGTGGGGGGACAGCTAGGGTAGATGGCTGGTCTCAGGAATCCAAAGGCAGATTGGGGGTGGGGATAGCCTGTGAAGGCTCTAAGAAACAAGACTGAAAAATTGAGCTAGTCTGAGTGCATGGGCTCAGGATGCAATGGGCAGGTCTGGACTAAGAGTGTAGTCCAGAGATCTGGGGTGCTAAGAGCAAAAGTCAGCCTGTGCCCAAGGCTAGAAGTAGAACAGGATGTGGGGTGCCTGGAAGTATTTTTAAATCTTCACCAAAGGATGAGCTTCGGCTTCATTCACGTTCTCTGCATTGCTATCCCATCTATCAAAGGGCAAACGTTCAAGTCTGACAATGCCAAGGCTTAGTAAGACTGCAGAAAAACTAGAACTTAAGTGTTCTGCTGGTAGAAAGAAATGTCAAATGACCCAAATCTTCTGAAAAGCAGTTTGGCAATGTTTTAGTAAAACTTAAAAGGTATGCATGCTACATTCCAGCATTCCAATTTTGGATATATCTATGTATTTGTATATCTATATCTATATATCTATATCTATATTTATATACACAGTTTACTCTAAACTGTGATTCATCATCCTATTAATGGATTGTAAAGTCAGTTTAGAGGTTAAAAAAGGGCATTTATTGTTTGTGGGTTTTTGTTTGTTTTATTTGGACTCACTATATAGCCTAGGCTGACCTCATACTTACAATCCACCTGCTTCAACCCCCTGAAACTGGGATTATAGGCATGTACCTTTGTGCCTCGCTGGAGCAAATATTTTTTAAAGAAATAGAACAGGAAATACTCAAGCAAGGAATTGTGCCACATATATGTAATCTATATGTATATGTTATATATGTATGTGAATATATATGTCCATATATTGATATCACAGTGTGCCATCTAAATTCTTCCCCTCTAGGACTGAAGCATTCATTCTTTCAGCTGTTGGGAGTGTTGGCAGCCACCAAATTTTAGCTCAGTATTTCTCTAGGACTCTCCAGGAAGATAGCTACTTACCCCAGACCACATCCTCTTCCTGCTTGTAGCTGTATCCAGTAACTGGCCAATGTAGGTATATAACAGCCTAATCCCCTTTCTCGAGTTCTCAGTAATCTGCAGGATCAGCTGAGGCTGTCAGCCATTGCCAGTTCACTGTAGCCCAGCTTCTGCCCTTGCCCATCCCACTTCCTTTCCATCTCCATAGGTGCTTCTTCTGAGATACTCCTCGATAAACATCCTGCATACAAAGCCAGGAATGACAGTACACACCTAGAATCCCAGTACTTGGGAAACTGAGGCAGGAGGATTTGGGATTTTGAGGCCAACCTGGCTACATAGTGAGACCCTGTCTCAGACAATACCATCCTGTACACAATTCTCTGCCTCAGAGGTTACCTGCTAGGCAACACAGCCATAACAATATACGCATATATAGGATCTGAATCATTTCCCCTCTTAAGTACAGGTCATAAAAGCTTGAAAACCAGGGTCAGGGGAGATAATTTAGCAGGTAAAATGCCTGCTGCATAAGAACTGAGTCCAGATCACTATCACTCATGTAAAAGCTGGGCACAACAATGCATGCCTATAACACCAGCACTAGAAGGGCAGAAAGACAAATCTTGGGGTCTCACTGACCAGTTAGCCTAGATGAGACAGTGAGTTCCAGGTTGAGTGAGAGGCCCTCTTTCCAAAAACAAGGTGGATAGCAATTGAGGAAGACATCTGATGTAGACTACACACACACACACACACACACACACACACACACACACACACACGAGTTTGAAAAACCCTATACCTGGAGAAACTCTTGTACCTGTGCACTAGTGACTCTATGCGGATGTTCACTGGTATATTGTTCACAATAGTGATGACTGAGCAAAATCCAAATTCCTATTGGGGGAGAACATAGGGTGGCTGGCATAATAATTAAAATTAGTGAAATCTAACATCTGCCAACATGGATGAATCTCTAAAATGCCAGGCTGCATACCAACTTTGGGAAAGTGGTGACCTCCAAGAAGGAGCAGGGACAATGGGGTGAAGTAGGGGCTTCAATTATAGCATTGTACTGCTTTTTTGAAAACAGAAGAAAACTAGGCAAACACATTATGAGAGTTATCACATTTATATGAGCATGTGAATTTTAAGAAACTTTTCTATGTATTTGAAATATTTCACAATATTTTTGAGACAGAGTCTCATGTAGTCTAGGCTTGTTCTTCAAACTTAGTATGTCACTGACGATGACCTTGAGTTTCTGGTCTTCTTGCCTCTATCTCCTGAGTGTTGGGATTACAGGCATGTGATACCCCACCCAGTTTTGTGGAGTGCTGGGGATTGAAAAGATGGAAGGCACCTGAGGAATGACCCCCCAATGTTGTCCTCTGACCACACAAACAAATAAAGATTGAATTATTACCAAATCAAGCATGCTGAGCAAGTGCTCTGTCAATTTAGCTACAACCCCAGTCACAATTATATTTTGTTGATAGATTTTGATTGCTTATTGTCTGCATAAAAGAGCAAAGTATATTTGCTGGGCATGTTGGCTCATGCCTGTAATCCCAGTAATGGGAGACTGAAGTATAAGGATTGCCACTGTTTCAAGTCTAGCCTGGGTCATGTAGTGAGTTCCAGGCCAGGCAGGGCTACAAAAACCAAAGTGGAGCCAGGTATGGTGGTGCATACCTTTAGTCCCAGCACTCACAAGGCAGAGGCAGGTGGATCTCTATGAGTTTGAGGACAGCCTGGTCTACATAGAGAGTTCCAGGCCAGTTGGGGCTACAGAAAGACCATCTCAAAGACAAAGTGGAAGGAAAAAAAGAGCAAAATTTTAACTTTATCTTTTTATCAGGAAGCAGTAAAACGGCAGTTAACATAACTGCTTCCTCTGATACTAAAAAACTTGGTCAGAATTTAATGGTTTGTAGAATATAGACATTCCAAATATAACCACTCAGTTGTTCAATTGTACATCATTTTTTCTTCCTCTAGTTTCATTTCTACCAAGTCTCATGTAATGAGAACAATATTGGAATCTTTCAGTTCATCAAGCTCCTGACCTTTTGTTTGAAGAACTCCACAGTTATTAAGACAGTGAAGATCCCTGTGTGTGAGGAACAAAATCAGTCTCCATAATTTTCCATCAATTTTATTTATCTTGTGTGTGCAGGAATGTGTGTGTATGTGTGTGTGTGTGTGTGTGTGTGTGTGTGTGCATGTGTGGAGGTCAAGGGACACATTTTTGTAAGGAGTTGATCCTTTCCTTCCACTTGTTTTGAGGCTGGGTCTCTCTCTTGTTTCTACTGCTGTTATGCACGCTCCAGCTGACCCATGAGCTTCTAGGTGATTCTCCTGTCTCTGTCTACCATCTTGCCTTAGGAATGCTAGGATGTGCCACCACATCTGTATTTTTTAAATGTGTTCTGGGGATCAAACTCATTTTGTTTGCTAAGTACTTCTACCCAATGAGCCATCTCCCCAACCCAAGATGGTCCTTTGAGATGTTCTTCCTTGTGCAATGCATGAAACACTTGTCTGGTCCTTTTTACTGCTGAGCATCATTCCATTGCATGAATACATTACAATTTTGTTTACTTGTACTCCAATTAAAAGACACTTATGATAGTTCTAGTTCAGGATGATTGTAAATAAAACCTTTAAAAACATCTTCACACACATTTTTATATGGAAATACCTTCATGTTCCTTGGAGAGTACCTAGCAAAGAAGCATGCTGGATCCTGTGGTAAGAGTTTGTTCAACTTATAAGAAATTATCAGAAATGGGGCAATGTAGTGAGTACAATGCTTGTTGTGCTAGCATGAGGACCTGAGTTTGCATCTCTGGTACCCACATAAAAGCAGGGTGTGGTCACATGTCTGTAACTTCAACACTGGTGGAATGAAGACAAGAATATCCCTGGATATTCTTTGCCAAAATGTAGCTAGTCTACATTTATGGCAAAGTTCCAGGCCAGTGAGGGACTCTGTTTCAAAGAAAAGGTGGAAGGCACCTGAGGAATGAACCGCCCTCTGACCACATGAACATACATGCACACACACAAAGAAAGATTGACTTATTACTATATCCTCTTTCTACCCTAAAAATAATATGCTCTTAATTTCCCAGTAATGAAATTGCAGTACTCTTCAAAGTCAAAAAGGGGGTATTTAAAAAATAATCTAGCGATGGTCTTTAGTTGACTCTATAGCCCATTGAGGTTTAATGGCAATTTCACATTTGTGATAGAGATTAAAAGAAGAACATGGAGTGAGAAAAAGCAACATAAATATCATTCCCATAACATTCCTTGATCTTCAGGTGCTTTCTTATCATATGGGGTACTCAGTGTTCTAGTGAAACTGCCCAATTGTGTTAGGAGTAAGTTAGCAGAGGTTAGTGTTAGTATCCAAAAGCAGATGTAAGAAAAATAGATCTGTTGGCTTTGCTTGACATACACACACACACACACACACACACACACACACACACACACACACACACACACACACACACACACACACACACACACACAGAGAGAGAGAGAGAGGAATGAGCTAAAAAAGAGAAATTGAAATGAGTATTTCCAGTAGTGAAACTACTAATTAGAGTGAGAAGCAGTGGGGACTTTGGGAGTGTTCTGGGCCCCATGTTTATTTCACTTTTATTTTCATCCTTTATTTCACTTTTCTTGTTGTTTTTTTTTTTTTTGGTTTTGGTTTTTTAAAACAGGTCTCATTATGTAACTTGGGCTGGTCTCCAACTGTTGGTCTTCCTACTTCAGTTTCTTTAAAAATTCTTTATTGCATTGTGTATGTGTGTGTGTGTGTATGTGTGTGTGTGTGTGTGCATGCTATGACATGAATGTGGAAGTCAGAGGACAATTTGTGAGGGTCAAAGGACAACTTTTGGCAGTGCCAAGACTTCCTTCTGTCTGTTGAATCCTGGGATAACCAGCATGTGCCATCACACCTGAATGTTCCTTCAACTCACCTATTAAGGTTTGGCTCTATTTTTCTGAGGAATGTTTACAAAGCCATATTACCATTGCAATGCCTATAAAATTTAATGCAAAAGTTTTATGAATATTTTCTACTTTTTATTGTGTTTTTGTTTATTTGTGCGGGGGCACACATGCCATGGTGCATATGCATCAGAGGACAACTTGCAGGAGTTTATTTTATTCTACAATGTGGATCCCAGAGATGAAACTCTGGTCATTAGGCTTGACAGCAGTGACCTTTACCAGATGAACCATCGGATCAGCACTGCTTTATTAATATTTTAATTAGTGATAATATTTAAGGAAAAACAGAATTTTGGAATGCTAGCAAGTCTTATCTGCCAAACAAGTCAAAATAAAATCTTCATACCTAGAGAATATAGTCTATTCATATGGAACTATAATAATGCAGAATAGACAAGTACTGATGGTAATATATGGTTTCCAAAGCAATGGGAAGTTAAAACATACTTGGGGATTAGTCTATTTTTTTAACTTCAAAAAAAACTTTATTGAGACTTTCATACATGCATATAAGGTGTTTTGATCAAATACATGCTCACTCCCTCCTCTCCAACACTCCCCCCTCTGAAGACGTAAACCCTAAAATCTTTTAAGGATTAGATACAAGCTCCCAAATACTTTTGACATTTTTGGCCTTTGGAAGAGTATGTTGCTAACAGGCCCAAGGACATTTTGACTTTTAGCCCAGAAACTGGCTATTTGCTTTGGGGTCTTTTTACCCTAACTGCCTAGCCAATTCTTACCTCCTATTCTTATCACACCATCCTCTGAAGGGGTTACCCAAATTG
>NW_008341028.1:6150967-6153784 GCF_000622305.1 Nannospalax galili
CAAGCCTAATGTCTGGGAAGTGTGATCCCTTGAACTCTTCAAGGAATATACTGATCACTTTAATCTTTAGTTATACTTTCCTTTTGGGTGTTTAAGACCATACAGTTGGCCCAAATAAACCAATTTATTTTCACTCTTCAGGTCATTTGAGGATGTGTTCCTCAGGTACCACATGGGCCTGGGAGGAGCCCCTGGCTCCTTTCTTTTATCAGTTCCATCTATCCGCGGGCATTGCATGACATGGGTGCACTTACCTACATGCAGGCAATACATGCATACACATAAAAATAAATAAAAAATTTTTTAAATCATGTAGTTTTAGAAATCATAGTTATTGTACTGGTTCATTTTTATGGTCCACTAGAGTCACTTGGGAAGAGGAAGCCCAATTTCCTAGATCAGACTGGCCTGTGGGCATGTTTGTGGGGCACTGAATTGATTGCTAGTTGATGTAGGAGGGACCAGCACACCATGGATGGTACCATCCCTAGACAGGTGGGCCCAGGGTTTTATAAAACAGGCTACCTAAGCAGGATAGGAACAAGAGCTCTAGTAAGCAGCGTTCCTCCATGGGCTGTCCTTCAGGGCCTGCCTCCAGGTTCATGTCCTGAGTTCCTATCTTGGGCTCCCTGAACTGTAACCTGGGATATTTTAGCTAAATAAATCCTTTCCTCCCCAAGTTGGTAGTGGTCAGAGTGTTTTGTCACAGCAATGAAGAAACAAACTAGGACAGTGGGGTCTCCATGGCCTCCCTGAATAGGAGGACAGGTGACTCACACAATCACAGGACATTGTGAGAGATGTTCCATAGTCCTCTGGAACTTAGTTGATCTTGGAGAACAAGGAGCAAAAACTATCCTTTAAGTCCCTCTGACCAGATTAGTATAGGCCTCAAAGCATGGCTGTTAAACATCCAAGAAGGTTAGTTCTACCAGTCTGCTACTTTTAATTACCATGTGCTATGTAGATAAAACTTGGGCAAAAACAAAAGGTTCTCAGATAAACCTTGACTAGACATATATTCCTTGAGCTAGAACCTTCCCTCCCCCGTCCCTTTAAAAAAATATTTTTGGGTCTTTTTGAGACAGGGTCTCCCTGTAGCCCCAGCTGGTCTGGAACTCACTATGTAGACCAGGCTGGCCTTGAACTCACAGAGATCTGCCTGCCTCTGCCTCCCGAGTGATGGGATTAAAGGTATGCACCACCATGCCTGGCTAACCTTAGAAATTTTAAGATTATGTGTATATTATTTTTGTCTCATCCTTTATATATCGTAGCAAACCTACACAGACCTTCATCTCTTGCTTAGGCTTTCTCATTTTTTTCTATTTTGGAAAATATCTCCATTCCCATATCGTTTTAACATCTTTTACATTCTCATTTTTTTAAATAATTATGAGAAATAATAGCATTAACAAATAAATTTTCCATCTCTTGAGAGAATTATTTTCCTAGGGATACTAAGCAATGCTTATCCCCTTTTAAGGTTTTAGTGTCAAACCAATGTTTGATTAAAGTTTTCCTAGGGAACCAATGAATTTACTGAATTTACTTACCTAGATAATTGAGGGGTTGCTGAAGTATATGCACACTGGAAAGCCTTTACCTGGCATGGATCAAGCCTTCTCTTCCTAGCCTTCCCCAGATTATATACTTTAGCCCTCCCCAAATCCAGGAGACCATGTGTGATTAGGGCCAAATTACATACAGTTGGCTGGGAAGAGTGGCTGGATAATGTGGTGAGGATCCACTGACCCTGCTTGCTCCTCCATTAATGAAGGAGTACAACTGTCAACAAGCCCAATTGTGATGATGGTTAGCAAGCAGGCACAACTGAAGTCATGATGATGGTAGTTATTTCATGCAGAAGAGACTGCTGTACAGCATCATCTTATTATAAGACATGGAATATAAAAGGATTTGGTGCTAGGATCCCCAAATGAGGGAGAACATACATCTTTTGTTTTTCTGAGTCTGTGTTACTTCACTTCGTATAACAGTTTCTAGATCCATCCATTTACCTGCAAATTTCATGATTTCATCTTTCTTTACTGCTGAATAGAACTCCATTGTGGAAATATACCACATTTGTGTTAACCACTCATCAGTTGAGGGGCACTTAGGTTGCTTCTGTTGCTCAGCTATTTTGAAAAGAGCAGCAACAAACATGGCTGTACAAGTGTCTCTATAATAGGATGAGTCCTTTGGGTATATGCCAAGGAGTGGTATAACTGGGTCACATGGTAGGTTCATTTTCAGTTTTTTAAGAGTTCTCCACACTGTTTTCCAAACAGGCTGCACGAGTTTGCAATCCTTCCAGCAGTGAATGAGCGTTCCCCTTTCTCTACATTCTTGCCAACATTTGGTATCATTTATTCTCTTGATCCTAGTCAGTCTGATTGGGGTAAGGTGATACATTAGGGTGGCTTTAATTTGCATTTCCCTAATTACTAACAATGTTGAACACTTTTTGAGATGTTTCTTAGCCATCTTTATTTCTTCCTATGAGAACTCTCTGTTTAGATCTTTAGCCCATCTTTAATTGAGTAATTTGGTTTTTCACTTCTTTGTTTTTTGAGTTCTTTATATACTATGGATGTTAAACCTCTGTCAGAAGTGTCACTGGTGAAGATTTTTTCCCATTCTATGCATTTTCTCTTCACTTTTTTTGATAGTTTCTTTTGCTGTACAGAAGCTTTTTAGTCTAATGAGGTCCTACTTATTGATTGCTGACCTTAATTCCTGAGCTACTTCTGATTTAGAAAATCCTTTCCTACACCTATATCCTGTAAGTTACTGTCAATATTTTCTTCTAAG
>NW_008341028.1:6154831-6161194 GCF_000622305.1 Nannospalax galili
GAATGATGTTGGCTGTGGGTTTGTTGTATATAGCTTTAATTATGTTGAGGTATGTTCCCTCCAGTCCAATTCCCTTTGGAACTTTTATCATGAATGCACATTGAATTTTGTCAAAAGCTTTTTGTGCGTCTATTGAGATGACAATGTGGTTTTTGTCTTTGAGTCCATTTATATGATTAATGTCCTTTATTGACTTGCATGTACTGAACCAGCCCTGCATCTCTGGAATAAAGCCTACTTGATCACGGTGAATGATCTTTTTGATGTACATCTGTATATAGTTTGTGAGTATTTTGCTGAGAATTTTTGCATCTATATTCATTAAGGATATGGGTCTATAGTTTTCTTTTTTAGTTGTTTCTTTACCAGGTTTGGGTATTAGAGTGATTCTGGCTTCACAGAAGGAATTTGGGAGTTCTCTCTCTGTTTCTATTGTTTTGAATAATTTAAGCAGTATTGGTTGGAGGTCTTCTTTAAATGTGTGGTAGAATTCGCTTCTTAGTTTAACTTTGGTGGTTCCCATAATTTTAGATATCCATCTATTTCTTTTAGATTTTCAAAATTAGTAGAGTATAGGTTTTTAAAATATTCCCTTATTAATGTTGGATCTTTTGGGTGTCTGTTGTGATGTTTCCCCTTTCATCTCTGATTTTGTTGATTTGGATTTGCTCTTTCTTCTTTTTGTTTAACTGGGCTAAGGGTCTGTCTTTTCAAAGAACCAGCTCTTAGATCCATTGATTCTTTGTATTCTTTTCTTTTTTTCTATTTCATTGATTTCTGCTTTGATTTTTGTTTATTCTTCTCTTCTGCTGGGTTTGCATTTCATTTGTTCTTGCCTTTCCTGCATCTTGATTTGCAGTGTTAGGTCATTTATTTGGGCTCTTTCTATTTTTTTAGTGTAGGCACTTAGAGCTATAAACTTCCCTCTTAGGACTGCTTTTAAAGCGTCCCAGAGGTTTTGTTTTGTTCTATTGTCCTTTTTGTTGAATTCCAGGAATCCTTTTATTTCTTTCTTAATTTCTCCTTTGACACACTCATTGTTAGGAGTGTGTTAATTGCCATGAGTTCATGTAGTGACTAGGGCTTCTTCCAGTGTTGATTTTGAGCTTTATTGCATTGTGGTCTGATATAATGCATTAAATTATTTCAATATTTTTTATTTGTTGAGGTTTGTTTTGTGCCCCAGTATGTGGTCAGTTTTTTAAAAAGTTCCATGGGGTGCTGAGTAGAAAATGTATTCTTTGGTGCTTGGGTGGAATATTCAAAAGATGTCTGTCAGGTCCATTTGATGTATGGTATCATTTAATTCAGATGTGTCTCTGTTTATTCTTTGTCCAGTGGCCTGTCTAATGGAGACAGTGAGGTATTGAAGGCCCCTACTATTACTGAGTTGGGGTTAATCTGTGTTTTAAAGTCCTGTAGTGTTGTTTTTATGAATTTGGGTGCACCAGAGTTTGGTGCATATATGTTCAGGATTGTAATATCTTCTTGGTTGATTGTTCTTTTGATCAGAATGAAGTAACCCTCCTTATCTCTTCTGATTAGTTTTACTTTGAAATCTGTTTTGTCAGATATTAGAATTGCAACCCCTGCTTCTTTCTTAGTGCCATTTGTTTGGAATATTCTTTTCCATCCTTTCACCTTAATGTAGGGCCTGTCCTTGAAGGTGAGATGTGTTTCTTACAGACAGCAAAAAGATGGATTTTGTTTCTTAATCCATTCACTTAGCCTGTGTCTTTCAACTGGGGAGTTCAGTCCATTGATATTTAAAGTTATTATTGAAAGATGTGTATTGGTTGCCATCATTTTGATTGCTGTTTGTGTTCTTTGTCTGATTTTGTGTTTCTTCAATTATACCTTTATTTTCTTTCACTGCCCCTCGGGTATAGTTCTTTCTTTCTCTGTTCTTTGTATTGCTTCAAGTGAGGATTAGTCTATTAGAAACAAAGATGAAGCCAGGCAGGGGTGCATACTTGTAATCCTAAGACTGGGGAGGTAGAGGCAGGAGAATTAGGAGTTCAAGGCCAATCTTAGCTACTCAGGGAGTTTAGGCCTCGTTGGCATACATGAAACCCTGTCTCAAAAAGCTGAAAGGTGAGGGGCTGGAGAGATGGCTCAGTGATTAAGAATACTGGCTGCTCTTGCAGAAGACCTGGGTTCAATTCCCAGCACTCACATGGAAGCTAAACCATTCATAACTCCAATTCCAGGGAAATCTGACACCCTTTTCTGACCTCCTTGGACACTGCACAACACTTATACCCAAGTAGGTAATACACTCATACACATAAAATAAATAATAAAAAAAATTTTGAGACAGGGTCTCCCTGTAGCCCCCGCTGTCCTGGAACTCACTATGTAGACCAGGCTGGCCTTGAACTCACAGAGATCCACCTGCCTCTGCCTCCCAAGTGCTGGGATTAAAGGAGTGCACCACCACACCCAGCCCTAAATAAAATATTTTTAAAAGCTGAAAGGTGAGCTGGGTGCACACACTTTTAATTCCAACACTTGGGAGGCAGAAGCAGGCAGATCGCTATGAGTTCAAGGTCAGCCTGGTCTACATACCAAGTTCCAGGTCAGCCAGTGCTATATAGTGCAAGACCCTGTCAATAGTAATTAATAATTAATAATAATAATAAAGCTGAAAGGGAGGCTGGAGGGATGGCTCAGCAGCTAAGAGTGCATACTGCTCTTCCAGAGGACCTGAGTTGGGGTTCCTAGCATTCACATTGTGTGGTTCACAACCACCTATAACTCCAGCACCAAGAAATCTGATACCCTTTCTGGCCTCTCTGGGCAACCGCACACACACATACACACACAGTCGTACACACACAAATATGTATAAAATTTAAAAGTTGGAAGGCAGGAGGGAGGAAGGGAGGGAGGGTGAGAAGGAGGGAAAAAGAAAGTTTGGAGAAAAATTGGTAATGCCCATTTCATTCTCAGAACTGAGACATTTAAAACATTTGAATAACTGGACTAGAGGCTCAGGTAAACAAGGATGTGGTGGAGACTGTGTTGTGCTAGGGCTAGTGGGAGGAAGTCTTGCAGAAGACTTGGCTCTTGTCACTGCTGCTACTTTGACTTGTGAAAAAAAGATGCCTGGCTTGAGAGAGTGCACTGTGTAGGAGGTACGGATTTGTTCCAGATGTTGCACAGCTGTAGACTAAGATGTGCGAGGAGCAAGAGAGACACTGGTTTTGTTTGAGTAGAGACTGAGCTTCTGGACTATTGTTACTAGTTTGTAGTTTCTGGGAGATGTTTATGTGGGGGTTAGAAAAACCTCAATAGTTTTTATACTTCTTGAAACGAAAAGTCGTAGTGCTAATTGTTTTTCAAGAACTGTGCAGATGCCTCTAAGACAGTTTTAAGAGAAAACCTGTAACTTCAGAGGGAACAGAAAAGGGCTTTTTAATTTTTTTGCTTTTATTTTTATTTCTTTATTTTACCTTGGATGAGGACTTGATCAGAAGGCCTGACAAGAAGGTAGCTCATGGAAAAGACAGGTGTTTTAATTTTTTTTTTGGTCTTGTTCATGACTGAGGTGCTATTAAAATATTAACAAATACGGGCTGAGATTCAAGGATACTAGACGTGGTTGTGGGGGAAAAAACCCTGATCCTTAATTTCCTGTTAACTTCCTTCTGCTCCAAACACAACTCCAATTCTTAACCATTCATTCTCCTCTTTAGAGTATAATCACAACTGCAATAGTTTGAAGGACTTCTCAGATCATTCATTGTATTGCCTTCCATTTGTTTTGTGAATAGTTGTCCCAGTTCTTAATTACACTGGTTATAACAGCCTATGGCATTGGGTGGAATGACTGTTAATTATTATTACTATCAGAAACATTCAGATGTCTAAATATATCTACACAAATGGGCATTTGCATAGGAAATTCCATAGACATTCCCTTTTCCTCAATCAACCTGCAACAGCCTTGACATAAGACAATTTATAAGATAGATTTCCTGCCTCCCATTTTTACCCCCTAGCCCTGTCTCAGACCCTAAAACCCCAAGAGGAATTGCACAGAACTGGTACTTTAATGGTACTTCATGAATGCTACCCCAGTGTTGTTTCCTTAACCTTCATAATTCCTAGATTATAAAGACGGCAATCATTTACTCAGATTATTACTTGTGCTTCACTCAGTTTTGTCCAAAACTTTCGTCTGTAGCAGTCACCTTAATCTTTGATAAAAGCAAGGCTCATTTACAGTAAAAGCTCACAATTCTTCCATTTTTTTGTTTGTTTTAAAAAATCAGTTATCTACCGAAGCCCTTCAAATTACATGGAGTGCTCTTTCCCCTAATCTTTTTCTTCACTGTTTTCTCTGGTGTATAACAAAAACAACTATGTTACAACCACACAGCAGGATTTTGCAACAGAATGGCCTTGAAACAGAATTCTGCCCTGCTGAAAACTTGGGCAATCAAAATGGAAAAAATGAAATCCTGCCTACCAAACTTCATGTGTTACCCCCCTACACCCACTGTTCTTTGAGACAGGGTTTCATGTAGCCCAGGCTGACCTCGAACTCATGGTGTAGCTGAGGATGACCTTGAACTCCTGATCTTCCTGCCTCTCCTGAATGGTGGGATTACAGGTATGTGCCACTATGCCCCAGGTGTGTTGCTTCTTATATAAAAAGCCGAGGGGCATGGGGGTAGGGTAAGAAGGGGGAGTTGAGTGGATATGATCAAGATATTTTGTATATGTGTATGAAATTGTCAAAGAATAAATAAAAGAGAGACAGAGACAGAGAAAGAAAACTATGCAAGGTGGACATTGTAGCACATGCTGTAATCCCAGCACTTAGTAAGTGGAGGCAGGAAGATCAAGTTTGAGGTCAGTCTGAGCTACATACACAGCTTAAAAAGAGAAAAGAAAGCCTGGTGTGGTGACAAAAAAGAAAAAAGAAAAGAAAGCAAACTACTGTTTCTTCAGAAAAATTCTACTTTTAGTGCTGGACAGTTGGCTTGTGGAAAGCAGGGCTAGAGAGACAGCTCAGCAGTTAAGAGCACAGGCTGCTGTTCCAGAGGACCCAGGTTTGATTCCTAGCACCCACATAGTGGTTACCATCAATAACTCCAGTTCCAGGGGATCAGACGCCCTCTTCTGGCCTCTTGCAGGTTTTACATGACTTTGGTGCCCTTACATACATGCAGGCAAAACACTCATACACATAAAAATAGAAATAAATTAATAAAATAAAAAAGATGATTCATTGGGTAAAGATGTCTGTCAACGAGCCTGAGCTCAAATTCCCAAATCTACATGGTGGAAGGAGAGACTCCTGAAAGTTATTCTCTAACCTTGAGAGGCATTCCATGCACACACATGCACTTACACATGTGCACATACACACATACACATGTAAAAACGAAATTTAAAAATAAAAATAATTCTACCCCCGAAATAAACAGGCCGCTTCACAGTATCACTGAGATCTTGCTTACTGGAACTTTTAATCACACCCCTGCTACCAAGACTTACCATTACAATCACTAAAATGTAGTTCCAGAAAACAAGTATGTGCTACATCTTGGAAATTGCCATTTTAATTAAGAATGTAATAAAATCATTGGAGGTACAAAACTCTTTACAATTTTTTCAGCATTGTGTAAAATACTCAAAGTAAATACATAAAGTTACTGTAATTATCTACGTACTTGAACCACATCAGCAAATAAATGCAGCAGGTGTGACAGTGTTCTGAAACCAATGCTTATTTCTTTAAAATGTGTTAATCACTGTTGTTTTTAAAAGAGGCCTCACATCTTAGACCACAGATGACTTATTGAATTTCAAAGTTTCCTCTCTCAGTTTTGATTCAGACATGAAATTGAAATGATAACTGGCACAGTGTGGCCCACACTGATATACTGAAAATTCTCCCTGAGGCCACACGTGGCTCGTGATAACTGAAATGCACTGCCATTAGGAGGGTTTATCTGAGCATCCCAAAACATTCTGTAAACACTGTGTATCCACTCAAAGTCAGTCCAGGGAGAGAAACTCTCACTGTCTTCGCCATTCCTATGTACATGTCATGTTTTGTTTTTGAAACAGGGTTTTACTATGTAGAGCAGGCTGGTCTCAAACTCACAGAGGTCCACCTGCCTCTTTTGTTGGGCTTAAAGTCATGTGCCACCATGCCCAGCCCATAGAGGTTTTTTTTTTTTTAATGTGGAAACTTCAAGAAAGACTTTTGTTTTTGTTTTTTTAATTTTTAAATATTTTGTTATTTTTATTTTATGTGTATGAGTGTATTGCCTGCATGTAGGTAAGTGCACCTGTGTTGTGCAATGCCCGAGGAGGACAGAAGAGGCTGTTGGATCCCCTGGAACT
>NW_008341028.1:6161338-6177497 GCF_000622305.1 Nannospalax galili
TCAGAAGAGGCTGTCGGATCCTCTGGAACTGGAGTTACTGACAGTTGTTAGCTGCCATGTGGGTGCTTGGATTCGAACCTGGGTCTTCTGTAAGAACAACCAGTGTTCTTAACCGCTGAGCCATCTCTCCAGCCCCTGTTTTTGTTTTTTTTTTTTTTGAAACATGTCTCACTGAAAACTTTGAGCTAGTCTGGAACTTGCTATACAGACCAGGCTGGCCTTGAACTCATGGAGATCTGCCTCTGCCTCCAGAATGCTAGGACTATAGGCATGAACCACCGTCCCTGGAAAGGACTTAAAAAAAATTCTTTTCTGCAGTATTTGTGGGTAAATTGTGAGGGTTCTTGTAAATGTTGTAAGCCAGTGGATAACAGTTCAGAAATGTGGTTTTCCTAACTACCCAAAGCAAGCTCAGCTCAATGGTTGTGCACTCTATTAAACAGGTTTGATTATGCAAATGGGGACACTATTTTAGGATGACTAGGTAAAACTGAAGACTTGGAATGGCATAATTCTAGAGCAATAGAAGAGGTCAGAACATTTTTTCAAAGTTTTTTTTCCTGTACAAGTTTCTTTCAGTTTCTTTTTTGTGTATTTTTGTTTTTGAGATACCTCTTCTTAAATGGTTCAGGCTGGCCTTGAACTTTGACTCCTCTTGCCTTAGCCTTCTGAGTGCTGAGACTACACAGGCCCTCAACTATCATGTTGGATGTCTTGTGTTCTTGACCAGTTGAAATGACTTACTTCAAGTGACCTTGACATTGGCTGAATTTTTCTATAGAGTTTTAGGGCTAGGGCTGTAGCTTGGTTGGTAGAGTGCTTGCCTAGCATGTACCAAGTCCTGGGTTGGCTCGCCAACACTGAATGAATAAAACCAAGCATGGTGGGGCACACCTGAAACCACAGCACTCAGGAGGCAAAGGCAGGAGAATCAGAAGTTTAAGGTTACTCTCAGCTACATAGTTTGAGGCCAGCCTGGGCTACACAAAAACCTTGTCTTAATAATATATATATACATATATATATGTATATATATATTATTAAGCAGTGTAATGGAAACTCATGCACTAAATAAGCTGCTACAAACATACTTAAATCCTTCCTACATAGCACTTGAAATTGAGGAGTTATAGGCACTTACTCTAGTTTGTTCTGTAGCCATATAGTGTGAAGTAACTGTACACCAATGGAAAAGACCAAAGGATGGTGTACTCTGACCTGAAAAGCAAATATGTTCCTGCATTTGTGGCAGTGACTATGTAGCACAAAGAAAAGTAGAGATTTAGTGTGCAGTCTGTCCCGGTTATTTTGAGAAATGGGGAAGACCAGTCTGGCTTTGTGGTCTAAATTATTTGGTTTGGGCTAGACTCTTTGGATCTGGTCCCTTACATTCTTTCAATACCATTGCTAAAATATGTGGCAATGTGTTCCATCTTACTGATGATTTCCATCAGAAAAAAAAGCAAGAGGGAACTGAGGATGCAGCTCAGTTGGAAGAGTTCTAACATAAAGCCCTGGGTTCCGTACCCAGCACTGCATAAACCTTTACTGGGGCTCTGTATAATCTTAACAGGAGGCAGGAGGATCAGAAGGGCAAGGTCATGTTTGACAACAGAGGGAGTTTGAGGCCAGCCTGGGGTACATGAGAGCCTGTCTGAAAAAAAAATATTGCAGTTTTTAGCAAGGGGAAGTAAATATGGTTATTCTTCTAATAGCATTAAAAACAAACGTATACATTGTTGACAGGAGAGAATACTCTGATTTTCTTTGTTTCATACAAAGTGAGGGGAAAAAACTTTACTTGGAAATTTATCTTCATTTTAAAGACCATTAATAAAAAGGTACTGAAATTCAGCTTTTATAAATACATAAAAAAATAAACTATGATTCTTTAACTAAGAGTGTCTTTCTTGGTTTAGCCTTAGATTTACAATTCAGATTATTCATGGGGTGCTGGCTTGATTCAGAAAACCAAGTACCCTGTAGAACTCTGAATTAGAAGCCTCTAAAGACAAACAGCAACAATAGCAAAAAATTCCAAACAGACTTTTCTGAAGAACACTGTATTTTATACAATTACTCCTGTTAAAATTAGTTCTTTAAAAACAGCTGGATAAAAAGTGAAATATTCAGGGACTCATCTGGCTACTTCACACATACAAGTTCAGCTACCTCTTAGATTATTAATTTCTACTGTTTTGCAGTTATATAAGACACACAGAACTATGGTGTATTAAAATATATGTATTTAAGTGTGTTGTGTCTGAGTCCTGAGTTATTTGCTGCTTTTTGTTGGAAATCTAAAAATAACACTGTTCCTTCCTTTTCCTCCTTCCTTGCTTCCTCCTTCCCTCTCTCCCTCCCTCTCTCCCTCCCCCCCGCCCTTCTTTCTTTCTTTGACACAAGCTCTCATGAAACTCAGGGCTTTGTGCATGCTAGGTAAGCACTCTACCAACTGAATTATATCCCCAACACAGGAAGGGCATTTTAGATAGGTAACTATAAGGACAAAGATACTGAATTGGGAAATAGTGCAGCATGTGCAGAGTGCCAGAGCAGTATGACCTAAAAATAGAGCAAGTGATGAGGAAACGGGGGCCCAGAGTAGTTAAAGATTACCCAAGGCCATAACACTAGAGAACCCAAAAATGGGCACTGAACTGTAAGTAGCCTCCCTATTTCACTTTCTTCCCATACCACCATCAAGGCAATGTTTCAACCATTATTGTCTTCTTTACAATGACCAAAAACTAATTGGTTCAACAAACATTTATTGGCTATCTAATGCATACCAGACCCAATTGAACCTTATGGTCTGCAAGGCTAAATTGACATGATACCAAAATAATTCTTCCAAGGAATAGGTCTAATATAATATGGGAGTTAAGACAGATTTTCCTTCTCTTCAATTGTTGGAATTTTATTGTTTCTCTTCACAGCAATCACTATAAATAACAGTTAAACCACAAAAACATGGGTCTCTGCATCATGTTTTTCTGCATGACAGAAACACTGAATCTTAGCAAAAACCATACATGTGGTTTTTTCCATAATGACTCTACATTTGAGCAAGGATGACAGGGCATCTGAAACCTTCCATCCTTGAACAAAAGTTTAAAAACATTCCTAAGACCAGGAAGCTAGCTCAACAAGTAAAGGTGCTTGCTGCCAAGCCTGGTGACCTGAGTTTGATCCCCAGGGGCCCACATGGTGGAAGGAGAGATCTGACTCCTGCAAGCTGTCCCCTGATTTCTACGCATGAACCATGGCACATGTGCACACACACAAAATAAATGTAATAAATTTTTTTGAACACTGTGGCACAAGGCTCACTTCCTTTTTGCTTATCAACCACCAAAAGTCACTTCCCCTTGGTGCTTGCTATGTTTTAGTGTAACTATGGAAACACAGTACTTTCAGTGCAACTGACACACATGATTCTCGTTCCATGTAGTCATCTTCAGAGAAACATTTAAAACATTGTGGTCACTAGTAGAATTTTGGTATTTCATGTGAATCTATTGGCATTTCAGTACAGCACATGCTCGTGGGGGACTAACGTCAGGAAAGATAGGTTCCTTCTAACATGATCACATTAATCCTATTCAAAGCTCTGGTGCCCTAAGTAAAAGATAATTTCTACTTGACTAAGATAGAATATCATGCATACGTGTGTGTGTGTGTGTGTGTGTGTGTGTGTGTGTACACACACTGAGTTGAGATTTGAGACTTCTGTTCTTAGCATATGACAGGCTAAAAATTCACTCTGTACCTCTTACTGGCAACAATTAAGAAAGCTGAATTGAAAAAAAAAATGCTAGGGGCTAGAGAGACAGTTTAGCAGTTGAGTACATCGGCTCTTGCAGAGGACCTTGAATTCAATTCCCAGTACCCACATTGAGCAGCTCACAACTTCCTATAACTTCAGTTCTAGAGGGATCCAACACACACACACACATACACACACATACACACACACACACTTAAACAAAACAAATAAATCTCTTTTAAAAATCCTAAACCTGGGGCTGGAGAGATGGCTCAGCAGTTAAGAACATTGGTTGTTCTTGCAGAAGACCCAGGTTTGAATCCCAGCACCCACATGGCAGCTAACAACTGTCTGTAATTCCAGTCCCAGAGGACCCGACAGCCTCTTCTAACCCCCGCGGGCATTGCACGACACAGGTGCCCTTACCTACATGTAGGCAATACACACATACACATGAAATTATTTAAAAAAAAATCCCAAACCTGCCAGGTGTTGTAGCACATGCCTTTAATCCCTGCACTTGTGAGGCAGAAGCAGGCAGATTTCTGTGAGATTGAGGCCAATCTGGTCTTCATAGTGAGTTACAGGCTAGCTGGGGCTACAGAGAGACCCTGTCTCAAAAACAAAACAAAACAAATCCTAAACCTCCTAGAAGCACTGAAGCATGAACAAGAAAGGAAGACAGGGCAGGAAGAAGAGAGGGAAGGAAGAAGGAAGAGAAAGAAGAGGAGGGAGAAAGGGAGGAGAGAAAGGAAGAAAAAAAAGCCAGGTCAAGGAGAAAGGAGAGAGACACCTAGACAGGTAAAGAGAAAACACTGTACGAGGGCACAAAGTTGGAGGTACTTTGGGCTAGGTGGTCTGTAATCCCAGGAGGAAGAACAGGTGTATTTCTGTGAGTTCAAGGTCAGCCCAGTCTACATAGGAGACCCAGTCTCAAACAAACAAACAAACAAACAAACAAACAAACACAAACACACAAAAGCTGGAGTCCCTATTCACACTCCATTCACCTAAAAGGATGATCTTGGGGTTTGGGATAGTAAGCTGGGTTGGCAGAGTCCTTGCCTTACATACACCTAGCATGCACAAAGCCCTGGGTTTGATGCTCAGCACTGTATAAAACTGGGTATGGCTGGCTGGGACTGGGGAAATGGTTCAGTGGTTAAGAGCACTGGCTGCTCTTATAAAGGACCCAGGTTCAGTTCCCAGCACCTACATAGTGGCTAACAACTGTCCATAATTCCAGTTCCAAGGGCTCTGATTCCCTATTCTGGCCTCTGTGGGCATTGTATGACATGGGTGCATTTACATGCAAAGTACTCATATACGTAAAATAAAAATAAAATTTAAATTTGTTTTTTTTTTTAAAAACTGGGAGCTGGAGCTGGAGAGATAGCTCAGCAGTTAAGAGAACTGGCTGTTCTTGCAGAAGACCTGGGTTCAATTCCCAGCACCCACATGATGGCTGACAACTGTCTGTAACTCCAGTTCCAGGGAATCAGACACCTTCTTCTGACCTCCATGGGCTTTGCACAACACAAGTGCACTTACACACATGCAAGCAATATACTCATACACATAAAATAAAAATAATAAAGAAAGTAAGAAAAAACTGGGAAGCTTGGCAGGATTCACAAATCTCTCAACTCTCACTAGAGATGCTTCCTAGTGAATGGTGGTAAACACAGAAACCCACAACTGGTCAACAGGCAGAAAAGAAGAGGCTGCAGTATGCTTTTCCCTGAATGGGACACCTATATCAGGCTTCTGCCTCCCAAGGCTCAGGGGTCATTTTGGAAGAGAAATGGAAAGATTGTAAGAACCAGAGGTGGTGGTGAATGGCTACAAAGAAACAGAGTTTTCCAGACAGCTAGGAGGTTTCTCATGTGACCTCACAGTGATGGTGACAGTATGCATAAGACCCATGCAAGCTCAAACCAGACAAAATGCCAGCATAGATGTGACTCTTCGTAGGTTAACCAGGCTCCAGTGGATGGACTCACACTGAAGGGCATTTGGGGACACAAATTAGACTCTATAAGACATTTTATATATAAGTATATATATATATGTATATATATAAAATGAGGCTTAATATATATATATAAAATAGAGTACATTAAATTAGGTGGAGGCATTAAGGGGAGGTGCAGGTAGGGGAAGGGAGCTAAATACCATCAAAATATATTGTATGAAACTTTCAAAAAAATTAATTAAGAAAAATTTTTTTAACTAGGTATGGTGGCACATACCTGTAATCTATATACTACAGAGGTGGCGGCAGGAGGATCAGAAGTTCAAAGTCATCCTTAGTTACACAGTTCTTTATTGCCATCCTGGGATATATGAGACCCTGTCATAAATAAAATAGGTACACTTCCCCCAATACTGCATGACTAAACCCTAATTCTCCATGGAATCCCCCATTCACAGTACTAGTTCAAATATTCCTCTAGCAAGCTTTTTTAATGCTACTCTGACAAGAATTTTCCTTTTCCTCTAGTCTCACAAACCATATTTTTCTTTTAATCCAGAAGTACCATTTAATGCTTTATAGCCTATATTATTATCTTTAAAATTAACTAATTATGCCAGTGTGGTGGCACATGCCTTTAATCCCAGCACGTGGGAGGCAGAAGCAGGTGGATCTCTGTGAGTTGGAGGCCAGCCTGGTCTACATACTGAGTTCTAGGCCTGCTGGAGCTACAGGGAGGCCCTGTCTCAAAAAGATTCCCCCCCAAAAGAATAAAATTAATCAATTAGCTTTGTGGTTCTAAGTACTTTATGATTTTGTATTTTTAAAATTATATTTATTTACTCATGCCTATGTGTGCATGTGTGGTGGTCAGAGGACAAGTTTTGGGAGTGGGTTTCACCATGTAGGTTCTGGGGACAGAACTCAGGCTGGCTGGCAAACATCTTTACTCACTGAGTCATCTTGGCAGCCTGTTTAATTCTTTCTTTCTTTCTTTCTTTCTTTCTTTCTTTCTTTCTTTCTTTCTTTCTTTTCTTTCTTTCTTTCTTTCTTTCTTCTTTCTTTGTCTTTCTTTCTTTCTTTCTTTCTGTTTCTATTTTTTTAAGCATACAAGGTCTGCTAGGTAACTTTATTCAAAATTTTTGACAAAAAATAATTTCCAAAGTAATATAAACTTAGACACTTTAAAAAAGTCTAGATGTGAAATTTCAAAAGAAAGGTGACTTCAGTTTCAATTGAGTATTAAATCAAAGGTTGAATAAATTTTGCAAATCATAAATACTATTTTCTTTCTTAAATTCATTACATTTTCAAAGACAGGCTGTCAACTTAGTTTTCTTTGACACTGGTATCTGGAATCATTTTAACATGGTTTATATATAAGTTCTAAGTGTGTATCTCATATCTCATCATAATTAAAAATGTAAATCCAGAGGCTGGAGAGATGGCTCAGTGGTTAAGAACACTGGTTGTTCTTGCAGAAGACCCGGGTTCGAATCCCAGCACCCACATGGCAGCTAACAACTGTCCGTAACTCCAGTTCCAGGGGATCCGATGGCCTCTTCTGTCCTCGCGGGCATTGCCCGACCCGGGTGCACTTACATACATGCAGGCAATACACTCATACACATAAAAATAAAAATAGTAAATAAAATATCTTTTTAAAAAATGTAAATCCAGAAGCCACAACTCTTCCTTACAGAAGAATTACAGTTATTACATGTAGCAGAAATAGAGAAATAGAAAATTGCCATCTGAACACCATAATAGTAACTGCCATAAGCAGATCTGCCAGTGGATAGCCAAAGGAGAGGGAAGATTTGAACAAAAACAGGACATTTGCAGAGTCTCAAAGTAGCTCTAGCAAATATTTAGTAACTACAAAGGAAAATGTGATACACTTACAGTAGAGAGTCCTAGCAGACACCACTTTAGCATAGTGCTCAATGTAAACAACACCAGAAATACATGATTACATCAGGTATCACCTTATGGTACACTGTCACAGATTGGAAGACTATATGGAGACATAACAACAAAATGCAAAATGGGATCCAGGTAAAAAGACTAATAAAATGTCTACTTTTAGCTTCCTACTTTTAGTTAATATTAATAGCATTATAACAAGATTAACTTCTTAATTTTGGTAAATATTTTAGTTAAGTAAGCTATCAAAATAAGGGGAAGGTGGATGAAGGGTACACAGGAAATCTATTTCTACAACTCCTGTGTAAGTTTAAAATTATGTTAATAGTTTAAAAATAACTTCAGATCTATACACATGTGCATATATTTGTGCATAACACACACACACACACACATACACACACGTACACATAAATCAAGAATTTGTGGCAAGTGGTAACTTGGGCAGCCAGTAGGTTAAGGAGAAACTCTCTTTTCTAAATTTATCATTGTCTTCACTGGTAACAAAGACTCGCCTCCTAAATTTTTTAAAAAATATTTTATTACTTTTATTTTATGTGTATGAGTGTATTGCCTGCATGTATGTGTCGTGCAATGCCTTGGAGGTTGGAAGAGGGATTCAGATTCCGAATCCTGGAACTGGAATTAAGGACGGTTCATAGCCGCCATGTGGATGCTGGGAATCGAATCTGGGTCCTCTGCAAGAGTAGTCAGTGCTCTTAACCGCTGAGCCATTTCTCCAGCCCTGCCTCCTAAATTTTTATTCTGAAGTGTGATTGTCTGTTCTTATAGAAAAGTTTTAAAGAATATTCCTATGTTAGGCCAAAAGTAAGAGAATCGTGGCTAGGGATGTAGCTTAGTATAGTTGCTTACCTAGCTGCACAAAGCCCTGGGTTCAATCCCCAGCACCACACAAACTAGACACACATCTGTACTAGGAGGTGGAGGCAGCAGGACCAGAAATTCAAGGTCATCCTCAGTCACACAGCAAGCCCAAGGTCAGACTGGGATACTACATGAAATTCTGTCTCAAAAATTAAAAAGTAGGAGCTGGAGAGATGGCTCAGCAGTTAAGAGCACCGACTGCTCTTGCAGAGCACCCGGGTTCGATTCCTAGCACCCATATGGCAGCTACGAACCATCCTTAACTCCAGTTCCAGGGGAATCTGAAGCTCTCTTCTGAATCATGTATCCAAAACATAAAACCTAGCCAATATTTTTGTTTTTTGAGACAGGATCCCACACAGCCCAGGCTAGCCTGGAATTCACTATACAGCTGAGAATGATATGGAATATGAAATTTTCCTGCAAGATTATGGGTTCAGGGTCATCCTCAGCTTCCTTCCTTCCTTCCTTCCTTCCTTCCTTCCTTCCTTCCTTCCTTCCTTCCTTCCTTCCTTCCTTCCTTCCTTCCTTCCTTCCTTCCTTCCTTCCTTCCTTCCTTCCTTCCTTCCTTCCTTCCTTCCTTCTTCTTCTTCTTCTTCTTCTTCTTCTTCTTCTTCTTGTCTTTTTGAGACAGGGTCTCCCTGTAGCCACAGCTGGCCTGGATTTGCTATTGAGACCAGGCTGGCCTCAAACTCACAAAGATCTGCCTGCCTCAACCTCCTGAGTGCTGGGATTAAAGGCATGCACCACCACACCTGGCTCTGCTCTCTTTATTCTTAAGGTTTATTTTTATTTTTATGTGAGTCTGCAGGTGCCAGCAGGAGCCAGAAGAGGAGGGAGTAGGAGCTCCTAGAGCTAAAATTACAGGCTGTTGTAAGCTGCCCAACAAGGGAGCTGGGATCTGAACTCGCATCTTCTGCAAGAGCAGATGTGCCCTTAACTGCTGAGCCATCTCTCCAGCCCCCTTAATTCTTTTTTTTTTTAATTAAATTTATTCCTTGATAATCTCCATGTACATAATGCATGCTGATTACGCTGACTGTCTGCCCTCTCTTTTGTCCATCCCACTGGAGTCAACTCACCTCTACAAGACCTCCTCCTGCTTTCCTGTTATATTATGTTCTTTCAGGTAGATATCTGCATTGTGTTACTTCTCTGCTGAACTGGAGGTTCAGGAAGGCAGAGGCCATGCATGCCTGCTTTATTTTTGTAGCCCTCCATAATACCTGGCAAAATGTATTAAAGCTTATTTGTGCTCAGTAAATGTCTGCTGAATATGAAAATAGGGCATAGAAATGCTTTTCTTGTGATGACAGAAGACTTCTTAGCTGATAGCTTGGGCTGTTTCCAGCTTCTGCACCATCGATTGTGGAGCACTGGTAGGGAACACTGGATATACGTGAGCAGGGAAAATTACACAAGTTATTTATCCATTAACAGAAGAAAAGAGAATACTTGGGTGAATCAGAACCCACTTAAAAGCAGAGATGAAAAGAGAAATTGATGGTGCAAGAGCAGGAAGAACCAGGAGCATATAGGTTATTCCAGTCTAGCCACTGAAAAAAAGTTCTCTTCTAGCTGCCTTTTAAAATGACTCTACATTCCTGCGTACTGCTGTCATATTTTATACCTGATTTGAGACATTCCCTGATGATTTGAGCCAGAAGGTAAGCTGCATTTTTAGAATACAATTAATCAACTTTCAGGCATAATGTTAAGTGAAAGAAGAAAGAAGGCAGACATAAAACCATAAGTACTGTCTGGCTCCATTATTATGAAGTTCAAAAACAAGCAAGACTAATTCGTGGTGATAGAGTTTGAAATGGGAGCTACCCTTGATGGTGCTGATTCATGTGGGGGACAAAGGGTCTTTGGAGGTGTTAGTGATAGTCTGCATTTAAATTTGGATGGTGATTACATGGTGTACGCACATCCAGAAATGTCTGAATTGTACACTGAACATTTATGCACTTTACTATATGCAAGTTATATCTTAATTTTTTAATTAAAAGAGGCTGAGGAGCTAACTCAGTTAAGTGCCTTGAAAGCATGAGGACCTCAGTTTGACCCCCAGAACCCTGGCAAAGCACCTAATGTAATGGTCTGTGATTGCAATCTCAGCACTGGGAAGGCTGAGACAGGTGGATTTCTGGGGCTTGGAGAGACTCTGACACCCTCTTCTGGCCTCTGTGGGCACCAAGTACAGGCACACACACATATGCAAAAATGTTTTAAATGAAATTGGGGCTGGAGGGATGGCTCAGCAGTTAAGAGTACTGGCTGCTCTTGCAGAGGTTCCAGGTTCAGTTCCCAGCATCCAGGTGGCAGCCAACAACTGTCTGAAACTCCAGTTCCAGGGGATTTTGTGCCCTCTTCTGGCCTCTGTGGGTACTGCATGAATGTGATGCACTTACATGCAGGTAAATCATGCGTATACATAAAATAAAAATAAATATTTTTAGAAGCTGGGACCCTCCACATACATGTGCACACACACACATGCACCTTTACACATTTCAAAGTGCAAGGACACACACAAATTAAAGAAGAGGAAGAAAAGAGGAGGAAGCAGCAGCTGGTATGGTGGCCCACACCTGAAATCCTAGTGCTTTGAAGCCCAAGGTAGGAGAATTGTAGGTTTGATACCTGTCTTTGCTACATAGCAAGTTCCAAGTCAGTTTGGGTTAAAAAGTGAGACCCAGGGCCAGAGAGATGGCTCAATGTTTCAGAGCACTGGCTGCTCTTGCAGAGGACTCCAGTTCACCTCTTAGCACCCAAATGACAGCTAACAATAGTCTGTAATTCCAGTTTCTAGGGATTCAACACCCTCTTCTGACCTCATGGACATTGTAGGACATGGATGCACTTACATACATGCAAAATTCTCATATACATCAAATAAAATAAAATTTTTAAAAAGAGAGACCCTGTCCAAGACAGAAATGGAGACAGAGAGAGACAGAGATACAGATAGAGGTAGAGTTAGAAATATTGTCCCATCTCTGGCTGTTGATCAGGTACTTTACAGATTGGAGCTATACTGTATGTTTCCTATGAAATCAAGCACATTTTTTAAAATTCCAGCGTTCTGTCTGGAACCTGTGACCAGATGGCTCTCATAAATAATGCATCAAAATATGGTGAGGACTAGGAGAAGTTGTGATGTGTGATAAAAAGAAAGCAACCAATGATCACAGAGCTGACTCTTTTTGACTTCCATTGCTATTTTTTGGAAGAGCCAGGATCACTGATTTGAAATGGTCACACAGTAAGAATGGAATAAGTCTACATGGGGAGACTTGCCAGCTGTGGGACCTGAGATAACTCTCGGACTTTCTGGCTATTCAATGTTCTCTCAGTTAAATGGAAAAATATTTTATCTGGTCAAAGATATGGGCAGGATCAAGTGACCTAAGACTCCTTCCAGCTCTTAAATGTTCTGGCTTATGGGAACTAAAACTATGAAGAACAGTTGTTAAAGCTTTCATATTATTGGAAGTAAGGTGGGGAAATAAGTCACTTAAAAATATGTAATAATAGGCAATGAACAATGTAAGTGGTTATGCCAAACAGTAAAAGATCCAGGCAGAAAACATCTTTTCAGACATGCCAAGCTACCTGAAAGCATTTGCTGCTGTTCCGTGGGGATTTCCCCAGCCCTTAGGAAGGACTGTACCTCAAGAAAGAGGAAAGAAAGAAGAAAGAAAGAAAGAAAGAAAGAAAGAAAGAAAGAAAGAAAGAAAGAAAGAGAAGGAAGGGAGGAAGGAAGGGAGGGAGGGAGGGAGGGACATGGAGAGACAGAAGAGGAGAGGAGAGGGTTGAAGATGTAGTTTAATTGGTAGATTGCTTGCCTATCATGCAGGAAGCCCTGGGTTTGATTCCCTAGCACTACATAAACCTGTCATGGTAATACATGCCTGTAATCCCAGCACTTGGGAAATGAAGGCAAGAGGATCAGGAGTTCAAGGTCATCCTTGACTACATATAGAGTTAAAGATCAGCCTGGACTACATGAGATCCTGTCTCCAAAAGCAGAGAGAAGACTGGTGAGATGGCTCAGGGAGTAAAAGTATTTGCCATCAAGTCCGAGGACCTGAATTCAATCCCTGAGAACCATATGGTGGAAGGAGAGACTGACTCCTACAAAGTGACCTCTGACCTCCACATGTGTGTTGTCATGTGAACTCATACACACATAATAAATAAATAAGTAAATAAATAAATGTAAAATTCAAAAGCAGAGAGAGAGAGAGAGGTGGGAATAAAGGAACAATTTTAATCTTATAGCTTTTCCATTATAGGTTCACATTATGGAGACTAAGTCCATTGCAAGAGAAAAAGATAATTTATAAAATATGTGAACAGGGAAAGAATATCAGTTTCGTTCAATCACACAGCTAGCAGGAACTACCCAGTGTCACCTTTACCTTCAATACCCATTGGTGAGCATCCATCCTTTCCACCTTCTTAAGGTCACAATCCTGGTAAGAGGTCAAAAGTCACTCCTTAGGCTTCCAGCTGGTGAATTCTCATTGTGCCTTGCTGCTCATGTGGTTCTTCTTGGAATGACTTGAACTCTGTGGAAAAGGGAGAAAATGCATTCACTGGCCTTTGTTTCATTTTTGTTTTGGTCTTTTTGAGACAAGGTCTCCCTGTAGCCCCAGCTGGCTTTAAACTCACAGAGATCTGACAGCCTCTGCCGCCCAGCACTGAGATTAAAGGCGTGTGCCACCACACCTGGTTGGCCTTTGTTTTTAAAAGCAATTATAAAAGTAGAACGTGTTAATTATCCCTCCCCATACTCTCTTCTCTGTCCTGCCCTCCCTTTCCCCACCCCATTTAGCTCTTTTCTTTATGTAGCAGATGGTGTTAACACAGAGACCCACAACTGGTTAACTTGCAGAAAATAAGAGGCTACAGAATGCTTTTCCCTGAATAGGACACCTATATCAAACTTCTGCCTCCCAAGGCCCAGGGATCATTGCAGAACAGGGGGTAGAAAGATTGTAAGAACAAGAGGTGATGGATGACTACAAGAAACAGTTTTCCAGACAGCTGGGAAGTTGCTCATGTGAACTCCCAGTGCTGACAGCATGGACAAGTCCCACATATGCTGAAGTTAGGCAAAATCCAAGCATTGACATGGGGAAGTGGGTAAGAAACTCCAGTGCTATCTCAGGAATTATTGGCAACTGATGGCTTCTGGGAGGAGGAGTCAGTCTCATTTAAGGGTGAGGCTCTTGGTAAGTTAACCAAGGCTCCAGTGGTTGGACCCACACTGAAGGGCATTTGGGGATACAAATTTGACTCTATAGACATTTATCTCTATATATAAACTCTATATATATCTCTATATATAAACTCTATTATATATAATAAAACTCTATTATATATAATAGAGTACATGAAATTGGGTGAGGGTAGAAAGGAGTGCAGAAAAGGGAGTGGATCTAAATACAATCAAAATATATTGTATAAAATTTACAAAAATTCAATTTAAAAAAATGGAAGGCTAATGGAAGCTAGAATCAGAGGAACAGGAAGCTAGAATCATTTGTTTAGTGGTTGTGTGATCTTGAGAGATCATTTAACTTCTTTGGACCTCAATTTCCTCATCTGAAATCCCACATCCCATTGTTACTGAAGCAGAGACCAATAGAAATAACCTGTGAGAAAGCACTGTGGAATTGGTAAAACAAAATACGATGTTTAAAACAGAGAAATTCTGGGCTGGGGAGCTGCTGAGTGGGTAAGTGTTCATTGTGCAAGTATGAGGTCCTGAGTGCAGATCCCCAGAATCCATATAAAAAGGTCAGCAAGGTGGCACATATCCATGATCCTAGTGCTACAGTGGGGGGGTGCATCTTTGGAGTTCACTGGTCAGCCAGTCTAGTTGAATCACTGAGCTTCGGGTTCAATGAGAGACTCTTCCCAAAAAGCAAACAAATAAAGAAATAATAAGATGGAGAAGTCATTGAAGAAGACCTCCAGTGTTGACCACTGGCCTCCACAAGTATATCCTTGGGCATGCACACCTGCATATACCCCCACGCCCCCACACCTACAAAAATAAATAAAGTAAAATAAAATGAAGTGTGAGCAAGATGGCTCAGTAGGTAAAAGCACTCTTCATGCAAGCCTGACAACCTGAGGTCAATCCCTAAAACCTATAATTAAGAAAAAAAAAAAAAACAACAAAAAGAACCTGAGGCGTACATTTGTAATTTCCATACTCCCATGGCGAAATGGGAGATAGAGACAGGAGAATCACCCAGAAGTTCACAGGCCAGTTAGCCTAGATTAGGCAACACAGCAGCAGAAACAAGAGAGATCCTGCCTCACAAGGTGGACAGAAGAACTGACTCCCAGAAAGTTGTTCTCTGACCTCCACACACATGCTGTGGCATGCTTGTGCCTGTACTTACACACACAAATAATAAATTAAAAACAAATAAAATGAAGAAATGCATATGTGCTCAGTGAGTTAAGGAATTAGTGATTATAAAACAGCTATGGCTGACTAAAGTGCTTTGCATAAGTGCATGTTAGCAGCTGGGCATTGGTTCACATAAAAATCAATGAGCCTGTAAGAGCAACGTCCTTCATTTATTTATCACAGCAGTCAAGCATGATTACTATGAATAAGATTCCATGAGACTCCCTAATGAGTGGATAGCGGTTGTAAAAAGAACCTTTCTGCTAGAACAGAAGTCTATTCCCATCTACACTTCACCTTATCAATCTTCAAAAATTTGTGAACTCAATGGGTGAAATATATCACCTATTGTTTTCTAATTTGTGCTTTCCCAATTATGAGTGAGACTTAGCTACTTTTTCTCTTTATTAGAAGCATAAATGCCAACACTTTAGGGGAGGTAGATGAACAATACCAAGTAAAAATTTAAGTTCAGGATACCCTTAAAAGCAGACATTCTGGCTTCTGTGAACAGTCACTCCAGGAGGGAGATGGTGCTGCTAGGATGAAGCTCATGAGTTTTTGGATGAAATTGAGTCATGAAACTGTAACTATTGAACTGAAGAACGGAACACAAGACCATGGAACAATCACAAGTGTAGTTGTCAGCATGAATACACATCTTAACACTGTGAAAATGACCTTAAAGAGAGGCTGTACAGTTGGAAACATTAAGTATTTGAGGAAATAACATTTGGTATTTTATTCTATCAGTTTACCTCTGGATACATTATAAAGTGAAATCTAAGAAAAGGGAAGCTGTTGCAGGAAGAGGTTGAGGCTGAGGTAGAGGAAGAGGACGTGGCTGTGGCAGAAGAAGAGAGGGTCCTAGATGATAATGTCTCTCAAGATTACTGTTTCAAAATGACATGAAATTGGAATTTTTTTGTACACGTTTTGTCAGTTTTTAAAAAAATATTTTATTACAATTTTTAAAAATTTTATGTGTATGCATGTAGGTAAGTGCACCTGTGTTGTGCGGTGCTGGCAGAGGATAGAAGAGGCTGTCAGATCCCCCGGAACTGGAATTATGGACAGTCGTTAGCTGCCATGTGGGTGTGGGATTCGAACCTGGGTCTTCTGCAAGAACAGTCAGTGTTCTTAACTACTGAGCCATCTCTCCAGCCTC
>NW_008341028.1:6177731-6184168 GCF_000622305.1 Nannospalax galili
GCACACCAGTGGAGGCCAGAAGAGGGCATCAGATCCTCTGGAACTGGAGTTACAGATGGTTGTTAGCCACCGTGTGGGTGCTGGTTACCAAACTGGGCTCATTGCAGGAGCAGCCAGTACTCTTAACGGCTGAGCCATCTCTCCAGCCTCTGTTTGTCAGTTTTTAATAAACATAAGTGTGGGGATGGACAAAGTTGTCTACTGACTATATTTTTTTTAAAAAAAGATATTCTTAGGGCTGGGCGTGGTGGCGCAAGCCTTTAATCCCAGCACTTGGGAGGCAGACGCAGGCGGATCTCCCTGAGTTCAAGGCCAACCTGGTCTACATAGTGAGTTCCAGGACAGCTGGGGCTACAGAGAGACCCTGTCTCAAAAAGACCAAAAAAAAAAAAAATTCCAATACCTCCTTCAGAGAACGAATGTTCTTACATCTAAGCACATAGAGGCAAGGGCAAAGTTTTTCGCTGCAGCAGTGTCTGAAACGGTGAAGAACTAAATAGCCATCAACAGGAGTGGGAAGATAAACTGTCACATGCAGACCATTGCAAACTGTGAGTATTGAAAAGCAGTGTTTTAACATGAGCGGGGGAAAAAGTAACTTGCAAAACTATGTGGATAATATAATACGCAGTCAAAGTTATGACTTAAAAGTGAAAAGTAAGGGACTGGAGAGATGGCTCAGTGTTAAGAACACTTCCTGTTCTTCCAGAGGACTTGAGTTTGATTCCTGGCACCCATGTTTGACATCTCACAACTGCCTGTATCTCCAGCTTTAGGGGATCCGAAGCCCTCTGGCCTCCATGGACATCTACACACATGTACACAAACATTTACATAATTAAAAATAAAATAAATCAAAAAAGTTAAAGTAAGACTTACATTTCTATATCTACATATACAAATAAATGTATTAAAGTCATATAAACTGAAGAAGACAGGATGTATTTGGGAAAGGGAACCAACTACGTGAGTGGCTAAGGGACTTTTTCATTCACTGTAATGTTTGACTCTTTAACACAAGAATCTGAATCTATTTGTATATTATTTGACTAATTTTTGAAATGTAGTAAAAAATAAACAAAGACTAGAGATGAAGCTCAAAGGTAGAGCCCTTGTGGAAGATGTGTGAACCTTAGGTTTGCTACCTATGAACACAAAAATGAGAGACAGAGAATAAAGACAGAGAGAGAGGGAAGAAGAAAGGGCAGAAAGGAAGGAAGCTTTGAGTCAGGTGTGGTGGCACACTCCTATAATCCCAACATTCAGGAGGTTGAGGCAGGAGGATCTCAAGTCCTAGGCCAGCCTGACCTACATAGTGAAACCTTGTCTCAAAAACAAACACACAAGCAAGCCAACAAACAAATGATACTGAACACTAAGCTATAAAATCTAAAACAGAAAGGATATTATTTCCATTTGAGGAACGACTTTAAGTTATAGAAATTTCTTGAATTTTCTAGAATTGTAAAATAAGAATAAGTCCAACTTCTGGGCATGGTGGTGCATACCTTTAATCCTAGCACTTGGGAGGCAGGGGCAGGTGGATCTCTGTGAGTTTGATGCCGACCTGGTCTACATAGTGAGTTCCAGGCCAGCTAGGGCTACATAGTGAGACCCTGTCTCAAGTCAGCAAGTAAGTAAGCAAGCAAGCAAGGGGGGAAGGAGGGAAGGAGGGAAGGAGGGAAGGAAGGAAGGAAGGAAAGAAAGAAAGAAAGAAAGAAAGAAAGAAAGAAAGAAAGAAAGAAAGAAAGGAAGAAAGAAAGAAAGAAAAAAAGACTCCAACAACAAGATCTGTCAGTAGTGAAAAATATAAAGAATTAAAGCCACCTAAAATGTGTGGATATTTGATATTGGGTAGAAACTGATTTTTATTTTCCTATTTTTGTCTAGATATCAAATACACATAGATTGAGGCCTATCCTTTTTTTTTCCCCATGGAATTGGGTTAATGTGTGCAATTTTGTGCCCCTGTTTTATTTTTCAATTCACATTGTATTATAAGCACTTCTGCATATCATCAAAGATCCTTTTGTGCAAGTGTGTGTGTGTATGTGTGTGTGTGATATATGCATGTATACATGTATGTGGAGTAGGGTGTGCTTGCACATGTGGAGGCCAAAGGTTGACGTTGGGTTTCTTCTTCAATCTCTTCTCCACCATATATTTTGAGACAGGGTTTCTGAACCCAGAGTTCCCTGTCTTAGTTAGACTGACTGGCCACTGAACCCCTAAGATATTTCTGTCTTGCCCTGCATTCCCATCCAACTGCCCCAGTGCTAGGGGTATAGACACCCACCTACATAACTGGCTGCTGAGGATCCAAACTCAGGCTGTCATGCTTGCACAGAAACCATGTTACCCACTGGGCCATCTCTTCAGAACTTCATCAAATATTCTTTTGGGGGGACTGGAGAGGTGACTCAGCTGTTAAGAGCACTGATTGCTCTTGTAAGAGGGTTTGGGTCAAGTTCCCACCTGACCGCTAACAACTGTCTGTAACTCCAGTTCCAGGGACTCTGACTCTCTCTTCTGGCCTCTGTGGGCATTGCACAACACAGGTAACACTTAAATGCAGGCAAAACACTCATCCACATAAAAAATAAATAAAATCAAGTAAAATAATTTTTAAATGTTTATTATGGGGAATCTATTATTTTCATCTTACTAAATGGACATGTTGTCAAACTGATATCTAAATATTAATATTTATACACATATATTAGTGCTGCCTTCAACATTAGACAGAGAAGTTTCTCTCTGCAATGGTCAGCAGTTAATGCAGAGACTCATAACTGGTCAAAGTGTTGAGAATAAGTGACTATTGAGTGCTCTGCCTTAAATGGAACAGCTCTATCAACCCTCTCCTCAAGGCTCAGGGAACAATGAGGAAGAGGGGACAGAGAGATATGAACTGGATGATGGGGAGGATTGAAATGCTGTCTTCTGGACATTACATGGCCGTTGCACCCATGAACTCACTGCAGCTGTGGTCACCGGCACAAGACCAAGTCAACAAGAGCAGTCAACATCCTAACTGAACTCAGTGTGCTATTTTAAAGATTTTAGTTATTTTCATTTTTTATGTATGAGTGTTTTTGCCTGCATGTTTGTGCATACCAAGTGCAAGCAATGCCCATGGAGGCCAGAAGAGGGCATCGGATCCCCTGGAACAGGAGTTACAGGTAGTTGTGAGCTTCCATGTGGGTGTGGAAACCAAACCTGGGTTTCATGCTAAAGCAGCAAGTGCTCTTAACCTCTGAGCCATTGTTCTAGCCTCTCTGTGAACTAGTTTGTTTTTGTTTTTGTTTTTTTTTTTAGGAAAAGACTTGAAATAGGAGGAAGGCTATTTTGGGGGTGCTCTGGGAGAGGGAGAGAAGTTGAGGGTGGGTACAATTAAGGCACATGATTTACACATGTGAAATTGTCAAAGAATCAATTCAAGATATTCTATTAAATTTTCGTTATTATGGAGGAATGTTTGAAAGTGTGAAACCATTATAATTTATCTAGTCAATTATTCTAGGAAAATTAGCTTGTTTTCATTTTCCATTATGAAATTTGTAAAGAACATCTCCAGGACATATTCCTAGAAACAGAATTACAAGATTGATGCAGTAATCTTCCACCTCATTCCCATTCTTCTGGTTTCTTTTTTTTTAATATTTCATTTATTATTTTTATTTTATGTGTATGAGTGTATTGCTTGCATGGATGTGAATGCACCCGTGTCGTGCAATGCAATGCCGTGGAGGTCAGAAGAAGGCTTCATATTCCCCTGGAACTGGAGTTAAGAACAGTTCATAGCCGCCATGTGGGTGCTGGGAATCGAACCCAGGTCCTCTGCAAGAGCAGTCAGTGCTCTTAACTGCTGAGCCATCGCTCCAGCCCCTCTTCTGGTTTCTTTACAGACTGTATCTGCAGGATTTCTTGTCCTTTGGTTTTCTGTCCTCGGGGATGGCAGCAGCAAATGAGCAGGATAGAAGAAAGGGAAGTCTAGCTACCTTTTGGCACTTTCTTTCTGCTTTGAGGCAATAGCTGTGCGCCTTTTGTGCCCTGGTCCAGCATCTTTGTTCACTTCCTTAATCCAGCCTACCTATCTGTAAGTACCTCTTTTCAAGACAATTCCTCCTCCCTTCCTCCATCCCTCCCTTCCTCCCTCCCTTCCTCTCTCCCTTCTGTCTCTTCTTCCTTCCCTCCCCTTTCCTTCCTTCCTTCCTTCCTTCCTTCCTTCTTCCTTTCTCCCTTTCCTTCTCCTTCTCCTTCTCTTCCTCTTTTTCTTTTCTTCCTTTCTTCCTCCCTCCCTCCTTCTCTTTCTCTCTCTCCCTTCCTTCCTCCCTCCCTCCCTCCCTCCCTATTTCTTTCCAGCTTCCCTTTCTTTCTTTCTTTCTTTCTTTCTTTCTTTCTTTCTTTCTTTCTTTCTTTCTTTCTTTCTTTCTTTCTTTCTCCTGGAAGTCCAAAGAATTGGACCCGGGGCCTCACAGATGCAAAGAAAATGCTCTGTCACTGAGCTACAATCTCAGCATTTAAGCAATTCTTTTATTAAATTCTCTTCCCTTGAACCATCCTAAGTAAAATCTTGTCTTTCTGATCGTTAAGAAAATAGTGCCAGGGCTCACATCCTTAATCCTAGTATGCTGGAGGCAGAGGCAGGTGAATCTCTGTGAGTTTGAGGTCAGCCTGGGTTACACAGTGAGACCCTTTCTAAGATAAATTTTAATTAATTAATTAATTGATTAATTAATTAACTAACAAGGGACTGGAAAGATGGCTCAGCACTTAATAGTGCATACTGCTCTTGAAGAAGACCCAAGTTCTGTTCCCAGTACCTATAACCATCTGTGACTCCAACTCCAGGGAATTCAATGCCTCTGGCTTCTGAGGCCACCCACACATGTACTCATACCCACAGTTAGATACATATACATATACATAATTTTTAAAATATTAAATCTTTAAAAAAGAAAAAATAAATGCTGATGGGGATATGAATAAAAGGGGAGCCCTTATATGCTGCTGGTGGAAATATAAATTAGTCTAGGCACTATGGAAATTAGTGTAAAGGGTCCTCAAAAAACTAAAAACAAATCTACTGCATGACCCATATATATGACCTGGGTATTTACCAGGAGAAATTTAAGTAAGCAAATCACAGAGACAGTTACAAACTGATTTTTTTTTTTTTGGCAACACTTTTCACAATAACAACATTGTAGAATCAACCTAGGTGTCCATCCACGGAAAAATGGATAAGGAAAATTTGACATATCCACACAATGGAAATTTTATTCCACCATAAAGAAGAACAAAATTTGTTTTCAAGAAAATGGATGCGAGGGCTGGAGAGATGGCTCAGTAGTTAAGAGCACTGATTGCTTTTACAGATGTCCTGGGTTCAATTCCCAGCACCCACATGGCAGCTAACAACCATCTGTAACTCCAGTTCCAGGGAATCCAATGCCTCCTTCTGACCTCTGAGCACATTGCATGATACAGGTGCACTAACACGCATGCAGGAATACACTCATACACATAAAATAAAAATAAGGAATAAGAAAAGAAAATGGATGCAACTGAAGATTGTCATGTGAAGAAGCACAGTCAGTCCCAGAAAGACAAATATTGCTTGTTTTCTATCATTTGTGAATTCAATCATGGTTCCTAGATTTTTATATCAATGCATAAAGTCATGTATGTATAAATGACATGAAAGTAGAAGTAAAACTGTCCAGGGGAAGAAAGGAGATGGGAGAGCATATGGGAGGGAGTATAGCAAAGTATATTATATGCCAATAAGAAAGTACGCTTATAAATTCAGTATTATTTACAATGAATATGTGGCAACAAAAAATAAAAGAAAAAAGGAAAAAAGGAAAAGTTCCTGCCTCTCTAGAATCCAGACTGACACTAGGTTAAAGAGTATAAGCTTGTTTTTTTTCTATGCCACCGATTAAGTCCAGTTCATGTTAACCAAGTTCTCTGATACTGAGCTATACTCCCAGACCAAGAGTATGAACTTTTTTGTTTGTTTGTTTGTTTGTTTTGGTCTTTTTGAGACAGGGTCCCTCTGTAGCCCCAGCTGGCCTGGAACTTACCATGTAAACCAGGCTGGCCTAGAACTCACAGAGATCCACCTGCCTCTGCCTCCCAAGTGCTGGGATTAAAGGCGTGCACCACCACGCCCGGTTGAGTATGAACTTTTTTTTTTTAATTATTTAATAACAACATGATTAGAAGCATTTCATTACAGCATTAACATTGGCCTAGAACACAGAGATCCACCTGCCTCTGCCTCCCAAGTGCTGGGATTAAAGGCGTGCACCACCACGCCCGGTTGAGTATGAACTTTTTTTTTTTAATTATTTAATAACAACATGATTAGAAGCATTTCATTACAGCATTAACATATTCAATAACAATTTCCAGAGCAAAGATGCTTC
>NW_008341028.1:6191028-6195346 GCF_000622305.1 Nannospalax galili
AGGGAGTCCCGGTGCGGAGAGCGGCGCTATATACTTACCCCAAGAGGCCTGAGGATAGTAGTGCAGGCTAGGAGCGAGTATGAACTTTTTAAGCAATGTTTTTAATTCTGTGTGTATGAGTGTTTTGTACACAGGTATGTATGTGTACTACATGTGTTCAGGGCCTGCAGAAGCCAGAAGACAGTGTCAGAACCCATGGAACTAGAGTTATGGACAGTTGTTAGATACCATGTACTGGGAATGTAACCCAGGTCCTCTGCAAGAGCAGCCACTGCTCTTAACCACAGAGCCATCTCTCCAGCCCCAAGTATGAACATTTTTGTTTGTTTGCTTACTTGCCTTTTTGAGGCATGGTGGAGCCTAGGTTGGCTTCAAACTCAGGATCTTCCTGTGTCTGTCTTCTGAGTGCTGGGATTACAGGCTTGTGCCTCAATGCCTTACTCTAAGAGCATAAACTTTAAAAATAAAATTTCCAATATATTCTTTTTAAGAAATTATGTGTATGAGTGTTTTGCCTGCATGTATATAAGTGCACCCATGTTTGAAATGCCCACAAGGTGAAAAGAGGGTTTGAATTCCCTGGAACTGAAGTTACGGACAGTTGTTAGCGGTCCTGTGGGTGCTGGGAACTGAACCCAGGTCCTCTGCAAGAGCAGCCACATGCTCTTAACCTCTGGCCATTTGTCCAGTCCCTCCAGTATATTCTTGATAGATACTGCCAAATTTCACTGCAGAAAGGTCCTATCAGTCACTCTCATTAGCAAAGTATGAAAATCTGATGAAATAGACTTGAAAAAAATTTACATTTATTTAGTGTGTATATTTGTGCACATGCCATGGGGCACATGCAGAGGTCAGAGGACAACTTACAGAATTTGGTTCTCTCCTTCCATGGGGTTCTTGGGGATCAACCTCAGGTTGTCAGGCTTGGTGGTAAGCTCCTTTATCCACTGAGTTATGTCACTGATCCCATTTATCTATTATCTATCTATCTATCTATCATCTATCTATTTAGAGACAGAGTGTCATGTAGCCCAGGCTGGCCTTGAACTGTAGCCAAGAATGAAGCTGAACATCTGGTCCTCCTGGCTCTACATCCTGAGCGTTGGGATTACAGGTGTACACCACCACACCCAGTTTTATGTAATGCTGAGACCTGAACCTGGGGCTTTGTGCATACTAGGCAACCACTCTACCAACTGAGCTACATTCCCTAGCTGGTGATGGACTCTTAATGATGCAATAGTTTTGTTTTGTTTTGTTTTTTGCTTTGTTTTTGTTTTGAAACAGGGTCTCCCTGTAACCCTAGCTACCCTAGAACTCACTATAGACCAGGCTGGCCTCCATATCATAGAGATCAACTTGCTTCTGCCTTCCGAGTGCTGAGATTAAAGGCATGCACAACCACATCCAGCAGGATGCAACAGATTTTTAAAAATAGTTTATTTATTATTTTTATTTTATGCATATGAGTGCATTCCCTGCATATATGTAAGTGCATCTGTGTTGTGCATTGCCCACGGAGGTCAGAAGAGGGCATTGGATCCCCTGTAACTGGAGTTGCAGATGGTTGTTAGCCACCATATGGGTGCTGGAAACCAAACCCAGGTCCTCTGCAAGAGTAGCCAGTGCTCTTAACAACTGAGCCATTTCTTCAGCCCCAATACAATAGATTTTATTGAAAACAAAATCAGAGATGAAAGGGGAAACATCACAACAGACACCAGAAAGATACAGAATATTATAAGGGAATACTTTAAAAACCTATATGCTACCAAATTTGAAAACCTTAAAGAAATGGATGCATATCTAAAGGCATCAGGCCTCACCCATACTTCACCACAGTCACTAAGGTATCAACAAAGCCTGGACTATATGCTTAAAAGAAAGGAACCTGGGCTGACACTAATGTCAAGGGTGTGTAGCCTTATGACCATATGAGAGCCCAGACCATACAGTAACATCAAGGTATCCCTGACCAGTCTATCACAACCACGTAGCCTGGGATCACCTGAAATTCAAGAGTGGGTGAGCTGAGTTCTGGCTCTGGCTGAGCCCAGGCCACATCCTCACATCAAGAGTGCCATGATCACATCATGGCTTTGATGAAGTCGAGACCACACCTTGACCACCAAACAAATGGGGCAGACCTTAACTTGAGGATATTTGGGTAACCTGAATCTATGTTCTCAGCCCATGGTCATTCATATTTGGTGCCAGAATAAACCATCTCTTATCCCTTTTGAGGAGGGAGTTGTGCAGACAAATCTTTCAAGAGAACTAATTCTGCTACTAGCAAAGAATTGAGGCATTTCTTCCTTTTGCTGTGATTAAGGTAAGAAACCAGCTATTCATAGGAGTTGAAAAATAATGCATGTCTATTACAGCCAGTCATCCAGATGTTCAACCCCAAAGGGACATGTCCCTTAATCCTCACTGCAGACTGCTAATTAGGACAAAAGTGAACAAAAGACTTCAGGGCACAATAGCCAGGGTGGAGGGCTTCTGCTTAGAAACCTGTCATGTCACTAGAGGGCTCAGTCACCTCTACCTTGGTGATGGGGAGAGCTGTGGCGACGGAGCCTGTCACAGTGTGGACTCGAACTGTAGCCTTGGCACCCCAACACTCTGTGCACAGATGTGCAGACATTCCTCTGCCAGAAGAACCACTCCATGTGTCTTTCTGCTCCAGTTTTCCTCAGGAGGAAGATGCTATCTGCATCAGCATCCAGCTTTCCAGAAGAAGAAATTTCTGCCAGTGTTGCAGCCCAGCGATGGGCAGCCTCTACTCTTCAGGGGTAGGGCAGGGCTATGTGTGTTTGCATATCACACATGTGGAACTGGTGGACAGACTGGAGTGAGCTGGGGATGGGGAAAGTGGGCTGTGGATGCTGCTGAGTCATCGAGGACCTGAGGCTCTGGTGGAAACTCCTTCCACTACTGCTTGCTAAGGTACCAAGGAACCATGTGGCTGACTTCTTTTCTGAAGGTCATTAGAGAGTCCCAACACACACACACACACACACACACACACACACACACACACACACACATCAGATTAGCAGACAAAATGGTTCCCATGGCAACGATTGGACAAGGGCACTGCTGCAATCAGCATTAATTTAAAATATTTTTCCCGAGTCTCCTTGGAGTCAGTTTGTGAACACAAGTGCTTGCCAGCTCTAATCAATGGCACCCTTTGAAATTCCATCCAGTGTGTGTATTGAAACTGAGCCAATTTACTGAGAAGAACTGTGTGGGTCCAGAGGAGCTGGCAAGACTGTTTACCAATTAATTTTTTTATGATGTAAATGCTGCGCCCCATGCAGCAAGAATAAAAGCTAGCTGCACTCAATATGAAACTGTTAATTGCATTTTCAGAGACACAGCTACAAGGTGAAACTAATCACACAGATGCTAACGGAGCACGTCGACTGATATGTATTAAAACAACCCCCTTAAGTCTTTGCAGGAAAGAAAAACATTGCATTTAGTATAACCTTCCACTTTTAAAGAGAAAAATGTGTGTATGTGGGAAGCAATATAAAGGATAATTTTCATTTAAATTGGATTAATACAAACACCATGGCAAAGGGCAGGGTGGTTAGCTCAGAAAGAGCTTCTTTTTTGCTGTAAAATTATAGACAGGCACAATTGGAGTGAACGCCAGCACATCTGTAAGTGTGACACGACATGAACAAGCTTGTTTAAGAAAGGCCATGACAATTAGCAAAGGCTGGCTTTCCCAGCTGGGAACAGCAGAAGTCTTTCTAGAAAACAGGAGGAGGGAGTATCCTGGGTGCCCACACCCCAAGAACCCCAGCAGCTGGCCCACCCTTTGTGGGAGGCCAGAGGCATGAGGAAGGGTCTTTGCTCAGCTCCATCCTCTACTTATGTTATGTAACTAGTTAGATATTAGCAGGCTTGGAGGTCATTGGAGATGAACCTCTCCCTCCTAATCAGCAGCTTAAAAAACCAGGGCAGGAGTCTGACTGGTCAAAAGAATGGGATCTGAGTTGTGTCTCTTGCCCTGAGTGTGGAGACTTGACATTCTGAACTGCCTAGAAGATCATTAATACGTAATTACCTAAAACCTTATGAGACTGCTCTCTAGCCAGAGGCTTTCACCTCACTGTCCCCTTAAGAGTTAATTCAAATGGTCCTATCCAAATGGTAACCTTAAAAAGAAAATGTTCCTAGGGAAAACTGTTTTAGAGGCTTTAGAAATGATACAACAGGGGGCTGGAGAGATGGCTCAGCGGTTAAGAACACTGGTTGTTCTTGCAGAAGACCCAGGTTCAAATCCCAGCACCCATGT